>NW_006785778.1:221946-225401 GCF_000442215.2 Lipotes vexillifer
TTTTTTTTTGCGGTACACGGGCCTCTCACCGTTGTGGCCTCTCCCGTTGCGGAGCACAGGCTCCGGACACGCAGGCCCAGCTGCCATGGCTCACGGGCCCAGCCGCTCCGCGGCATGTGGGATCCGCCCGGACCGCGGCACAAACCTGTGTCCCCTGCATTGGCAGGCAGACTCTCAACCACTGCGCCACCAGGGAAGCCCCGAAATCACCCCTTTTTGAACTCAGGTTTGTGGATTAAATGAGCTACGTAATCATTTGTAGACGCAATCATGCTACAGACCCAATAAAAACTATTTAAATATTCTGTCAGTGCCTTGCAAACATCCCCATAACACATAATGCCTTACAGCGATAAACTGTAAGGCAAATTTCTGTGGTGCCAGTTACTATGGGCATCGATACACAAATGCTGAGTCATTACATGGAAAGGGATTAAAAGGCTGAATATACCTTTAAGAAATGTCTAATGCAACCATAGTTACCTTTCTCATTTCTCCACAGTCTAGTGAGTTTTTGTTCTGTTCCTTAATCCTAGAGTGTACAGTAATCATTTTAGCTGTATCACATAAAGGAAATACAGGGAACAGACAGCTTAATGTGTTCATTTTATTTATTTCATCCATCCAACACCTACAGGATGTTCTAGACTCTGAGGAGAAACAAGAATGAATAAGTCCTTGGACCTCCCTGGTGGCACAGTGGTTAAGAATCCACCTGCCAGAGCAGGGGACACGGGTTCAAGCCCTGGTCCAGGAAGATCCCACATGCCATGGAGCAACTAAGCCCGTGCACCACAACTACTGAGCCTGCGCTCTAGAGCCCACGAGCCACAACTACTGAGCCCACATGCCACAACTACTGAAGCCCGGGTGCCTAGAGCCTGTGCTCCGCAACAAGAGAAGCCACCGCAGTGAGAAGCCCACGCACCATAACAAAGAGTAGCCCCCGTGTGCCGCAGCTAGAGAAAGCCCGCGTGCAGCATCGAAGAACCAATGCAGCCAAAAATAAATAAATAAATACAAAAATACATAAATAAAAAAGAATGAATAAGTTCTATTTTCTACCCTTAGCAAGTTCACTATAAGTAGAAAATCAACTCAACTAATCTCTCATATTGATCCCTCCCTCCTGTGAGTCCCCATGCTATTTTGGAGGCCTTCTTGGGGATATAGTGTAGTCTATCTTTAGAATCTTATGTGTGTTCCTTGCATGCTTCTTGGTGGACTTGGAACTCCTGGAAGCAAAGACTGTGTCTTCCTCATCTTTGTATCCCTGGTTCCCACTATTATTCCTAGTGTATATTTTGAACTTACACGTTTTAAAAATGAATGAATGATCTGATGATTTTGCCACTAACAATCTATAAGACTTCTAACTAGTAATCTAGTATCTCTGGGGCCTGTTTCCTCATCTGTAAGTGAGGAAGTGAGGATAATGCATGCTACATCTTATAAAGTATGATATCAAAATTAGATGCATTAAATTTTGCAGTCTGTGAAACACTATACCAATGAAAAGACTCACTTTTATTAAAATGGAATATATGCTTTCATTTAACTCTCAGTTGCCATTTAACTACACCTGGCAATGATGTTTGAAGGGATCTCAGAGGCCTTACTATTAGTGGAAAACTCAACCATCATACATCCCATAAAATTTTCCTTCCTTGTAATGCTCAATTGTTAAAAAAAAAATTTAAAGTAGGTTCTAATGAAGCATGCTAAGTATAGCTTATTCATCAAACTCTTAACCTCTGTCTTGACCATAAAATATGAATTATTGTGGTATATGGCTCTATTCAGGGTATGATAAATGCTGTACGTACTTCGGGAGGAAACTATAAGGTATGTTTCTGGCTTGCCTTGAGGAAGGAATAAATGGCCTATGCAGTCACTTCCATCTCTGGTTTCAATGATTAATGCATCCTAGAGGAACAACTTTCTTTAGGCTGCAATGCCAGTTGTTATCCTTATTTCATCCCTTGAGTTTTAGAGGGAATGTGAGCTGAAAAATATTTTAGATAACTGTTTTCTTTGACTCCTGCTTGTGTCTTTTACACATTTTTTTTCCATTCTCGAGTTAGTTTTTCTTGTGCATATCTAGGTTTTTATCTAGGAGGACACGGGAGGTGATAGAGATAATGCTGGGCTGTGCCTAAGGTTTGGAGGTAGAGCGGATGCTCAGAAAGCTGCGAGAGACCTCAGCAGCTCAAGTGCCAAAAGGTTTTGTGTGTCTTACCTTGTTACTCACTCATGGCCTCTATGAGGCTTGGGACCAATCAGGATTCCATGTTAGTGCCAGGTCTTCACTTGCTATGTCGTTAGGTGCAGTGGATAAACATTTTGTGAAACCATTTGAGTGTGTTTTGCATTCTTTCATGAGATGGTTAGTCAGGTGTGGCCACAAGAGGGGACAAGGTTCAGGAAAACAAAGTTTATTATATTCACAGCTTCTAAAGAGAGGCACTGCATGCCATGAGGGAGTCATGTAGTGGGAGCATCAATGGGGCCAGCTCAACCAAGCAGCTGGGGGTGCCGAGAGAGAAAGAGGACCCATGGGCAAGTGCCTTTATTGGGGGTCAAGGTGGAGTACATAAGCAAAAGGCACAAGAAGATTTTCTGGGTGTGTTTGAAGGTCACTAAATCACAGTCAGGGGCAGGGAGGAAAGGGTACTTGTGGCAAGGGCTAGCCTTATGCCACCTGTGTAGAAGCTCAGGACCTCTACAGGAATAATCCATTGTCTTACTTTTTTTAAATCATCAAACAAACATTGAATGTCTGCAATATATGGCATCAGAAGAGAAGCAAAAAGCAAAGCAAAAAAAAAAAAAAAAGAATTAGACACAGCATCCACAGTTAAATTGCTTACGATTTGATTTTATCAAAATGCCTTACCGTAGATTCATCAACATTCATACTTCAAATGACTAATGTGCATCAGTAATTTAAAATAACCTTAAAAAGCATGCTGATTAATAACTATATGAAGATAGCAATACTATGCAAATGCATAGGATGCATAGGTACGGGAGATTGAGGTATTGAGACTGAGGGAAAAGGACTGATATTAAAAATCCATTTGCTAAAATCTCAGATCACGGTATCTTATTATTTTCTGAAGATTTTATCCAGAGCAGTGATTTTTCCTCAGAGTCCATATTTTTGTTGAGAGGCTTGGGGATCTATGAATGTATGCACAGTTGTGTACACATGAGCATCCTTCTGGGGGGAAATCTAAAGTTTACACTAATTTCTAAAAGTAATAAAATCCTGGCTTCCCTGGTGGCACAGTGGTTAAGAGTCCGCCTGCCGATGCAGGGGACACGGGTTCGTGCCCCAATCCAGGAAGATCCCACATGCCGCGGAACGGCTGGGCCCGTGAGCCATGGCCGCTGAGCCTGCGCGTCCGGAGCCTGTGCTCCGCAATGGGAGAGGCCACAACAGTGAGAAGCCC
>NW_006785778.1:225477-244564 GCF_000442215.2 Lipotes vexillifer
CCGGAGCCTGTGCTCCACAAGGGGAGAGGCCACAACAGTGAGAGGCCCACGTACCGCCAAAAAAAAAAAAAAAAAGCCTCTAGTATGATGGAAAAGTCAAAACAATTTCTAAAAGGGAACCCAAACCAATCAGAAGACCCTTATCTCAATTTTAGAAAATCCAAAGTAAATTTTCAGAGAAACTACACAGGAAAATTTCCCAGAGCTAAGGGATATGTTTTTGTTTTTGTTTTTTTAATAGAAAGTATCCTCCAAGCATAAAAAAAAAAAAAAAAAAGTAATAAAATCCAGTAATATTAAAAATCACTAATGCATATTTGACTTATAATTTACTTCTCCTTTTAGGGAAGACAGTGTGTTTGGTGGAAGGATCCTAGAATTAAGATGGAAAGGCATAGGCACGTGCAGTGACAATAGGATGGTGGAGTTGGTACCTTTTGCGGTTCCCATCGTGGGTGACAAAACCTTGCTGGTGTGGGAGCTGAGCTCTGGACCCATGGCCAAGGCCTTGCAATCTTCTCCCAGTTTGGCCTTCTGTATTCGGTCCGAGTCTTCCCAAACGCAGCAGTGGCCGGTCCTGGGTTCTATGCCATCATCAAGTTTTATTCAGCAAGGGATGCCCACAGAGACCAAAAGGCATGCGACCAGAAGCAGCTTTTTCAGATATCTCCAGTGAAGGTTCGTCTCGGCACCAGACATAGGCGGTTCAACATAATACGCCTGCCCTAAAGAGCTCCAGATGCCAAGAATTGGCAAATTACTACTTTGGTTTCAATGGCTGGTCAAAAAGGATCATCAAGCTTCAGGATCTTTCTAACCTTGAAGAAAGGGAAAAGGAAGATATTGTGACACCACTTCAGAAGCAAAGCCTGAAGTTCTTTTGTGCTTTAGAGGTGGTGTTGCCCTCCCATGAGTGCAGGAGTCCCGAAGTTGGCATGGCTGAGGAACCTTTGAATAACTTGGAGGAAGGGTCATTATCATTCCTTATGAAAAGGAAAGTAACCCAGAAGGTTGCTATTCAGAAGGCTATGAGAGATGCATTCCAGAAACTGCTGATTGTGGTTTTAGAAAGTGGTAAAATAGCTGTGGCATATAGACCGTGTGAAGAGGTCACAGATGCTAGAACCGAAGAGGAACTACAGGATTTAATTCAGGTATGTAGAGATAAAAGCTCGAGGGGGTACACAGCCAGTGTAGCTGTAATTCAAAACAACCAGCAGGATTTGGAAGACTTTGGCATGTCTACTCAGCTCTGTCATCCTTAGGAAAAGGTGAAACTCTGAAACTGCTTTTGAGGCAGGGAATTTCTAGGACTTTTCCAAGTCCCGAGCCTTGTCTCTGGCCCCTTATTTGAAGTTTGGAGAGCAGGACTGAGGGCCATCAGTGTACATCTACAGTTGTGGACACAGGAGAAGACACAGGCCTTTTAGAACTCCCCTCTAATAGAATTGCAGGGATTTGGGAAGAAAGTAACTATGGCCTTAAGTGTGATTATGCTACAGTGTTTAAAAACTATTCATGCCTTTCAAGTAAGGTATATTATCCAGATCTCAGCATCTCATATATATCTTGTGTTAAATATTTTGCCAAAGAACCTTTCTGTAAACCAATTATATGGATGCCTCAAATTAGGGATTAAGTTGTCAACGTAATTTCTAAAAGAAAACATTAATGTACTGCATATAGGATTTTTATTAAAAAGGAGCAAAAAATGTGTTTCATGTCATTGAGAGCTTAATTTGGGGCTAGATTTCTGATTATTTAACTCACCCCAATGTTGCAAAGTTTGTTTTGAAGGGAAGAAAGTAGAGAAAGAAAAGGTAGTTATGTTCTGAAAAATGTAAAAATTTTGAAAGTTTTTCCTGTACAATATAATTATTTTAATTCAATTTAAATCAGTCAAGGAAACTTCAGATGTATCCATGTTTGGGCTTTAAGAAGTCTAGCTTCCTGTGAAATGTGAGAGGAAAGGATTCCGTATTGATACTAAAGATTTCGGAAACCTGATTATAACAACAGATCCATTCCTAAATGAGGCCAATCTTGGAATCAGTTCCATTTAGAAACCATTATGTGCTAGGCACTGGAAATAAGATGAAGCTCCTTCTCTCTTGGAGTTTAGGTGTTAAAGGTGTACCAGACAATTAAAAAGGACTAAAATTAAATAGATTATGAAAAGGACTGTGAAGAAAGTAAATAGGGTGCTAGTTACAGTATTTCAAGAAAATTACTTAACATGCTGACTTTAACATTCTAAATGTCTTCTCCATGTGTGCACACAGGGTAGACCTCTGAAAAGTGACACTGTAGTTTTTTCTAGATTAATGGCTCTGTTGAGACAAGGTGGGATGTGGGAAGTTTGCCCATGCTAATGTAAAGGGCCATTCACTTGGTTTTAGACTCTCTTTCCCAGAATGAATTGCTCACCTGCCCCAAACCCCTTCCACAGAAGTTCTGGAGTCATCACTGATTCAGTGGTAACACCTAATAACAGAGTGGTGAATTAATAATGAGACGTGAATACTGAGAGTTTGGAGGAAATGGCAACATTTTATTTTATTTATGTTTTTTTTGCATCTTTGTTGGAGTATATTTGCTTTACAGTGGTGTGTTAGTTTCTGTTTTATAACAAAGTAAATCAGTTATACATAAAAAAAAAGATGGAAAGGCATAAATTATAGTCCTTAATTCTTTCCTTTCTACTTGTGTGACTTCAGAGAAATTACTCAACTACGGTGTGTTTATCTTTAAAATGGGCAGATACTCCGTTTTCACCTGAGAGTCAAATAAAATGGGTTATGTGACTGGCTAAAATAAACAATAAAAAATATACCACATAGAGATTATTACTGTTATCTTAGGTTATTTGGGCTTTTGCATCTGCCAATCCATGATACTTTTTTTGTTAGTTAAAAATTTTATTATATTACCAAGTAAATATATCCTTCCTACCTTGCCAGTGTTGTCAACTTAGTTTTTCAAAGAATGATTACCCAGTTCATAGATTTTCCATGTTTTTGGAGGCCTTTGTTTTTAAATGAATCAATGTAAGTATCTAATACACCATGACAACTGCCTAGTCTATATCATAGTAAGGCCAGGAGCAAGGTGACCACTGTGCTAGTGCAGAGCGGGGGATATCCCTGGCCTCTGTCAGATTCTACAAAGGAAACTTGGAAGAACTACCTTTGTTTTCTTTGAGTAAAGGTCAATAGTAGGTTGAGTGAATGAGGTTGAGGAAGAAATAGAAAGAATAGAGATGAATGTGTTTTGACACTAGATTATGAGTTGAATTCCCTGCCTTGTCTCCATGCAATCGTAAGTTCTCATATTCTTCCTGAGACTCAATGTTACTATTTTTAAAACGTAGATAAAAAAGAATGATCTCACAAGATTATAGTAAGCATGACGCAATTATATCTGTAGGTTGCAGCTTGTCAACTATAAAGTGATATACTACTTTAAATGTTGTTAGTCATTAAGGAATAATCATTTCAAGACAGTTCCAAAGTGCAAAATGATTAGATCACTCTCTTGGCGTTTGTTCTGATAGGATTTCACTAGTATTTTATTTATTTAAATATATATTTGGATATATACATATACACACACACACACATATATATGTAGTCTGTGTGTACTATTTGTCTGGGGACACATGCGATAAGTAGGCTGCATCATTAGTTGACAGCGAACTTCTCAAATGAGAATCAAAGACGACATAAAAAGCAGTGAGAAAGAATTTGGAAGAAAAGGGAGAGTCATGTGGTAAAAAAGACAGAAACTGCCACTTCATATTAGAGAAGAACAGAGGTAGGAAGGAGGTGGTAGTGACCGCTAGGACTTTCAGAGGTAAATTTTGTTCTGAAAGTGGAAAACTGGGAAGCCAAATGATGCAGAAGTATAACAGGAGCAGAGACAGTGATTGTACTAGAATAAAATTATTAGTAGGTAGTTTCCAGGGACTCTTCACTGCAGTTTCCCATCTATGACAAACTAAACTTCCTTAACAGTTGAGCACATATTCTGCTTATACCTTTTGTTCCCTTCTCACGGCTAATTAGCAGCACATGTTAGGGGAAGAAAGCCTGGTAAGACATTCCTACATGAGATCTGGGTTTGCTTCAAATCTCCCAAATGCCCTCAAGCTCAACAGATGGTTCTTGCTTTTGTTTAAATAAGAATAACTCTGAGGTATCAATAGTGCAACACCCCAACCCTGCTGCCTTTTAGTGAAAATTAAGGCAAAGGGCATGTTAACAATATCAACAAAATAGGAGAAGTAAAAGGGAAACCCATAGGTTCCTTGATTGGTGACAGAGAATTGATAAATAGATCATAGCTGGTAGATCAAAATGGAATGACAAGAAGGATGTCCCCCAAAATGGAATGAAAATTTCAAAATAGAGAATAAATTATTTAACTGTTAAAGACCCTGTAATTTTTAGTGAGTTAAAACTTTACCTATGTAATAAGCTTTATGTTTAGATAAAATGTGATAATGTTTATAGGACGTTATATTGATCAACTCACTCAGTTCCTAAATACAGTGGGATGGGTGGGGTGTCAATTCTTCTCATAACGATTTTATATATAATGAACCAGAGAAGTTAAAATGTTCTCCTAAAGTCATGCAACAAATAATGCAGGAGTCAAAGGTCAAATGCCGGTCTTCTGATGCCAAGTCCTTAGTTTTGACAACTATTCCTAATGGCTAAAGAAGCAAATTAGAAACAAAACAAGAAGGAGAAGGAGAAAGAGAAGAGAAAGAAACATAATTCAGTCAGATATTTTCAAATATCTAAAATGTATTTATTTTGAATTTTCATACAGTGAAATTCACTCTTGGTGTACAGTTCTATTATTTTTGACAAATGCATAGAGTCAAGTAATCACTGTCATCAAAATTAAGGTACAGGGCTTCCCTGGTGGCACAGTGGTTGAGAGTCCGTCTGCCGATGCAGGGGATGCGGGTTCGTGCCCCGGTCCGGGAAGATCCCACGTGCCGCGGAGCGGCTGGGCCCGTGAGCCATGGCCACTGAGCCTGCGCGTCCGGAGCCTGTGCTCCGCAACGGGAGAGGCCACGGCAGTGAGAGGCCCGTGTACAGCAAAAAAAAAAAAAACATACAGAGCAGTTCCATCACCCCCCAAAATTTCCTCACGCTGCCCTTTTATATTCATCCCCTCCCTTGCCCCCAGTCCCTAACAACCATTGATCTCTTTGTTCCTCAAATTTTGCCAATTCAAGAATGTCTATAAATGAAATCAAACAGTACGGAGCTTTGAGTCTAGCTTCTTTTTTTTTCAAATTTTTTATATGAGTGCTTGGAATCACCTGGAAAATATGTGAATATTTCCCTATATTTTTGTTTATATCTGAAACTGTGCAATCCTGTAGAAACCGCTGGATTCCCATGTTTATTGTGAAAGATGATGTCCAAATTCTGAGGCAATTCATTGTTCATATTATACCACTAATGGCTGTACCTAATATACCTAGAGGGAATACCAACACAGAAAATGCAAGTCTGGCTGTCAGGGTTTTTGAGTGTCGCCATCATTACTAAATCAGACTTTTGACTGAGATTATGAGGAATAATTGTTGATATGTGATTAGGTATATCAGCTACCTCTTTAATCAGCCCTCTGCACAGCACTGTTACTTAGAAGTCTATGTAAATTCCTTTACATGCTTTTACATCGTGCTGAGTCCTATGTTGCCACTTGATGGGGAAAAACATTAAATCTTTTTAGAACATTTTGTTCAGTTTGAATATTGCTTTAAAAAGTATTTCATAATATGAGCTTGAAATTGTAGGGAGAACTATGTTAGGAAATCAAATATATACCCAAAAGCAGAAAACATGAGCTTCCCTGGTTGCCAAGGGAACCGTTGTAGGCAAATTTCTGTTTATTGAATGTTTGACTATAAAAGAACAAAACTGTTGAAAGGGGGAAAACCACTTTATCTTGAGTGATAGAACATGAATGTTACTCCTTTCTGCTTGGGAAAAGAAACATAAACATGGGATTTCAGGCTAGATGGGCTTCTGCACTCTTTTGTAGACTGCTTAAACCATAGGGTTTGTTAATTCTTGTTTGTAATTCTTTGTTTCTTATGTAATCGAGCTATTTTTTCCCCAAGAAAAACTTTGCAGTTTATTTTTATTGATAGCATACAACACATTTTATTATGCTTTCTTTCTTCGCCTTTTGTCACATGGTGACTTAATTCTTTTTAACTTATTTTGAGTAAAATATTAGAATTATAGAAAGCTTGCAAAAATAGGACAGACATCTTGCAAAAATAAGATATCCTTTACCCAGTTCTCCTTATTTTATCAACTTACATAACCATGGTACATTCAATTGTCAAAACCAGGAAATTGACATGTGATGCCATACTATTAACTACAGACATTCCAATTTCATCAATTTTTCCAGTAATGTCATTTTTCTGCTCCAAGATCCAGTCCAAGATCACACATTGTATTAGTTGGTATGTCCCTTTAGTCTCTTCCAGTTTGATAGTTTCTCAGTCAGTATTTGTCTTTCATGATCTTGGCACTTTTAGTGAGTATTGGTCAGCTATCTCTAGTCGAACTTTTAAAATGCTTGTTACAAATCTTAGCTGAAATTTTAAATGTTTGTTACCAACCTGCATTTGTTTCTTTGTGAGTTATAGGATATTAGAGTTTTAGTGATTTTTGCTTAAAATTTACAAAAACTCCATGTATATTAAGATGCTAACATTTGTTTAAAAATGTTTCTCCCACATGATTATGTTATTAGGTATACATAAGGGTTTATTTTGGTTTTATTTTTTCTAGTTTGTGTATGTTCACATTGACAAGCTTTTCCTACTGATGTCTTCTGTTATAGAAATCAGAAATGTCTACAAATATTTTATTCTAGTTGTTTTATAGTTTATTTTAGGGTATTTAGTATTTTAATTGATTTGCAGTTTACTTGTGTCTTCCATCACTTCTAAGCATAATAAAATTATCCTTATGTAGGTATAAGAAATATTCACATGTATTTTATTTTATTTTTTCAAAATCTGTTTGTTTTTTTTTTAATAAATCTTTACTGGAGTATAATTGCTTTACAATACTGTGGTAGTTTCTGTTGTACAACAAAGTGAATCAGCCATATACATACATATATCCCCATATCCCCTGCCTCATGAGCCTCTCTCCCACCCTCTGTATCCCACCCCTCTAGCTCTTTGAAAAGCACCGAGCTGATCTCCCTGTGCTATGCTGCTGCTTCCCACTAGCTAACTACTTTACATTTGGTAGTGTATATATGTCGCTGCTACTCTCACTTCACCCCAGCTTCCCCCTCCCGACCATGTCCTCAAGTCCATTCTCTATGTCTATGTCTTTATTCCTACCCTGCCACTAGGTTCATCAGTACCTTTTTTTTTTTTTAGATTCCATATATATGCGTTAGCGTACGGTATTTGTTTTTCTGTTTCTGACTTAACTTCACTCTGTATGACAGACTCTAGGTCCACCCACCTCACTACAAATAACTCAATTTTGTTTCTTTTTATGGCCGAGTAATATTCCATTGTATATACGTGCCACATCTTCTTTATCCGTTCATCCATCGATGGACATTTAGGTTGCTTCCACGTCCTGGCTATTGTAATTAGTGCTGCAGTGAACACAGTGGTACATGTCTTTTTTGAATTATAGTTTTCTCAGGGTAGCCCAGTAGTGGGATTGCTGGGTCATATGGTAGTTCTATTTTTAGTTTTTTAGGAACCTCCATACTGTTCTCCATAGTGGTTGTATCCATTTATATTCCCACCAACAGTGTAGGAGGGTTCCCTTTTTACCACACCCTTTCCAGCATTTATTGTTTCTAGATTTTTTGATAATGGCCATTCTGACCGATGTGAGGTGATACCTCATTATACTTTTTATTTGTATTTCTCTAATAATTAGTGATGTTGAGCATCTTTTTATGTGCCTCTTGGCCATCTGTATGTCTTCTTTGGAGAAATGTTTATTTAGGTCTTCCACCCATTTTTTTAATTGGACTTTTCTTTTTTGATATTGAGCTCCATGAGCTGTTTGTATATTTTGGAGATTTACCCTTTGTCTGTTGTTTCATTTGCAAATATTTTCTCCCATTCTGAGGGTTGTCTATTTGTCTTGTTTATAGTTTCCTTTGCTGTGCAAAAGATTTTAAGTTTCATTAGGTCCCATTTTTGTTTTTATTTTCATTACTCTAGGGAGTGGGTCAAAACAGATCTTGCTGTAGTTTATGTCAAAGAGTGTTTTTCCTATATTTTCCTTTAAGAGTTTTATACTGTCTGGTCTTACATTTAGTTTTTTAATCTACTTGGAGTTTATTTTTGTGTATGGTGTTCATTCGTTTCTAATTTCATTCTTTTACATGTAGCTGTCCAGTTTTCTCAGCACCAGTTATTGAAGAGTCTGTCTTTTCTCTGCTGTATGTTCTTGCCTCCTTTGTCATAAATTAGGTGACCATACGTGCGTAGGTTTATCTCTAGGCTTTCTATCCTGTACCACTGATCTATATTTCTGTTTTTGTGCGAGTACCATACTGTCTTGATTACTGTAGCTTTGTAGTACAGTTTGAAGTCTGGGAGCATGATTCCTTCAGCTCCGTTTTTTTCCCTAATATTGATTTGACTATTCAGGGTCCTTTGTGTTTCCATACAAATTGTAAAACTTTTTGTTCTAATTCTGTGAAGAACGCCGTTGGTAGTTTGATAGGGATTGCACTGAATCTGTAGATTGCTTTGGGTAGTATAGTCATTTTCACAATACTGATTATTCCAATCCAAGAACATGGTACATTTCTCTATCTCTTTATGTCATCTTTTTTTTTTTTTTTTTTTTTGCGGTATGTGGGCCTCTCACTGTTGTGGACTCTCCCATTGCGGAGCACAGGCTCCGGACATGCAGGCTCAGCGGCCATGGCTCACGGGCCCAGCCGCTCTTCCCGGACCGGGGCACGAACCCGTGTCCCCTGTATCGGCAGGCGGACTCTCAACCACTGCGCCACCAGGGAAGCCCTCTTTATGTCATCTTTGATTTCTTTCATCAGTGTTTTATAGTTTTCTGGGTACAAGTCCTTTGCCTCCTTAGGTAGGTTTATTCCTAGGTATTTTATTCTTTCTCTTGCAATGGTAAATGAGATTGTTTCCTTAATTTCTCTTTCTGATTTTTCATTTTTAGTGTATAGGAATGCTAGAGACTTCTGTGCATTAATTTTGTATCCTGCAACCTTACCAAATTCATTGATTAGTTCTAGTGGTTTTCTGGTGGCATTTTTAGGATTTTTTATATATATTATCATGTCATCTGCAGAGAGTAACAGTTTTACTTCTTCCTTTCCAACTTGTATTCCCTTTATTTCTTTTTCTTCTCTGATTGCTGTAGCTGGGACTTCCAAAACTATGTTGAATAAGAGTGGTGAGAGTGAACATCCTTGTCTTGTTCCTGATCTTAGTGGAAATGCTTTCAGTTTTTCACCATTGAGTATGATGTTTGCTGTGGGTTTGTCATATATGGCCTTTATTATTTTGAGGTAGGTTCCCTCTATGCCCATTTTCTGGAGAGTTTTTATCATAAATAGGTGTTGAACTTTGTGAAAAGCTTTTTCTGCTTCTGTTGAGATGATCATATGGATTTTATTCCTTAATTTGTTATTATGGTGTATCACATTGATTGATGCATATATTGAAGAATCCTTGCATTTCTGGGAGAAATCCCACTTGATCATGGTGTATGATCCTTTCAATATGTTGTTGGACTCTGTTTGCTAGTATTTTGTTGAGGATTTTTGCATCTATGTTCATCAGTGATACTGGTCTATAATTTTCTTTTTTTGTGATATCTTTTTTGGTTTTGGTGTCAGGGTGATGGTGGCTTCTTTGTAGAATGAATTTGGGAGTGTTCCTCCCTCTGCAATTTTTTGGAAGAGTTTGAAAAGGATTGGTGTTAGCTCTTCTCTAAATGTTTGGTTGAATTCACCTGGGAAGCCATCTGGTCCTGGACTTTTGTTTGTTGGAAGATTTTAAATTACACTTCCAATTTAATTGCTTGTGATAGGTCTGTTTATATTTTCTAATTCTTCTTAGTTCAGTCTTGGAAAATTGTACGTTTCCAAGAATTTGTCCATTTCTTCATGGTTGTTCATTTTATTGGTATATAGTTATTTGTAGTAGTCTCTTATAATCCTTTGTATTTCTGAGGTGTCACTTGTGATTTCTCCTTTTTCATTTCTAATTTTGTTGATTTGCATCCATTTTATTCTAGATTTTTTAAATATATAATTTGAAATGCATTTTAGTGCCTATAACTCTTTACTCCATCTGCAGTTTATTATTTAGTTTGATCTCAGGCTAAGGTCAAAGTGATGTTTTCTAAATAATCAACAGTTTTTCGAATATCATTAACTGAATTCACATACTATTCTCATTGATTGATATTGCCTCATTCTTACTGTATTAAGTTCCTTTATATTCTAAGATCTGTTTATGCGCTATTTAGTTTGTTCCACTGATTTTCTTTCCAATTTTCTCTAATAGATTACTTTCATTACTGTGGCCTTATTATAGCAAATTTGCCCTCATTGCTTTTGATTTTCAAAACGTTATCTCTTTGGTCTTTTCAGTATTTCAAGGGAACATCAGAATCATTTGGTCAAGTTTAAGAGAAACTCACTGTTTTTCTGATTATTTAGATATTTTCTATCTTTTAGTGAAATTTTAGTTTTCTTCAAATGGCTGTAATACATAACTCACAAAAGTCATTGTTTTAAAGTTTTGCATATTCAATCTGTAGATGTTATCTTTTATCTTTATATATTTAAATTGTTTACTAAAGGAATACAGGAAAACTAAACATTTTTTGTATTATCTATTATATAGCTACTTGACTGAACTCATTAAATGTAACAGTTTAGCAAATTGTTTTTGTTCCTCAAGTAATGATGAATTTTGTCTTTTTTATAATTTTTTGTCAAATCTTGATTTATTGATCAAAATTCCAGAACAGGGTTAAATAGCACTGTGGATAATGATTCTCTAATATTTTGTCATTAAATATGATTCTGAGTCCAAAATTATGTTGAATGCAAGACACAGATCAGATACTTTAATGAAAAAAGAGAAAAAACAAGAAAAAGAAAGTCGCCAATTTCCTATTGCCTATTGGTATTTCTAAAGGATTATCAGTTGTGAAGGAATGACCACAATTTGACATGTAAACATACAATTCTCACCAAATGAAATTGTCAAGTTGGGGGCTATTTAAGAATAAATATGGGTAACAGTCTGCAGTTTTTAAAAGTCCCTGGATATTTTTGATCCCCTACAACTTTCTTGTTAATAATTATCAGCAAGAGATTAAATAAGAGGTTTGTCTCTGATACAAGGGCTTCATGGTTAATGGAATCAATAGTCTCAGCTGCTGGGATCACCAGCTTCTGGTACTCAGTTATTGAGAGCTCCATTAAATCAGATAACATATGTGAGATGTCAGCAAGATGCCAAATTCACAATAGATACTCAGTAAATATTAACCACCCTCACTCTGTCCTTAAGAGGTAATAAAATATTTACTTAAGAAACACAGACCGGCTTTCTAGGAGTTGGCAAGAACCTAATAGAAATCAAAGAGGCCTGTAAGGGACATTTTGAGTTAGTGGCAACTTCCGGCTTTCTACCTCCATCTTGGCTCCTGGAAATTTCTCCTTGCTTTCCTCACTCTCCTCTCCCTAGGCTCGCTTAGCCCAAGTCCTGACACATTATCATTTTCTTTTCTTATATCCTCAGAGACATGTTTGGGCTTTTAAAGAATGGACTTTGTAAGGAAACTAAGAGAAAACCCAAACAAGACCGCAAATAATAATAACGTCATAATAGAACACAGGGTCTCCATTCTAAGAATCATAGAGTTTTAGTTAATTCTAGGAACATTCACTGCATATCACACCCTATGCAGGGCACTACAAAGATTAAGCCAAGACACCTATGGTCAAAAAGACCCTTGGTTTGAGCTATGGCTGCTGATCTGGGTGCACCACCATGAGAGCCTCTCAGCATGGAAACATCTAGCAAGGAACATCCCCTTCAAGTGTGTCAATTGAAAAGAAGAGGTGGAGGATTTCTGGACTCCAGGGCTTGGCTGGGATAGCTCTTTAAACATGTATCCCTGCTCCTTCCAATCCTGACTTTACATTAAACCCCTAACCCTGACTTTGCGCTCTGTTAAAGTAGGACACAAACGGATTACTTCTGGGTATTCTGGGTAAGAGTGGCTTTCCTATTCTTTTGCTAAATATGGTAATTATCCCTTTAAGGAAAGGGCTAACATTTATTATTTGTCTCTTATTGGGCATGGTACTGTAAATTTGGGTTTCAAATCGTGGACGATATGGGGATTATTAGTCACTTTTCTGGAAATGTGTGGAAATGGAGGGAACTTGTTGCTAGGAATAGGAGAGCCACTTCAAATGAAAAGCCAAGGAATGGAGTACAGAGGGCTCAGGCAGCAATATAGACAAAGCAGGGAGCAGAAGCCTGGTCTTAGAACTGTATTCTGTGATAACAGGGAGGAGGGTGTATGCTCAGACCCAGAACAGAGGACCTCCTGTGTGCAAAACACATGTACCAGCATCCAGTGGGAAGACAGCCACATGAAATCCTGAGCAGGGAATGATTGGAAATTAATAGTTTGAGTCCATTACTCATTTAAGGGTCAGTAATATTAACAGCATCTACTTTATTTAGAGAGCTACTTAATTTTATGTTACTGAAAATACAACAAATATTTACGATATAGGTTATGTAATGACTTCTTTATAATCTTATGTTTCGTTATATGGACATAATTTCTCACAGTGAATTCTTCTATTTTAGACTTTTCAGGTACCCAGCCATTCTTCCTCTCATTAGTTATTTTACAGAGGGGTGGAATTAGCTGGCTGTGATACCCTTTTCTGGTTGTCCTTATGGATAGAACACAGAGGTAAATTTATATCATCTGTACTTCAGAGTACGGTATTATCCATTTGGGGTTTTCTCTCTCCAGAGCTAAATGGCAAGGAATTAGATATCATAGCTTAAAATCACATGCCTCAGAGCCAAACTGCCTGGGTTGGAATTAGGTTCTCTCTTATTTCCAACTCTATGAACTTGGGCAAGTTCCTTCTACTTTCAGTGCCTCAGTTTCCCCATATGTAAATGAGAATGACAATAGTACCTACTTTATAAGAGTGTTATGTGGATTAAATGAGATAATGTTTGTAAATCACCTAAAACAGTGCTTGGCTTGTAGAAAGCCTAATGTTTTAAATAAAATTTAGAGATTTTCCCCCCTGCCTAAACTTTTAATTTTATAGCTTTATACACCCCGGAAATTTTCACAGAGCTCCTAATAAGGACCATGCATTTCACTGATTGAAAAACCAGACTGCAATATTAGAACAAGTAGTATCTGTATGATATGTTCAGTTTACAAAGCTCTCCTCATTTCAGTTTAATTGTTATAACAATACTATGAGGAAGGCATTATAAGAATTCTCAAGAATCTCATTTTTAAGTAAATAGGCTAACAGAAAGGAAGTCGATGGATGGATGGATGGATGGATGGATGGATGGATGGATTGGCTGGTTGATGGATAGCCAGGTAGATAGGCATCTGACAGTATGAATATTACAAACTTGTACAATTTAAGCTTTAAGTATGGACTTTATTTTTAAAAACTGGTTGAGAAAGGGTTTACATAATCTAGGAATAAAATATTTGCAGAGAAGAGGAAGCTACTTTTTAAAAAAAAGGAAATTATAAGTGAAAAACAATGTGTTTGTTTTGGATTTATGCATTATAGCAGTGTTGAAAATCCCAAAAAATCAAGAAAGGACGACTTTAAAATCAAAGTGAACCAGGCCAATTGAATTTCACTTTCCAGGCTCAAGAAATGCTAAAAAACAAGCAGAGGCAGAGGCAAATTATTATTACTTTAATGAGCTACAATGATGCATAAGAAAGGAAAACACTTTTGTCCTTTCTGATGTGTTTACTGCTCCACCAGATTAAAACATTTACATAAATGGTGTGAAATCTCTGAAACTACTCAAATGTTTTTTGTTGTTATATTAATTTTTCAATCCAAATTTTTGATTATTTGGAAACTTTTCATGTTGGGTGTTCTGTAAGCATGGGTTTCCAGAAGTCTGTAGTTAGGCATTATTTAGACTAAACATCTGGAAGACTAGCATTGTATAAGTCAAAGATGGTTAGTTAGGGCCTTGGGGATGGAGTTTTCCCAAGTGACTTTGGGAAAATCATTTCTGTTTTATGGTTCTCAGTTTCTTCTTTTATAAAATTGTGGGATTTGGACTAAAGTATGCCTAAAAGCTCCTTGCAACTGCAGAACCAGCCAGTTTTCACTCCAGCATTTTAACTAGGATTTTGTAGACATTGCTTTCTTTTGTTTTACATTTTTGACTGAGTTCACTCCTCCTTGGAAAAATGACTCCTCAGGAAGCCTTTCTGAAAGGCCAGTTAGTCTTCAGGCACTTCAGCGGCCTTAAAATAATCAGCATGTGTCTGTGGCAGCTGCTCAGCCAGACCACGCACAGGAAAAATCACCCCACCCCTGGATGGGCTTCACATTAGAGACCCACACTTAACTGTGACCCTATTTAACTTTGCTGTGTAGCTGGGACTGATCAGACATAGGAAGCTTTCATGAAAGGGGAAAGCTTTGACTTTTAAGATGAGACCTGGAGGTCAGGTCTGTTCAACCATAAAAAAGATGCTTATGAGGGAAAGTCCTTGAAGGACTCATCATGGCTTCTTTGAAGTTACTGCTGATACTATATTTGGGGATCCAGTAAGCTGCTTAAATAAAAAAAGAATGGATAAGATGGTTGGATTAAGATGGAAAAGAAGAGGCAAACTTGGCTCTTAGGAAAGTTTTCCCAGTGTTCCCCAAAAGGAATATTTTGGGGATTTATTTTACTTTTAATTGATTTTACTTTCTCCCAAATCTCTTTGACTTTTACATTATCCAGATGACCCACTTGCATGCTGACTTCATCTGGTACGGTGGAGACACGTGAATCAGGTTTCTTGAATCACTACCTTTGTTTGCACCAGAAACCTGATGTTCAAGGCTTAGCCTTTCTGTAGGTGGTGGTCACCACAGTTAATGGAAGAAACTTTGAACTAATGTCATAGCTTCCTACTTTATTACAGAAGTAGACCAACTGTGAACCTTTCTAATCAAAGTCCTCAGGCTTGTGCCACCTCTTGCTGCCAGCAATCATGACTACTGGCAGAATTGTGTCCACTGGGCAAGGCATGTTAAATTTCACTCTCATCATTATTGTTAACATTCACTAAATGCCTATCTGTCCTAAATACTCAAGATAACAAGAAAATATGGCAAGTTCTTGTCATCACGATGGAGAGAAGACTTACTTAAATAGAAATAATTGCAGCAACCTCACTTGTGGGTTTTCTGGTGTATGTATTTGTGTATGTGAGTTTTAAGTAGTGTCACATAGATTTTACTATTTGTTCCTTACAGCAACCCCTCAAGGTAGACCATGCAGGAATCATCACTGCTATTTCATTAATGAGTTTATTGAAACTAGGAGGGCAGTGTGGTGACTTGTTTGAGGTTCTTGAAATGGAAGACAGACCCAGCTCATCTGTCTTCTTACAAAGTGTCAAATTAACAATACAATTGACCGTAGAGCTTTGAACTGCATGGGTCCACTTATACGCACATTGTTTTTAATAGTTGAATCCCAGGATGCTGAACCACAGGTATGGGGGAACTGCATGGAGGGCTGACTATAAAGTTATATGGGATTTTTGACTGTGGAGGATGGGTCCCCAACCCCTGCATTGTTCAAGGGTCAACTGAATTGGGAATGACTATAAGCATCCTGCCATTTATGGATGTAAGGATAGAGGGACATTCTCATGTAAGACTAAATCATTAAATCATTGAACCAATGCCGCTGAGTATTTTGACCATTTCTCATTTCTGGAAACTAAGCTTAACCTCTCCAGCCATTCTGAATATGAAATTCTCACATTGTATTTCTGGATTAGAAAGAAATACCTTGTATTTTGGCATAAAAATAGGTGTCTATTCTAGGGAAAAACATGGTTAAAGTAATATCAGTGTCATTAGCCTCCATTACCTGAGAAGAGTCTGTGTTCACAGACTGGGAGGGCCAGTTCCCCATGGGGATTTTTCTCTTCTGTTTGTCTGACTAAACTTTCCTTAAATGTCAGGTCAAAGAAGTGACTGTATTGAATCTTCCCAGTTACTGAATGAATGGCAATTCTCTTGACTTTTTGAAGGGAGGTCTTGGTCAAGCTAAGTCTAAATTTCCCTCTGTGTTCTAAGTCTCCTGTGTGTATTTTGGATAGGAACAAGTGGTATAGAATCCAGTGGTTTCTTCCTACATTAGTCACAGTGGCGTTAAGGTTTCTGCATCTATTTCCATAGTAATCTGGCCCATTACCACACAAGGAGCTTACAGACATCTGTATTAGAGGGAAAGACAGAAATATTTAGTCTGTCCTAGGATAGCGAACAGTTTAAAGAGAGGAGTGTAACAGTCCAAGTGATGATAACATGTGGAAATATATCCACAACCACTTATAATTCATTTTCTCCTTATGCCTATAGTGTGAAGGTAAACTACCAGTGTGAAGTGGTAGAGCTAGAAATACCTGAAATATTTAACATTTAAGCCTTGTTTTTCTCATCTGTAAAAATGAGATTATTACCACTCACCTTATAATGATGTTAAGAAGACTCAATGTGATAATATATTTAAAGTGTTTAGCACAGCAGTACAATGCATGGTAGCTATTACTATTATTATTATTACCATTATCATTATTATTTTGCAGAAATGTGCATCTGTGTACAAGTGAGATTGAACTGGTGAGAAAATGTGAATAATTAGTTTAGCAAAACTAACCACAATGGCTAAGAAAGTAATTTAAAGTAGATGTCCTCTTATTAGAAATTATTTTTGCTGAGTAAAATAACACTTTTCCTTATAAAGTTTCATATAACTCTTGAGCAGCTGCATGTAAAAGCTTTCATAATAAAAGGATAAATTCATAAAAGACTATGGAATTGACCACTGTGTCTTCACTCACCTGATAACTCATGGGAAAGATAAGCTGAACACCTTCATTTTCACTGACTTGTTCGAATCGGTTATACTTAGGTTAATATGTATGTGTATATATGGGGGAATATGTGTCTATGGCATTACAGAGTTTTCTGTGGTATTAAAGCACTTTCTGCCCGCTTGGAACCAATTTTCACCATTCCAATGTCCCGAATAATTTGGCTTTAATCACAAAGACAAGATCATTCAAGTGAAAGAGAGAAACCTTTCAGGAGATAGACTGTGGTGAGTTATAATGTTCATCTGTTTGCTTGTGTATCCACAAACAAAGCTTGCCTCCTGTTCCAAGACTAGCGGGGCCTGTAGCATCAACAGCACTCAACAACTCATACCACATGTATAATGCATTGTGGCTTAGGGGTGTAGCTCCATGGCAAACACATAACTGTGTACTGCTGGCAGTAAATGTGCTAAGGAGAAAGCCAGAGGAGAATTTCTTTTTCAATCCATTTCCCATTAACCAAGCTGTCTCTGGGACTTGTTTTGGTTATTGTCAGGAGTCAGATATATGTACCATGCTGTTACTGGTTCCATAGAATCAACAAACCTTTTGCATCCCATGTGTGTGCTATTTAGCCTCTGGAAATAATATCTCCTTTTGAAATATTTTTTGGGATGATTCCCAAACTTTGGTAACTGGAGAACCAACAGTAAAATAGTTTTTTTTTTTTTTTTCTTTCTTTCCTGAGAGAGCAGCTGAGGTGGCTTAAATGTATACTTGTAAGTAGAATTTCACTGCACTGCTCAAGCCATGGCTGCCTGATTTATGAAGCAAAAATAAATTACATTGCCGTATGATATACTGCTTGCTTGAACAAAATTCTTTTGGATACAGAAGACTACTTCTGACTGACAGGACAGCTGGAAAGGGGCTAAAGAATAAATTCAAGGGAACACACAGAGAGAGGATGGGGCAGGTCCCATGATAGAGTGTGCTGCCACCTATCTGGCTTCAGATCTAAGATATTGGTAGCCACTGATAAAAATATTCTTAAAGGAACCAGATTTTATACTGAAAGAACTCATTGATTTTGTACACACATTTGAAGGGCTACCTTAGACCTATTTGGAATGGCTGTGGCTAGTGGATTGAGTTGGTAGAAATTTTAAGAGAGATTCTAGTCAGCATAAGAAAAGACACTGGAATAGCCAGAGCTGTGCAAAGCTGGAATGGGCTGGGCTGCTTTGGAAGACTGTGAATTTCCTGTCACTGGGGGTATTCAAGAAGAAGTCACATGACCACTGACAGAACTTTGCAGAGGATTTAAGCACCAGAACAGAGGGTGGAGGTTTGGCCAAGTGACTCTTATGGTCTTTTCCATCGCAGAGATTCAATGGAAAAAGCAGTGGGAATATAGTAAATTTATGTTAGATTTGTAACTTATGAACTTGTCATTCTTTCCACAAATCATATTCCAGATGAAAAAATAAGATACATTGAATAAAAATTAAGCATTACTGTTCTTCCCATTAAACACACCAGGCAACTAAACTAAGACAGATTAGGATTTACCACACACTGAAATCAGCAGAAGAACAGGAAATCCCACCAGTGAACTCTGTTGTGGATTTCTTTCCCTTAGGATAAATGAGCCAGAGATAGAGTGCCTGATGATTGACTAAGGATTGAGAGAGAGAACAACAAACTAAACAGCAAGTGTATTTCCTAGAGACCTACCAGCATGCCTGAATTCCAAGGGAAAACACTCATTCAAAAAGCAGAATGCGGGCTTCCCTGGTGGCGCAGTGGTTGAGAGTCCATCTGCCGATGCAGGCAACACGGGTTCGTGCCCCGGTCCGGGAAGATCCCACATGCCGCGGAGCGGCTGGGCCCGTGAGCCATGGCTGCTGAGCCTGCGCGTCCGG
>NW_006785778.1:245336-280154 GCF_000442215.2 Lipotes vexillifer
GACACGGCGCGCCCGGAGCCTGTGCGCCGCAACGGGAGAGGCCACAACAGGGAGAGGCCCGCGTACTGCAAAAAAAAAAAAAAAAGCAGAATGCAAATTCCCCTCCTTGCTCCCTCCCACCACACACATACACACAAACTTCTCTCTCCAGATTTTTCTAACTGCTTACTTCCAGTGGACCATTCATCTCTGGTCCTATCCTTCGGGCAGAATTTAAGGCCAGGCAAGAATATAGCCATTATGATTTGTCCAAAGTGGTTCTCCAAAGGTACTGGCTCATTCCGGGAATACCCAAAAGGCTAAAGTAGTGACGGCCTCAATCTACCCTCTGTATGATGGGCCCAGTGAGTGCAATAATGCTGAACTAAACCTGATCCTAAAGATGCCAGTTTAGGAAAGATCAGAAATGTGGGACCCATTCTCAAGTAGATCTTTTCATCTTGAGGAGTAGGTGTAGGCTGGTCAAAAGGGGATGAGTAAGACAGACGAGGAGAGTTCATCGTGAGCTCCTACCTAGATAAGTGCTATTTCTACTGTGGAATACAGTCTCTTATTGGCATGAAAGGAAGGTCCTGGGATGGGAATGAATTATATTCTTCAGTGAGTGAAGGGAGGGTGAGCCAGAGGGTCTCTGGGTAAGGCTTGTTATATACTGAAGCACTCTTCAAAGTTTTTCACAATTAAGTTTCTAAAAGGGATTAAGTTGATTATACTATTTTTGCCTTTCATTCTTGAAATTTATATAATCTAAATATGTAAACACAGCAAGCTAGAAGTCATCGTAAAAATTACCTGGCCCAACCCCTTCATTTTACAGAAGTGGACAGATTCAGAAATATTGATTGGCTTACTTAAGTTTACTCAGCAAGTTGCCAGAACTAGAATCCACGTCTCCTCTGTCCTGGTCCCATACCTTCTTCATTACCTGAGTGTCTCCTTCCTCACAAGTCTAGTAAAGAATTTTCTGCAGTTCTGAAGACATCAGCTTGAGAGCATGTTGCTGGCTATTGGGAAGAGTAATATAGATCAGAATGATCGATAAAGAAGGCTCTCATGCTAAGACCAAGGCATTGGAGAATACACAAGACCCCCATGAATGGCATAGAAAACAGTGAGCCCCTCATTTTTTATTTTTCTTTCTTTCTTTCTTTGCAGTACGCGGGCCTCTCACTGCTGCGGCCTCTCCCGCCGCGGAGCACAGGCTCTCTGGATGCGCAGGCTCAGCGGCCATGGCTCACGGGCCCAGCTGCTCCGCGGCATATGGGATCCTCCCGGACCGGGGCACAAACCTGTGTCCCCTGCATCGGCAGGCAGACTCTCAACCACTGCACCACCAGGGAAGCCCTAGCCCCTCATTTTGACTTAAGCCACAGAGGATGCTGTGGGCTTAGGGTTGGTGTCTACATTCATTCATTCGAGTACATTCACAATGAAAATCTCTCCTCCAGCCTAATTTCTCACTCTCCCCATCATCAACCTCACCTGCAGCCAATTAGAACTTCTTTGTCAATACATAGCATGCTTTTTTCAGTTAGAGTTACTTCTCCTAGAATACATTTTTCTATCCATTTTCAGCTGTCAAACCCTATCCATCTGTCAAGGTTGATCTCAAGTATCCCTTCCTTTATGTAGCTTTACCTCTCTTTCCCCAGTGATATGCTTTCTTATATAACCGTACCTCTTGGTCCCCTGTCTACTTTTCTCTCAGAAAGAATAAAAATTATTTGGATACAACTGGAGAAAGGAATTTCAATGAAAAGAAAATTCAAAAAATTCTCCAATTTCATGTAGACCTGAAATAAGTATTTATTCATTCACCCATTCATTTTTTTAGTTTAACAAACCTTTGCCGAGCACCCACTCCTCATAGCCAAATCACGCTTTTCCTCAAAGACCAGCACGTATTATATTCTTCACATTATCTCTTTCTAATTCCTCACCTGTAAGTGATAAGTGCTCCTCATAAATCAGCTATCTATTGTCTATATTTTGCCACCAAAAGTGTTTTTCTCCCTAGTAGACAGTAATTTCCCAAAGAAGTATTTTTCTTGAGGGCAAATACAAAGAAGAAGATAAATAATTTTTCCTATTTTTTAAAAGTGGGATCAAATCAGATTTACTGATATCTTACCCACACCAAATTCTTGGTCTCAGTGCAATATTTCATATGCGAAAATGATGAAGTGATGATTTAACTGACTCAATTTTCTTTTCTCATAGAGGATTTTTGAAGCCATCAGCATTTGGCAGCCAGGACCATTCCATTTACCTTCCAGTTCTGGAAAATATATTTGAAAAGCCAGCAGCATGCAAAGCCAGGGTTGTTAAAATCATCATTTCCCTAAAGGATGTCAGAAGTCCTAGGGGAAAATATTTACAAGGAAAATCTGTCTTCTCTTTGGAATTTACAGGTTTTATTTGTATAGTTTTCTCTTCTTACATGTTTCAGCCTTGCCCCATCCAATGTGGCAAGAAGACAGACCTGCTTGTCTTTCCACCAATGAATCTGTCACCAGGTAGCTGGCTGAAGTCTATGCCTATTTAAGTAAATGTCTTTCAGTTAGTCAGTTTGCTAACAGATTCTCCTCATTATCATTAGTTTATTTTTATCTTTAAAAATTACTCAAGAATGACTTACTATTTCCAGTTTAACCAAACTCCTTTCAGAAAACAGCTATCAGGAGAGTGCTATAATTTTTAATCATCTTCCATAATTTGAAAAACTTGGGGATAGAATAAATGCCACCAGTTTTGAGTTAAGTGTTCTGCGTACCCACATCACTCTCTTTTGCACTTAATTCACCACCTGATTATTGTTTATCTACTTTTTGTAGCTCTCACAATGCTGTCATCTCTTACTATGTTGATATTGATACATTGCGATGGACACACTCATGTCCTGTGTGCCTATCACATATAATTAATTGATGGCTAGCCTACACTGACACATTAAGCAAAACTCTCCAGTGTTTGATGAGTGGACAGCTACATGAACAGCCTTTCATTCAGTTACTGAAAACCCAAGATGTGCCAAGGAGGGTTAATCACCAGCAATGTAGTAGCCAATCAGAGCCACATAGAGACAGAGCTCTTTGTGAGTTGAGTATACCTTCAAATTAAGAGAGAATATTGTTCTAGTTTTTCTACAAATGCATCCTTTTTTTTTTTTGCGGTACGCTGGCCTCTCACTGTTGTGGCCTCTCCCGTTGCGGAGCACAGACTCCAGACGCGCATGGCTCACGAGCCCAGCCGCTCCGTGGCATGTGGGATCCTCCCGGACCGGGGCACGAACCCGTGTCCCCTGCAACGGCAGGCGGACTCTCAACCATTGCACAACCGGAGAAGCCCTGCATCAATTTTTTTAACTTGCAAAATCTCATAACTTTCTGTATACTGGTAAACAACAACATCTTCATAACTCTGCCCCAAGAGAACCAATGGAGAACTCAGGCATGTCAATGGATGATTGTAATGCCTTGAGGGAGGCACTATGAGGGAATGATGTCTAAGCAAACAACTAAAGATGAGTAAGAAATAATTAGGCAAAGATTTGGAAGGCTATTTTTTCGAAAAAAAGAACATAGAAATTCAGAGAGGAGAGAGTAAATGGAACTGAGACAAAATCCAACAGGACCGTAGCTGAGAAAGCAACAGAGAATAGTGAGAAGAAAGTCTGGGCCAGTAAACCAGGACCAGTCAGGCAGGAGCTTGGGAGTCACTTAAGGACTATGAATTTATCCTCAGACCAGCGGGGAGCCTTTGAAAGTTTCAATCAGGGAGGGATAAGATCAGACTTGCATTTTAGAAAGATTATTCTGGCTTCAGTATGTTAAATAGATTAAGGGGAACAGGAGTTCACAAGAAAGTTCCCCACAGCTGTTTGCCTTTGTGCATTTAAATATGATGCCCTTATGCACACAGGAGTGCTCATGCACACACACACACACACACACACACACACACACAGCTTCTCAGAATTTCACTTGTCTTACTTAAATGCTAGAAATCAAATTCACTGCTGGTATTAAAAGAGCTTCTTCCAAGATTAAGTCCTTCCTTGACTAGTGTATTTCTTTTTTCAGGAAATCATAATAAACCTTGACTTTTGCTTACTCTCCCATTTGACTTCCATTTCTGTTTCTTCATAACACAGCCATACCATATATTTGTTTCTGAAAATTAGAAAACAAGATGAAAAATAGAGATTAATTATTAAGTCCTAAGTTAAGTTCCCTGACTCCACCTGAACACAGCTGCTATTAACATCTGGTGTATAAAATTTTTTAATGAATTTATATTACATAAATGGGTTCATACTATTCATAGTTTCGTCCAG
The DNA here is from genome assembly GCF_000442215.2 of Lipotes vexillifer. Classification (NCBI taxonomy): domain Eukaryota; kingdom Metazoa; phylum Chordata; class Mammalia; order Artiodactyla; family Lipotidae; genus Lipotes; species Lipotes vexillifer. The sequence goes on from NW_006785778.1 coordinate 249,673, forward strand.
TCTGCTTTTTTCTTTCAAATGTATCATGAGCATCTTTGCATGGCTCATTAGTCTCAGTGGGCGTATAATACTCTACCAAATAATTATGCCGTGATTTAGTCCATACCTATTGTTAAAAACTTCGCTTTTAATTTGAGCAGATCAGAGTTAGTATGGAGTCTCAGAAACTCTGCTTTACAAAACTGCGATGACATTTCCCAGGCAGACTTCTCTGTCTGGTTCTCTGGTATTATGAGTTTTCAGCATTTTTCAGGAACTTTACCAGCTAATTAAAATAATACCATAAATATCTTCCCTTTGGGAGCTTTCTGCATTAGGGAAACTTTTTGGTTACAATAAAGTGAAAGAGGATGCTTAGAGGAAGAGTTTTGATCAAACTCCTTTTCAGAATGGGAGGTTTAAGTACCATAAATAAAAACAGATGTACCATTCCAGAATGCCTAGAAGAGAAGATTCATTTGTCTTGAATTTTCTGGTCTTATCCTGAGAAATTATAAGGGAAACCAGGTATTTTAATTTTCATTTGGAACTCTATTTTTTTCTTAACCCTGTTTCCCACCTTGTTTTAATGTCAAAACTGGCCTACCGAGGTAATTTCATGATACTCTGATGGCAAGAACACTGAGTTAAAAGTTACAATGCCCTAATTTAGTTGTTAGCATTGTCATTGATCAGCTTATCACTTGGGGGAATACAGCAGTGAGACGAAGGGCCCGAGTTCTGGTGTAAGACATCGTTGGCTTTAAAGTCAGATTCAGTTACTTAGGCTTTTTAGTTTTCTCAAATGTAAATGAAGTTATTGATTATTTTCATTTAAAAAATGTTGTATATTACTTTGCTAAGGCTTCCATAAGAGAATACCACAGACTGCGGGGCTTAAACAGCAGACATTCATTTTCTCACAGTTCTAGAGACTAGAAGTTCAAGATCAAGGTGTCTGCAGGAATGGTTTCTTCTGAGGCTTCTCTCCTTGGCTTGCAGGTGGTCACCTTCTCCCTGTGTCTTCACAGGCCTTTCCTCTATGCACTAGTGTCAGTGATGTCTCTCTCTGTGTCCTCATCTTTTTTTCTTATAAAAACACCAGTCAGATTGGATTAAGGGCAGATAGGCCTAATCCTAAAGGCCTCATTTTAACCTAATTACCTCTTTAAAGGCCCTTTTCCAAATACAGTCACATCCTTAGGTCCTGGGGTAAGAGTTCACCTAAATTCACCTATGAGACTCAGGGGATACAATTCAGCTCATAAACATGTGTTCATACATATAAGACATTTATTTCATGTCTTTGGCCTCAATAATAGTAGCAACTATTATTATTTAGCTTCTCTGAGCTTCATTTTTGTCAATGTGAAATTGGGATATTAATATCTGCCCAGCCTACATATGATAATGACTTGAGATTAGCTATGTTAAATTTCTTCATAAAATAAGTGGTAGGAGACTGTTGTTTATCTTAAGTACTCACACGCATACTTACTTTCTTCCCTTTAAGAATACGAACATTTGCTCTGAGCTGCTTTTTCACTAGAGCTTGGAGTAGGAAAAGTAGGATTTAGGCTCCCATTCATCTCCCTTTTACTCTTATAGGTTTCAACATCTTCGCTTCCTGAACAGGAAAGCACAAGGTTAATAATTGCAATTCATATAGCCTTTCCTATAAGACTTCCGTCTGCTCACATGGGGCATGAGGCAAAGATTAATAAAAGTGTAACAGAATCTCTCTGCCTCACTGTCTCTGAGGAGAAGCAAGTGAGAATTCCTTTAGTGCCTCATGGGGGTGTTTTCAAATGAAAAGAATGAACCCTGCTTATATTATTTTATAGCAGGACCACATGTTCTGGGTAAAGAGAGCAGAGATGGCAACTCCCAGATGAAAGGTTATGTTCATTTTAATAACTTGGCTGGGATTTCTTTCTGACTGAAAATTGGACTTGCAGTTGGAGTCTTTAAAAGGCTTTCAGTCTTTGAAAGCCTTCAAGAGGCTTTAGACTAACAGAAAGTGGGTCTTCCAGTAATGGGAAATGTGGCAATTTAGCCACATTTGGCATGCCTGACCAGCTGTAACTTTCAGAGTGTGATTATGTGGCTTGGTTCCATAATGCTAGGGATGAAAGGCCAGGTTGAGACCTGACTGGATGGAGTAGGGTATACTGGTCCCTGGAGCTCAGTGGGATTGATCTAAGCTGCCTCACTACAGACTGACCTAGTATAACCTAGTAACCTAGACTTACTCCTTTCCAATGAGACTGAGATGTTTCTGGAAGTGAGTTTCAAAAGATTCAAGTCACTCCATTTGCTCTGTAAGTTTCAAGTGTTCCCCCAAATGTGATACAATATGTGCTTAGCTTCAAACCCATACCACTTTGTCCCCAGCCTACTTTTTAAGTGTTCTTGCATACTTTAAGCCACTCTCAACACTCATACTTCCAACAAACTAATCCTTACATATGTCTTACCAATTGTGAGATGCCCTTCCTGGTGACTCTGTCTGTTGAAATTCCATCCATCTTTCAGGTTCCATTACAAATGCCATATTCATAATAAGATTTCCATGAAGACTTTCTAGACCCAAATCCACCTATTTAGAAGTGCTTTTTCCTACTTTGAATCCTTAGAGTATTTGTTTTTACTTCTCTTCTCTTAATCATACTCAACCCTGAATTATAGGTATTTGTCTGATTTCCCACCCCATCCCACAGATTACTAATAAAAAGCAGGAATTAACTCACGTTCCTCCCTATCATCCCCACCCACCCAATACCCAGCATAAGACCCTCATTAAATATTGGTCAGGTTGAACTGAAAGACAAAGTGGAGTGGCCTAAACCTCAGTTTCCCTAGAAATACAAACCTTATATTATGTTATGCAGACAAAGTGGGAGGATTGAACTCCATATGTGGAAGACCATAATGGCAATCTTTTCTTAGTATAAACCAAACATGCAGCTGCTAAACTCTGCCACAACATAACATTTTAAGGGGAAGGAAGCCAATGTAAACCCACAGTATGTGCAAGGTTAAAATCAGAAACCCTGAGTTTTTTTTTAACCACTGAATATAATTTTATAGTCTATTGATATGATTTTTCTAGGCTGTGGTTCAATTCAAACCAGTCTCTTCATTTGAACCCAATCCTATAGTTCTCTTCTGTACTCATTAGCAGCCACTTTTTAACTTTAATTTTGCCTACTCTGGGTGGCATGGAGAAAAGTATTCTTTTATGTCTTTTGGAGGGATATATTTTGGGTGTAACTTTTTTATATGTACTTAGCCAAAATGGTACATTCTTTATTTTCCTGCTAAATAAAAAGGATTGGCCACTTAGTCTTAGATGCAATGAAATAGTGAAACACCATTAACTTTGGAATTAGAAGACCAGGTTGTGGGATCTAGCATTTCTATCAGGATTTATGTGACCCTGAGAACAATTTTTCACTTTATATTTTAGTTATCTTATTCACATAAGTATTCGAGGAGGGAGTCTTACACCAAATGGTCTTACACCAAATAAGTCTTACACCAAATAAGGACCATTTCAGTATTTGCATTTGGGGATTCTGGGATCACTTATGTAATGATTTTACAATTAAACAATTCTTTCATTAGTTAATGAAGTTAACCCACAGTGTGGGTTGCTATATACGTACCAACAAAGTAGAGTCTCAGAAGGCTGATTAGTTCCTTGAGTCACTCCGAAGCAGGAAGGATGGTTCTTTGGTCAAAAATTTTGAAAAATGTAGAAAAACAATTTCATTTATAGAAATGAACTATCATAGTAGCATATTAAAGATTCTAAAAATCTTACCCTATATAAATTTAATTTTTAATACAGTTTATCTTATCCTTAATTAACTATAAAAACATTAAAAAATAATAACTCTCATGACCATCCAGGGGAATACACTTCTTAGCAAGATAAGGGTTAACCACAGACCTAAAGGCATTTTCCGTGCACTTCTGGGTTGCTCTCAGTTACTTATACTAATTGATCATGTCTTCATCCTTGAAAGTCTTCCCTTTCTCTGGACCAAAGATCCCAAGTGTGCCTTAGGTGAAGACCTTGCCCAACTCTCAACTGATCAGTTCTCCAGTCAAGATTCTTCACTGCTAAGGAGATGTATTCTTTTGCATTCCTCCCATTATACCAAACACAACCAAGTTCAAAATGAAATGATTATTTTCTTCAACCCACGAAAAAATTTTGGAATCACCTAAAAATGCTGATTTCCATTGCTGTTTCAGTCATATTCCTTAACTGACTGGCTTTGAAATTTTAAGGGTGTCCTTAATATTTACATTTTCTTTGACTAATGCAGTGGACAGAATTGTGTTCCCCCAAAATTAATATGTTGAATCTTTAACTACCAGTGTGATGGCATTTGGAGGTGAGGACTTTGGGAGGTTATTAGGTTTAGATGAGGTCATGAAAGTGGGGCACTCATGATAAGATTAATGCCCTTATAAGAGTAGATACCAGAGAGCGGCCCACTACATATGAGGACAGAAGGAGAAGGTGACCTTCTGCAAACCAGAGAGAGGACTCTCACTGAAGCCTGGCCATGCTGGCACCCTGATCTCAGATATCCAGACTCCAGAACTGTGAGAAAATAAATATCTCTTGTTTAAGCCACTCATTCAATGTATTTCATTATGGCAGCCTAAGGTGACTAAGACAGTCAACTTACTGCTTCTTTATGTGAGAAAAAAATTACAATGTTTTCCAGGAATTTTGCCTCTCTTCCAGTCTCCCTTTACTCCCACTTTATCCTACAAACACCAGGCTAACTTTTCCACAAGGGAAAGAATATCAAGTTGGTTATACAGTGCCATTCTTATACTCTTCCCCCTGCTGAGAAATGAAATGTATTTCAGACTTCTGGTTTCTGGTTCTGCATATAAGGAACTTGGATGTTGCCATACCATCCTAGCAACAAGTAAAGAGCTAAACAGGCTGAAAAATCAACAACTATTCTAGGATCCATAAAAGAGGTTGAGACTGTAGGGCAAACCACTGCTCCCAAGATTGGAGAGATAGACAGAAGAATACAGTTCATCTTGGCTTATGAAGCAGAGACTAATGAGCAGAAACCACTGAGGATACCAGTGCAGGGGTAGGAAAACCTAAACTGTAATTGACAAATTGCTTTAGGTTCAGTATGGACAATTCTGAGAGTTAAAAACTCCAGTGGAGGACCCAATCATAGAGGGGCACACTCAATAGTGTGAAATTTACCTCTAGAAACTCAACCAGGTTCTCACAGTAAATATTAGAGAAAAATCCCCTCGTGCTTCCTGCAAGGAGGGAAGGAACCATTCTGAAGTACGCCAGAGAAGCTTTGTTCTTCTTGACAAGGCTTACCCTCAGGAGAAACTAGCTACCCAGAACCTAACTTGCTCTAGTACCATCAGAGACTAAGTGACCTGGAGGAAGGGATCTGCAACTTTATGAATTTATTTATTAGTTCTAATTTTTTTTTGGTGGAGTCTTTTGGGTTTCCTATATATAGTTTCATGTCATCTGCGAATAGTGACAGTCTTACTTCTTTTACAATTTGGATGGCCTCTCCTGTTGCGGAGCACAGGCTCCGGATGCGCAGGCTCAGCGGCCATGGCTCACGGGCCCAGCCGCTCCGCCGCATGTGGGATCCTCCCGGACCGGGGCACAAACCCATGTCCCCTGCATCTGCATCGGCAGGCGGACTCTCAACCACTGCGCCACCAGGGAAGCCCTGGATGCCTTTTATTTCTTTATTTCTAATTGCTATGGTGAGGACTTCCAATACTGTGTTGAATAAGAGTGGTGAGTGGAAATGCTTGTCTTATTGCTGATCTTAGAGGAAAAGCTTTCAGCTTTTCAGGGTTGAGTATGATGTTAGCTGTGAGTTTGTCATAAATGCCCTTTATTATGTTGAGGTACATTCCCTCTATGCCTGCTTTGTTGAGAACTTTTATCATAAACAGATGTTGAATTTTGTCACATGCTTTTCTTGCATCTGTTGAGGTAATCATATGATTTTTATTCTTCATTTTATTAACATGGTGTATCACATTGATTGATTTATGGATGTTAAACCACACTTACGTCCCTGGAATAAATCCCGCTTGATCCATAGTGTATAATTATTTTAATGTCTGTTAAATTTGGTTTACTAATATTTTGTTGTGGATTTTTACAACTATGTTCACCAGGGATAGTGGCCTGTAATTTTCTTTTTTGTGGTGTCTTTTTCTGGTTTTGGTATTTGGGTAATGCTGCCCTCATAAAATGAGTTTGGAAGTGTTTCTTCCTCTTCAATTTTTTGGAATCCTTTGAGAAGGATAGGTATTAACTCCTTTTTAAATGTTTGGTAGAATTCACATGTGAAGCCCTCTGGACCTGGACTTCTTTTGGGGAGGAGTTTTTTAAATTACTGTTTAATTTCATTACTAGCAAATCAGTCTATTCACATTTTTTATTTATTCATAATTCAGTTTTGGATGATTGTATGTTTCTACATACAGTGGAAGTTACCCATTTCTTCTAAGTTTTATAATTTGTGGGCATATGATTGTTTGTAGTATTCTCTTATGATTCTTTGTATATCTGTGGCATTCATTGTAATTTCTCCTCTTTTATTTCTAATTTTATTTCTTTGGGCTCTTTCTCTCTCTCTCTCTCTCTCTCTTTTTTTTTTCCCTTGATGAGTGTGGCTAAAGATTTGTCAATTTTGTTTATGTTTTCAAAGGACCAAATCTTAGTTTCACTGATCTTTTCTGTTTTTTTTTTTAATCTTTATTTATTTCTGCTCTGATCTTTATAATATCCTTCTTTCTACTAAATTTGGTCTTTTCTCATCCTTCTTTTTCTAATTCCTTTAAATGTACATTTATATTGTTTATCTGAGATTTTTCTTGTTTCTTGAGAGAGGCCTGTATCACTACAAACTTCCCTCTTTGAACTGCTTTTGCTGCATCCTATAGGTTTTGGACAGTTGTGATTCCATTTTAATTTGTCTCAAAGTATTTTTTGATTTCCTCTTTGAATTCTTCACCATCCTGTTTTGTGTTTAGTAGCATGTTATTTAGTTTCCATATTTTTTTTTTTTCAGTTTTGTTCTTGTAGTTGATCTCTGGTTTTATACACTCCCTATCAAAATATCAAGGGCAATTTTTACAGAACTAGAGTAAATACTCCTAAAATTTGTATGGAACCACAAAAGACCCCAAAAAGCCAAAGCAATCTTGAGAAAGGTACCAAACCAAACCAATGTTTCCAAGCTTGAAATTATACTACAAATCTAAAGCAATCAAAACAGTATGGTACTGGCACAAAAACAGACATATAGATCAATGGAACAGAGTAAAGAGCCCAGAAATAGACCCATATAAATATATTCACTGATCTTTGACAAAGGAGTGAAGGCAATACAGTGGAGCAAAGACAGTCTTTTCAAAATGGTGCTGGAACAACTGGATAGTCACATGCAAAAAAAAAGAAAAAAAGGAATCTACATAAAAAATTATGTCCTTCACAAAAATTAACTCAAAATTGATTAAACTGCATGAATATAAAAATTCTAGAAGATAACATAGATGACTTTGGATATGGCAGTAGCTTTTTGGATACAACACCAAAGGCACCATCCATAAATGGAATAACTGATAAGATGGGCTTCACTAAAATTAAAAGCTTCTGTTCTACAAAAGACAATGTGAAGAGAATTAGAAGACAAGCAACAGACTAGGGAAAATATATTGGCAAAAGGCACATTTGAGATAAAGAATTGTTACCCAAAATATACAAAAAACTCTTAAAACTCAAAAATAAGAAAACCAACAACCCAATTTAAAAATGAGTAAAGACCTTAACAGACACCTCACCAATGAAGATATACAGATCATAAATAAGCATATGAAAAAATCCTCTACATCATATTTCATCAGGGAAATGCAAATTAAAGCAAAAATGAAATACTACTACACAACTATGAGACCAATAACCAGAACACTGACAACATCAAATGCTGGCAAGGATGTGGAGCAGTAAGAACTCTCATTCATTGCTGATGGGAATGCAAAATGGTGAGGCCACTCCAGAAGACAGAGCAGCAGTTTCTTACAAAACTAAACTGCTCTTACTACACCATCCAGCAATATCATTCCTTGGTATTTCTCTAAAGGAGTTGAAAACTTATGTTAGCACAATAATCTGCACCCAGATGTTTATAGCAGCTTTATTCATAATTTGCAAAACTTGGAAACGGCCATGACATACTGCTCATAAATACTGACATACCTACAGTATTTATTCATACTGTAGGTGAATAAATAAACTGTGGTACATCAGACAGTGGAATATTACTCAATGCTAAAAAGAAATGAGCTATCGAGTGAAAAGACAGAGAAACCTCAAATGCACATCACTAAGTGAAAGAAGCCAATCTGAAAAGTCACAATACTGTGATTATAACAGTCACAATACTGTGATTATAACAGTCTGGAAAAGGCAAAGCTATGGAGACAGTAAAAAGATCAGTGGTTGCCAGGGGTTGGGGTGGGGGTGATGAATAGATGGAGAACAGAGGATTTTTAGGGCATGAAAATGCTCTGTATGATACTATAATGATATATACTTGTCATTATATATTTTTCTAAACCCATAGAACGTATACTACCAGTAGTGATTGCTATGGTCCTTGGGTGATTATGGTGTGTTGATGTAGGTTCTTCAGTTGTAACAAACGTACCACTGTGGTTAGGGATGTTGATAATGGGAGAGGCTATGCCTGTTTGGCAACATGGCGGGTATTGGAAATCTCTGTTTTTCCTCTCAATCTTGCTCTGAACCTAAAATTGCTCCAAAATAAATAAATAAATAAAGTCTTAAGAAAAACATTTTTATAGTTACCTCAGATATTGTAATTTTTTTTGAATTATTTTTGAAATGAGATGGGTGATTTTCATAACTACACTCACATGCATGCACACATAGATATATCTGAGTTTTTTTCCAAAAATAAAAGTCAAAACGCCTCAGTTTAGTGTTCAAAGGTCCCCAAATTCCAGCTGCATTCAACCTTGTTTTCCATTACTCTGCAATCTAGTCCTTCCACATGAGCCAGTTCAGCCAAATTACCATTCTATAAAAACATCTGAGTCATTCCTATTTCTTCCTGCTCACCTTATTCTGCATCTGAGACATCCACATGTTTTCTATTCTTCAAGACCCAGTCTCAGTCCTCAGTTCTCCATGAGGCCTTTCCTGTACCTTCCAGGTTACTGTGGTTTCAAATTTCAATCTCAATAGCACCGTGTTGACTGTAACTCACTCTGCCCTCTAATCCTGTATAGACTTAGTTCTTGATATTAATAGTCATGTAAGTCTCCTTGCCCCATTGGGCTGTATTTAATGAAAGGTCAAGTACTATATTGTAAATATTTTATATCCTCAGAGAACATCTATCACAGTTCTTTCTATGGCAGAGGTGAGCGGGAAACACTTGTTACGTGAACTCACCTCTACTTTGAAATCACTGGGGATTAAAATCCCAAATACGTGTTTGTGAATATGTTTTAAGAAAAGATGTAGATTCTAACCATAGTCTTGCCACTGATTTTCTATGCAAATGTTTTATCCACCTGTAAAGTGAAGCGCTAGTACTATATGCTTTAAAGGGTCTTTCTAGCCCTGGTTATCTTGGTTAATGGAAGTTAATTTTCAGAAGACCAATGCAAGTTCCACCAAAGTAACAGAAAAATGTTCAGTAAGTAAGCAGATTTTCTCCAAGCTTTAACCTCCTCAGAAATTCAGGTGGACTGGAACTTCTTTCCAATACAGTCTATTGACTGAGGTATGGAGGAAATGTTTGGGTTTATATTTAACCAGTGTCTATGGCAGGGATATTTAATTTACAGTACAGCCTAAGGTTATTGCTGTGGCTGAACGTTTCACAAAGTACAGGTATGATGCCAGAGGAGGTTATGAAACATCGAAATAACTCTATCATCAAAACCACCTCTTTGGGCTTCCCTGGTGGTGTAGTGGTTGAGAGTCCGCCTGCTGATGCAGGGGACACGGGTTCGTACCCCGGTCCGGGAAGATCCCACATGCCGCGGAGCGGCTGTGCCTGTGAGCCATGGCCGCTGAGCCTGCGCGTCCGGAGCCTGTGCTCTGCAACGGGAGAGGCCACAGCAGTGAGAGGCTCGCGTACCGCAAAAAAACAAAAACAAACAAAAAACACACACCTCTTTAATGAGACCCTGCAGCCTGACAGGTTAAGAGTACCAATTAGCCATCCTGATGGGTTAAATACCTGAAAGGACCTTAGTCTCTTCTTGTAGTCCCCTCCAAGAGGGGTCTTTGGAGTGAAATTCCCTTTGGCTTGCAGCCATGGTGCTTTCTTTTACATGAGCTGAAGTGAAGGTTTTGAAATACTTTTTGAAGTAAATCTCCCCACCCTTATAAGAGCAAGAGAAAGTTTATATTTCATAGAGGAATGTGGCGTATTTATACCAAAAAGGCACAAGTGGGAGAGCGTTTGATTTGCTTGTTTGCTATTCTTATATTTCTCACAGTGGAGTGGTTTGGGTGGAATGTTAAATTTGTTTCATAAACACAAAATGGAAGGGAGACCAAAAGGAAAAGAAGATGGTAGAAATGGTAATGATAGCATTTTTCTATATGCTCACTAAGCCCTAAAGCCCCTCCCCAAATCATCAACTTTGGCAAGCTATCTCCAGCGTTATCCTAGCACTGTTAACAATTTTTAAGAAGGCAAAGCCCAGTGTGTTACTTCTTTTCCCTGATACATATTCCTTCATCTGTCATCGGCTCAGGAAACGTGGGTGCTTATGAAAGAAACAGGAACTAAACCCAAACTTTGATTCTCAGACCTCGGTTCTCCCGCTCCTTCTCATCTATGACAAGCATTTTATACCCATCACTTTGTTATTTCACAAAACAATGTGGCTGATATACAAAAAAGTTTTGAAAAGTTTTTTATATTCTCAAGAGCAGAAAAATCAGTGCCAGATCTATATTAAGCTATTTCACTGCTGATTTTTAAAGGATACCTTAGAAGCAGAAAGTCCAAAGCCAGTTTATTTGCTGTTTTGCAATCGTATTTGACAAATAAATTCAAATGATTGCACCTTTGTACAGTTTGGTGTAAAGAATGTGATCTGGCTGCTGATCGCTGAGGAGATACAACTCTGGTAGTGAGCAATTAGGCTGTTGGCTCTAGCAAAGTGATGGCCAGCTAGAACTTTTTAATGGGTCACTAGGGACAGACAGCATTCATCTCCATTTGTCATAATGAAAGCCAGGCAGAAGCTAAGCATGCGTGAACAGTTAGAACAACAAACTTTGTTTTCATACCATCAGGTTCATTAAGGGCCACTCAGTCTGTGCCAGCACTAGCTTCCCCATGGTGCTGTAGCTCATTGTTTGTATTATGACGTGCTCCTGTAAATAATGATCAACTAATTTTGCACTGGGCTCGGGGTGTGGTACAGGGGTTCATCTTCCAGCTTCTTGAAGAATTTCGTAATAAGGATTGTGTATACACTCGATAAATGATCATTTTTATTATTTTAATTCTTGTTAGTAGTATTGTAAAGTGCTTTGAAAACTACACAACAGTATACGAGTGTAAATTCTTATTAAGCTCACAAACAAAATTATGCTCATATGATATGGGGGTCACAAAGGAGAGTACAATTCTGAGATCATAAAGAGGGACATTGGATTTCTATTTATTTATTTTTCAAAATCAGACACGAATAAGATTCTTTACATGTTAAAGTGATGATTACTACAACAGCCATGGGATGTTGGCAAAACTGAACATGAAATGAGTGACCTTCCGAAGACATTTTTAAAGAGGATGAAAGCTGTGTTCTGAAAAACAGTAGCAGGAAACAAAGGTCAGAGAGGTCTTAGCCTAAACTTTCTTTTCGGTAACGTTAGTCCTTCTCTGACACCTCAAGGGAGACTTCTTGCCAATACCACAGAGGTTAAGATGCCTTCCCAGTTGTTCAGTCTTACCCTGTCCTAATGTTTAAAACCAAAAATAACAGTAACATACCAATAAACCACACATTAATTTCATTTGATCCGTGGCAGATATGACTTGCTTACGTTCCATCACTGAGATAGTATTCTCTTCTTACCCAGCAGCCATTCAAGTCTTTTCTGTTCTCTTGTTAGGACTTAGACAATACGACAATACACAGACAGCCTGAGGGACTTTGTCCAATTAAGCACACACATATTTTTTGGCTAATACTTTGAGTTCCCTGGTTTTTTTTTTCTTCTCAAAAACTCAAGGACTTTTTGTTTTAAATAGTCTCTAATATGAAGTAGCTCGTTTAAAAGTTTTGCTCCTTCACTTTAGTGTTTTTGTTACCCTGAGAGATGGTTTTTCTTTAGATAAGAAATCTTCCCGAAAGCTTAACTGATAGAATATGTCGTTCCACTGAGTTCATACGGGTAACCTCATTTGACGGTGGCAAGGCACCATCAGTGTTTAATGTTCAGTTGTAAACATCAGATTAAAACTTAGAGCGTTAAGAAAAAACGGGAGTCTATTATTCAGGCTCAGGACAGTAATTGAAGGAAAGTGTACAAGCAGTTGGCAAAAGAGAGTGCTTTAAAAAGACGTATGTTTCCTTTCCAGCTTACTCCACAGAGAAAATGTTACTCTTTAGATATGTCATTTGTCATCTAATCCTTACCAAATAGCATTTTGAAAGCTACAAATATTTACTTATAACCATGACTACACTTTAGACTAACATTCTGTAAATGCAAAGATAAGTTAATTTTCTTCATTTAGCATGAACACCTAATGTGTGAATTACTATGTGTTCTTTTTTTTTTTTTTTTTTTTGCGGTACACGGGCCTCTCACCGTTGTGGCCTCTCCCGTTGAGGAGCACAGGCTCCGGGCGTGCAGGCTCAGCGGCCATGGCTCACGGGCCCAGACGCTCCGCTGCATGTGGGATCTTCCCGGACCGGGGCACGAACCCGCGTCACCTGCATCGGCAGGTGGACTCTCAACCACTGGGCCACCAGGGAAGCCCTATGTGTTCTTTAAAGCCAAAAAATTCTAAATTTTCTCCCTTGCCATGCAGGAAAGAATTTAATTACTAGAAATTTCCTTTACTACGGAGGTTTATCTTTTGAGTAAATTGCACCTTTTCTGTATCCAAAAGAACTTTGAGTTACCTTGTGAAAGCAATTATTTGTATAATTAGATTTTTGAAATGGGAGCAAAAGCAAAAAAAAACTCAAAGAAAAAAATGGAAATATACTAGCTTCACTTTGATATACTATAAACCAGCATGATACAGTTACAGTAAATGAAAATACAGTTTAGTTCTGAGCTTCCTTATAGTCAAGACAAAAAGGACAACACAGCCTATCATGTAGTCCTCAATGTCTGGTGAAATTAATTTTATAAATTAATCAGGAAAATCAACCAATTATTTACTATAACTGAATTATGAAAAGAGCTCAATATATGGGACTTTTTGCAAATTATATTAACAACATAAAGGATGGTAACATCGCCAGAAATTATGGCATAAGAAGGAAAAGTTATTTTTCATATGGCTATTTTTGGACTCTAAAAATCTGACTCCATTATATGGAAATGCTTAGGAATTTCCTAAGATTGAATTCTCATGAAAAAGCCTGGTCATTACATTTGGAACACTGTAATTTGTAGGATTTAGTTTAATTCAGTAGTTCAAACAAACTGCTTCCAAATTTTGTTTCAAAATTGGATGGGTCTTTATTTTAACAGTATTCTCTTTTTTTTGGGCCCTGCCATGGCTTGCGGGCTCTTAATTCCCCAAACAGAGATTGAACCTGGGCCCTTGGCAGTGAAAGCATGGAGTCCTAACCATTGGCAGCGAAAGCACGGAGTCCTAACCACTGGACTGCCAGGAAATTCCCAACAGTATTCTTTTAATATGTTGCTCAGTTATTTGAAGTTTATTTACTTATTTAATGATGTGGTTCTGTGAAGGAAAATTAACTTTAGGTTGACAAAAATTTGAGGTAAATTTGGAGACATTAGCAAGAGCTGAAGTATCTACAAAAATGTTGGGTATCACCATTAATAAAAAAAATCCTCCCACTTCATAAAAGAAAGTTTTTAGCCCATGAATTTTTAGTGTTCAGGATGATGTACATGCTGTAATCTGATGACTTCCTTCCCCCCTGCATCTAGTGTGATTATGCTACTAATCATAACTTTAAAATTCTGCTGTGGCTTAGAAACAGGATGTCTTCACTGTCTATTTACATGTTTGGCAGTTGGTAAGAAACTTCATATGGGGTTAAAAATTCTATAAAGTTGCTATTTTGTGAAATTTAAGTAAAGAGCCAAGGCAAAAATATAGCACTGCATCAAACTAAAATGCATGATATTGGATGAATTCCCAAAGTTAGGGTGGGGAAAGTAGAGAAAGAATTCCTTTCCTTATTGAAAAAGTCGTTTGAGTACAAGAGTGGAAATTACTTATTTCAGGCTTGATGTTTTATACTGGTTGTATAAAAGGCTTCAGAAAATGGAATGTGATCTTAAATATTCTCTTTCAAAAGGACACAGTGTTCTTTTTTTTTTAACATCTTTATTGGAGTATAATTGCTTTATAATGGTGTGTTAGTTTCTGCTTTATAACAAAGTGAATCAGTTATACATATACATATGTTCCCATATGGACACAGTGTTCTTTACATGTTTTAATGTGTTTTAGAATTAGTCCCTTTCCTTTCTTGCACATGTCTTACAAGCTGTTCTAAACTTATACTCAAAATATTTGAGCTTCATATTTATGCTAATTCAGAAGAGAGGGAACTTGTATATTTTTCCTAAAATAAGTTTGGAAATTTTAGAATTGTTTCCTTTTGGGCTATGCGTCCACCTTCGGAATTGAGAAACTTTGCTATGGCAAGGATGGGCAAAAATGGAAAGGAAGAGAAAGGAATGGAAGAGGGAGGGGTGAAAAAGAGGGGGCAAATCTATGTTGTCCCATTTTTATTTTGCGATGTAAAAGCATTACCTCTGACCTGGCTTACTGCGGTGTTCTCCTGCCTGCTACCAAAGATCTGTTCTCCACATAGCAGTCTGAATTATCATTTGAAAATATGTATCAGGTATTTAAAATTCTTTAATGGTTTCCTCTTGCCCTTAGAATAATGTTCAAACTCTTTACTGTAGCGTGCAAGTAA
Organism: Lipotes vexillifer; assembly: GCF_000442215.2. Lineage (NCBI taxonomy): Eukaryota > Metazoa > Chordata > Mammalia > Artiodactyla > Lipotidae > Lipotes > Lipotes vexillifer. The sequence goes on from NW_006785778.1 coordinate 264,892, forward strand.
TCTGTTATCCAACTTCTCAAATCTCTCTTCTTAGTTTCTACTCTGCTTTTAAAACATGTCAAGCTTTTTTCCATTTCAGGGCCTTTTTTCTTGACTTTCTTTTGCCTGGAACACTCTTCTTCCTCTTCTGTTCATGACTGGCTTTTCAACATTTAAGTCTCAGCTCAAAAATCACATTGCAGAGACCTTACTTGACTTATCTAAAGAGTCCTGCTTTCACCCAGCCCAGCCAGCTCTTACTGTATTGTTTGTTCATTTATTTCTTCATAGCACTTAGGGCAATCTAAACTTATTTTCATTAATGATTTATTTACTTGAGGTTTGTCCCCTTGGATGAGACTGTAAACATCTGGAAAGCAGGGTTTTTGTCTGTTTTGGCCATGTAGCTATTCTCATCGACTTTCAGACTTTCACAGTGCCTGGCATGGATTTAATGCAAAATAAATATTTGTTGAATAAATGAATGAGTGAAATAAAGAATTTGGTATGGCTGGAGTACTGAGCCTGTGTTTTCTTGAATGGGGTTGGTAAATTATAAAACTTCTAGAAGTTTTTCTAGAACTTTCCTGGGAAAAGTTTGCATAGTGGTAAATAGGAGGAAGTTATGCTAGAAAGATAGGGCAGGGGCCAAATCCTACAGTTTCCTGAATGTCGTGGTACATAGTTTCTGGAATCACCTCTGTGGTCAATGGATAGCTATTGACAGTTTTTAAGTAGTCAATGTACATTTTTGAAACGCTCCTTTATTATTCATTATGGAAAACCATTTGTGTGTCAGTAGAGTCTGGTTCACTCACCAGTTGACTGAGTAACTTCCAAACATCAGCAGGGTGTTGATTGAATCAGCCTTTTTTCATGCAGCATGGCTGGCAGGAGAAAATTTTTGCCTTAGTTCTTCACAGCCTGAGATGAAATGAACCAGTGCTTGTTGAAGGCATTTCTTTCCAGTTATTTCTCATATCTCGGTAGAGCAGCAAGTTCCCCCAAAGCATGATACCATCTTGTTGAATCATTCCCCTTTCCTCAGTTGTTCTTTATTTTACAATTTACTTTTCTAATGCATAGAGTTACCCTCACATTAGAGTTACCTTCTCCTGTGGTATGTTTTAATTTGGTCTGGTCTTAAAGGAAATCCAGTTTGAAACCTTTAAAGGCAGTTAGCTTCTTGTTTGTTTCAATGGAGTAGCGGGTAGATCCTTCCTTAGCTGAAACCTAGTACTTATATGGCCTTATAATAATCTCCATCTAATAGTACAGGCTTATATGTAGCACACACATGCTCACCTGGACTTTTCCTACCACTTCGAATGTGTGTATCTAATTTCAAAAATGACCTACAAAGATAGCAGGCTTCCAGTTAAAATGATGGGCTGTTTTATATATAATCTTTGGCAGCCAATTCTAGTTTCCTGAACTGGTTCACAATAATTTAAAAGCCAGTTCATGAATAAGTTTTATGGATTAAGCTTAAGTCATGGAATCTTCTTTATATTTATATTGGGGAACATGGTATTATGTTTAATACTGGGTTATAAATGGGGAAAGCACCAAATAAGCAAAAAACCAATGTGGTCAAATTTAAGAGAAGGAACCAATTTATCAGTGTTGGCTAACAGTTTTCAAGAGCTACTGAATCACATTCATCAGTGATACTCAGTATTGGAAGCTCTCAGTGTGAATGATGACTTCAGAGATGTTGTTATTAAACTTACATCCTTCTAGTCCATTATAGCTTATGAAGCACACTCACATGTAATATACCTTTTGATTTGTGTGTAAATGTTTGCTTCTTAGAATTTATTTTTCTCTTTTCCTAGACATATCATAGACATCATCTATATGTAAAGTAGATGGAAAACAAAAAAATAAATAAGTCATGTGGTCCCTATCCTCGGAAAGTTCTACTAGGAGTAACAAATGTACTTAGGTAGGTGCCACATATGGCAGAGTATGATAAGTGCCATTAGAAGAACAGGGATACGATGATATTGCAGTGCTTGACTGTAGCTTTAGGGTTGAGAAAAAATTTCTTAGAGAAGGCAGGATTTAAGCTTGGCCTTATAGGATATGTTAGATTTCAACAAGAAAATCCAAGTGTCAGAGGATCTCTAGGTCAGTGGAACAGTCTGAGCAAAACATGAAGGTAGGAAAGTGCAAAATTTATAAAAATTGATCTATTTTCGTTCAATGTTAATGGCTGGTGTTATAAAACTAGAGTGTGTCAGAACTAACCTGTTGTGTTCAGAACTTATAGTTTGGCCCTTAATTGGAGGCAGTTTCCACCAACCACAAGTACCTCACTATATCCTCATAAATTATGTGTCTATGGGAGTTGTAGACTATACATACCCAGCATTAATGAGAGTATATTCACATCCTTGAAATGAATAGATCTTATATAAGTTATATCCAGTATTTTTTTAGGGTTTTAGTGATTTCTGAAGCACATTTATATATAATACACAATTAAAGCATTCCAAAATCCTATGTAATAGGTGGTGGTATGGCGGTTTCTTAATGGAGAACCAAGACAGAAGTGTTTAAATGACTTTTTCCAGGTTCACTTGGTCAGTAAGTGTAGGCACATACCCGATTTAGAACCCATTCATTTTCCTCTATAGCTATATGCTTGTCACTATGTAGACATCCATACAACTCATATTTGTCTGTGTTGGTGTATGAGAAATTGAGGAAATTTAAGAAAGAAACCAGGAATTCAAAATTAATGATTCTGACAGCGAAAATAATTCTGAAACCACAGAATCAAGAACAAAGGTAAAAGTGGCAAGGAAAGCTGATTTCAGGCAAGATTTAATGGAAGGAAGGCCAGTAGCTAAGAATATGCAAATTAAAAAGAAAAGGAGAAGGCTTTACTATTATTAGACAAAGTTAAGGATATCAGATCTTAAAATAGGGCAGTTTATGTTTTCTGTAGTAAGGGATACGATTCTTTATATATCATGAGAAGGCAGTGACTGGAAACTCAGGAACCTACTACTACTTTCTATTTCTTACTGATACTTGAGTGGCCAGACTATCAAAAGCCTACTCAGTTGAATCTTATATGCCTTCCATGATTTTGTATTTATTTGTTCAGTAACAGTGAGTTTCATTTCTTTATACTTCAAAATAGACCAAGCATAATTTGGATTTCACCATGAAAATGACTAGTACTAGTGTGAATATTCACTTTTCTGAAATGAGGCAAAAGGTTCTGTCTATAGACATTCTCCATGAATAAAGTATAGGGCAAAATGTATTAAATCAAGTAAATTTAATTACATTTTGTTACCAAAAAATGCATCATTGCACGTTACATGGAGAGCAGCTTATCAAGTGGTTTAAGAGGAGATTTATAGTGTCTTTGTAGTTTATTAAAAATCCTTCCTTTTATATTAATGAGAATCCAACTTGTAAGTTTGGAATCAATTTCTCAATCAAAGGAATGTGGTATAACATTTTGTGTGCTGTATTTAGCATCTCTTCTGGATTGCAAAAATTTATTCCTTTTCACCTTGTGTTCTTCACATTCTAAAGCCTGAAAACAGATTTGGAGGAGTGGGAGGTATCCCTGATCTCATCCTTCAGAAAGTCAGAGTTTATTCTTCCATTGTCAGGATTAAAGGCAAAAGGAACAAAAAGAAAAGAAGAGAAAATAAAAGACAAAAATATTGAAAATGTGAATTAGAGGTGGCACAGCATTGGCAGATTTTAATTTTGATCAATCATAAGACAAACAAGCATGTAGATTCAATTTCCCAGAAAACACAGATGGCTTAGAAAAGAGGGAGAAGAAAACAAACTTGGAACAAAGCACATTTACACATTTTCACCAATGCCAAAATACCCACATATCATTTTAGGAGCACTGTTTATTAACCTCTTGCCCTTTAGTGTGGAGGCTGGGTAGAGTGAATGTGAACTAGAACTCAGCCCTGACACTTTCTGTCTGTGAGACCTTGGACTGGTACTGAGCCCAGTTTAGAAATATTTGCCTTCATTTGATCCTCTTTTTTTCTCTTCATAGCTTAACCAGCTGGAAAAGGCAGTGGAAGCAGCACACACATTTTTCATGGCCAACCCTGAGCACATGGAAATGCAGCAGAACATCAAGAATTACAGAACAATGGCGGGCGTTGAAGACCTCCAGCTGGTAGATCGGGATGCCAAACCACACCTGGTGAGCTTTGGGGACCCTGTCCCAACCATGAGGAACTTAGTGCTCCTAACTTTCAATGGACTCAAAGCAAATTCCTATGAATGGATATCCCACATTGATTTCCAACGTCCAATACAGTATCATTTTTACACTTTCAGAGTTCCCAAGATGCAGTATTGTAATGTTGAAAAATTGAAAGAAAAAGAAAATTAACTTAGAAAATCAGTATGATATGGTGCAAAGTAAGATGTGACGTAAATGTCTGTAACCCTCTCTGAGCCTCAGCACCCACTCCAGCACTTCAATTTTACCCACCGGAATTGAAGCCCATGTGAATTGCTCAGGGTCACACCATGGTTTCCCAGCAACTAGCCCACTGGCTTTTTCCACGGTACCTGTACTTTTCAAATTTTGATTTTTTTAAGCTACATAATTATTCCTTTAAATGAAATCTTACTTGAAATTCACAGTGTGTTGAAAGGGCTTCTTTTTCAGTTGGATACATCACCATTCTCAATGTGTGGCCTCCAAGAGGATTGAAGAAAAGGCTAAGAGAGGAAAATTTTAGGTGAAAGTCTTTTTTCCTTTTTTTTTTTTTTTTTTAAAACATGAACTATGTTCCCTGGAGCCACATTATTATGATGGTTTTCGTGCTCTTGTACATTGGATGTCTTAAGCTGAGCGCAGTGTAGGGGATCCTTTCTAATTACAGGAAGGTACTTCTTCCCTTCAACGCTGTGATCTGATCTGTGACAAATCTGTACTATACATTATATAGTACATATACTATATATAGTATACATATACTATATATATATATATATATATATATATATATATACATAGTATATATAACAAGTCAACTGCAAACCAACTGAATGCACACATCGTCTTGCTGGTGCTGAAATCTATTCAAAATAGTCATCATGATCTCAGTTTGTTTCAGAATTTGCAAGCATCAAGTGTCAATCAAAACTGAAGATGAAACATTAATGAATGTTGAATTCTCATGTTTTAGGTGTACTTCCTTTTTAGATTTTTTGGTTTTCTGATAATTTTACCATACTCTTTCATTTAAATTTCTTACACACTAACTTTGTTTATGCAATTGAAATAAAATTGCAGTATACACACACACACACACACACACAAAATTTTGAACCAGGCCTGGAATTGAGTGTCACGTCCACCCACATCCATCTTCCTGCACTTTGTTGCATGGCCCTACCTATATTCAAAAGGGTTAGAAAAGGGGCTTCCCTGGTGGCGCACTTGTTGAGAGTCCACCTGCCGATGCCGGGTACACGGGTTTGTGCCCCGGTCCGGGAAGACCCCACATGCCGCGGAGCGGCTGGGTCCGTGAGCCATGGCCACTGAGCCTGCGTATCCGGAGCCTGTGCTCCGCAACGGGAGAGGCCACAACAGTGAGAGGCCCGCGTACCGCAAAGAAAAATAAATAAATAAAATAAAAAGGGTTAGAAAATATAGGCTTGAGTGAGGTCAGGAAGAAAATGAAATTGATTGATGCCACAGCAGTAGGCTTTCTCAGTCAGTCCCTTCTCATTTACAATTAGTTGAAGACAGGGAAGTTTCCCTTTATCTCCCAGTGCGATCCTTCTTTATCTTCCACAGCGCAAGAGTCCCACACCCACCTACCTAAGTGATCCAGAGTCTGCCTGCATTTTGCCATTCAAGTGCCCCTTGGGTGCTCTTTGAAAAAAATTTTTCTCTGTTTCTTTACAGGAGAGTTACAGTGAAGGAGTTAAACATTATGAGGCAGATGACTTTGAACTAGCTATCAAGTACTTTGAACAAGCTTTAAGAGAATATTTCAATGAAGATACGGAGTGCAGAGCCCTGTGTGAGGGGCCTCAGAGATTTGAGGAATATGAGTACTTAGGGTATAAAGCTGGTCTCTATGAAGCCATTGCAGGTAAAGTTTATTTTTTCCCTTGATTTCCTGATTATAGAAATACTACATGCCATCTGTAAAACTATTCCAATAATGTAGACGTATATATTGTAAAAAGTATAATTGTAAAAAAATTCTCATATACGTATCCCATCCTCTCTCACGTGGATTACTTTCCCTAGCTTAAATTTTGGTGACTATGCTTCCAAGCTTTTTCAGATACATACATAAATATTTAGGTATTTATTTATAATTATTATTTCATTTTTATAAAAATAAGGCAACACTGTAAATATTGATTTTCAGTATATGTTTTGTTTTTGTTTTATTTTATGCTTAACAATATATTGTGGACTTCTCATGTAAGTACATTTAGATCTACTTATTGCATTATATGGGGAAAGCATAATTTATTTGACCAGTCCTTTACTGATGAATACTAAGGAAGTTGCAGTTTTTTCTTACGATTAATAATGTAGTAGTGACTACCTTTGTATAGTCTTCTTCTATTACTTAAATGAATATATTGTTACATATGGGAATTTAATATACCACAATTTAAAATAGTAGGTAAAGTTCATTATACATTAATTGGGGAGGTTGACTAGTTAACCATGTATGGTGGGGACTGAGTTCTCTGCTGCATATGAAAAAACACACGAAATAAATACTATTATATTAATAATATGAGTAAAAATAGAACTGTTAGAAGAAAATGCAAGAGAATATTTGTATAACAGTAGGAAAGCTCTTCTTAGCATGATGAAAGACAAGAAATTTTAAGAAAAAGATAGATTTTACATAAGATTTATAAATATAAAAGATACTTTAATCAAATTGATTTATAATAGCAAGTGGAAAAAGTTGCAAAATGTTTACAGGAAAACAGTTAATATCATTAATACTTAAACACAGACTGTGAATTATTAGTAGTACTGGTAATTCATTTCTTATTTATTGGTAGTAATAAAAATAAGCAAAATTTGTTTAACAGTTAAAATATACAGAGCATTTTATATAGTTATATCTCTTTTAATACTATAAACAACTCCTTGTAGGTATTGTTATTCACTCTTTTCTCCCCTTTCAAATGAGGAATTTAGACCTCAGAAAGATTAAGTAATGGGATTAAGGTGAAACTGGGAATCAAACCTAGGATTTTCTCACTCTAGAGCCCATACTTTGAAGATCTACACAGTTGAAAAATGGGCAAAGATTATTTATTCAATAATAAATGTTTAACACATATTTGTTGAGTGCATATTGTATCCCAAGTTATAAAACATGAAAAACAATGTTCAACTTCTCATACACTCATAGAACTGCAAATTAATGAAGTCAGTTTTCTTTCCCCAATTTCCAATGTTTTCTGTCTTCATAAAAAGCATCATTCACCTAGTAGTTCAAACCAAATCCCTAGAAGTTATCTTTCAATCCAACATTTCCTTCAATTCTTGTTCACCTCCGACTTGTTACCAAACTTTGAAAGATGCTACTTCCTAATAGCATTTGAGATTTCCTGGTTCCCTCCACTCCTTTTGCTACCACCCTGGTTCAAATCAACACTATAGTTTAACTAATTCACTGTGATAGTCTCCTTGCTGGTCCGCATGTTCTGATCAGGTTTTAGTCTGTAGGCAGACAGAACAGTTTTCCAAAAAACAGAAAGTCTGCTCACAGATATGCTGAATCACCCCCTGCCACGCCACTGGCTTCCATTGCACTTGAAATAAAACCCAAAACCTTTAACAAGGACTTTCATGACTGCGTACTAGTGTTCATTTTCATCCTCTCTCTTTTTCTATCTCTTTAATCCATTCCTACTCTACTTATTTTAATTCCTAAGATACGCCAGGCTCATTTCCACTTACAGACTTGAAAATGTTGTCTTCTTTCACTTGGCTATTGCCCTATCTTGTTAAGTGCTTAATCCTAAGTGCCTACTTATAGTGACTGGCAAATAGCAGGTGCTTAGTGAATATCTGTTAAATGAATGGGTGGAAGGAAGAAAGGATGAGGGAAGGAAGGAAGGAAGGAGATGACATATCCATCTATCACGTTGCAGAGATTAAAAGGTTAATAATACTCTATATTTGTGAAAATATAGGTCTTAAAATGTTGAGTTTTTTACTTTGAATTTTATTTTATTTATTTTTTTATACAGCAGGTTCTTATTAGTTTTCCATTTTATACATATTAGTGTATATATGTAAATCTCAATCTCCCAATTCAACACACCACCACCCCACTATGCCACTTTCCCCCCTTGGTGCTCATAAGTTTGTTCTCTACATCTGTATCTCAATTTCTGCCCTGCAAACCAGTTCACCTGTACCATTTTTCTAGGTTCCACATATATGCGTTAATATACAACATTTGTTTTTCTCTTTCTGACTTACTTCACTCTGTATGACAGTCTCTAAATCTATCCACGTCTCCACAGATAAACTAATTTCGTTCCTTTTTATGGCTGTGTAATATTCCATTGTATATATGTACCACATCTTCTTTATTCATTTGTCTATTGATGGGCATTTAGGCTGCTTCCATGTCCTGGCTATTGTAAATAGTGCTACAATGAACATTGGGGTGCATGTGTCTTTTTGAATTATGGTTTTCTCTTGGTATATGCCCGGTAGTGAGATTGCTGGGTCATATGGTAATTTTATTTATAGTTTTTTAAGGAACCTCCATACTGTTCGCCAAAGTGGCTGTATCAATTTATATTCCCACCAACAGCGCAAAAGGGTTCCCTTTTCTCCACACCCTCTCCAGCATCTGTTGTTTGTAGATTTTCTGGTGATGCCCATTCTAACTGGTGTGAGGTGATACCTCATTGGAGTTTTGATTTGCATTTCTCTAATAATTAATGATGTTGAGCAACTTTTCCTGTGCTTCTTGGCCATCTGTATGTCTTCTTTGGAGAAATGTCTATTTAGGTCTTCTGCCCATTTTTGGATTGGGTTGTGTGTTTTTTTAATATTGAGCTACATGAGCTGTTTATATATTTTGGAGATTAATCCTTTATCCGTTGATTTGTTTGCAAATATTTTCTCCCATTCTGAGGGTTGTCTTTTCATCATGTTTGTAGTTTCCTTTGCTGAGCAAAAGCTTTTAAGTTTCATTAGGTCCCATTTGTTTATTTTTGTTTTTATTTCCATTACTCTAAGAAGTGGATCAAAAAAGATCTTGCTGTGATTTATGTCAAAGAATGTTCTTCCTATGTTTTCCTCTAAGAGTTTTATAGTGTCCAGTCTTACATTTAGGTCTCTAATCAATTTTGAGTTTATTTTTGTGAATGGTGTTAGGGAGTGTTTGAATTTCATTCTTTTACATGTAGCTGTCTAGTTTTCCCAGCACCACTTATTGAAGAGACTGTCTTTTCTCCATTGTATATCCTTCCCTCCTTTGTCATAGATTAGTTGACCATGGGTGTGTGGGTTTATCTCTGGGCTTTCTATCCTGTTCCATTGATCTGTATTTCTGTTTTTGTGCCAGTACCATATTGTCTTGATTACTGTAGCTTTGTAGTATAGTCTGAAGTCAGGGAGTCTGATTCTTCCAGCTCCGTTTTTTTCCCTCAAGACCACTTTGGCTATTCGGGGTCTTTTGTGTCTCCATACAAATTTTAAGATTTTTTGTTATAGTTCTGTAAAAAATGCCATTGGTAATTTGATAGTGATTATATTGAATCTGTAGATTGCTTTGGGTAGTATAGTCATCTTCACAATATTGATTCTCCAATCCAAGAACATGGTATATCTTTCCATCTGTTTGTATCATCTTTAATTTCTTTCATCAGTGTCTTATAGTTTCCTGCCTACAGGTCTTTTGTCTCCCTAGGTAGGTTTATTCCTAGGTATTTTATTCTTTTGGTTGCAGTGGGAAATGGGAGTGTTTCCTTAATTTCTCGTTCAGATTTTTCATCATTAGTGTATAGGAATGCAAGAGATTTCTGTGCATTAATTTTGTATCCTGCAACATTGCCAAATTCATTGATTAGCTCTATTAGTTTTCTGGTGGCATCTTTAGGATTCTCTATGTATAGTATCATGTCATCTGCAGGCAGTGACAGTTTTACTTCTTCTTTTCCAATTTGTATTCAGTTTATTTCTTTTTCTTCTCTGATTGCCGTGGCTAGGACTTCCAAAACTATGTTGAGTAATAGTGGTGAGAGCGGACATCCTTGTCTTGTTCCTGATCTTAGAGGAAATGCTTTTAGTTTTTCACCATTTAGAATGACATTTGCTGTGGATCTGTCATATATGACCTTTATTATGTTGAGGTAGGTTCCCTGGATGTCCACTTTCTGGAGAGTTTTTATCATAAATGGGTGTTGAATATTGTCAAAAGCTTTTTCTGCCTCTATTGAGATGATTGTATGTTTTTTCTTCTTCAATTTGTTAATATGGTGTATCACATCGATTGATTTGCATATACTAAAGAATCCTTGCATCCCTGGGATAAATCCCATTTGATCATGGTGTATGATGCTTTTAATGTGCTGTTGGATTCTGTTTGATAGTATTTTGTTGAGGATTTTTGCATCTATATTCATCAGTGATATTGGTCTATAATTTTCTTTTTTTGTAGTATCTTTGCCTGGTTTTGGTATCAGGGTGATGGTGGCCTCATAGAATGTGATTGGGAGTGCTCCTTCCTCTGCAATTTTTTGGAAGAGTTTGAGAAGCATGGGTGTTAGCTCTTCTCTAAATGTTTGATAGAATTCTGGTCCTGGACTTTTGTTTGTTGGAAGATTTTTGATCACAGTTTCAATTTCATTACTTGTGATTGTTCAGTTCATATTTTCTATTTCTTCCTGGTTCAGTCTTGGAAGGTTATACCTTTCTAAGAATTTGTCCATTTCTTCCAGGTTGTCCATTTTATTGGCATAGTTACTTGTAGTAGTCTCTTAGGATGCTTTGTATTTCTGCGGTGTCTGTTGTAACTTCTCCTCTTTCATTTCAATTTTATTGATTTCAGTTCTCTCCCTACTTTTCTTGATGAGTGGCTAGTGGTTTATCAATTTTGTTTATCTTCTCAAAGAACCAGCTTTTAGTTTTATTGATCTTTGCTATTGTTTTCTTTGTTTCTATTTCTTTTATTTCTGCTCTGATCTTTATGATTTCTTTCCTTCTACTAACTTTGGGTTTTGTTTGTTCTTCTTTCTCTAGATCCTTTAGGTGTAAGGTTAGATTGGTTATTTGAGATGTTTGTTGTTTCTTGAGGTAAGATTGTATTGTGATAAACTTCCCTCTTAGAATTGCTTTTGCTGCGTCCCATAGGTTTTGGATCATCATGTTTTCATTGTCATTTGTCTCTAGGTATTTTTTAATTTCCTCTTTGATTTCTTCAGTGATCTCTTGGTTATTTAGTAATGTATTGTTTATCCTCCATGTTTTTGTGTTTTTTACGTTTTTTTCCCCTTTAATTAATTTCTAATATCATAGCATTGTGGTCAGAAAAGATGTTTGATATGATTTCAATTTTCTTAAATTTACTGAGGTTTGATTTGTGACCTAAGATGTGATCTATCCTGTAGAATGTCCCATGCACACTTGAGAAGAATCTGCTGTTTTCAGATGGAATGTCCTATAAATATCAATTAAATCTATCTGGTCTATTTTGTCATTTAAAGCTTGTGTTTCCTTATTAATTTTCTGTCTGGATGATCTGTCCATTGGTGTAAGTGAGGTTTAAAAGTCCCTCACTACTACTGTGTTACTGTCAATTTCCTCTTTTATGGCTGTTAGCAGTTGCCTTATGTATTGAGGTGCTCCTATGGTGGGTGTGTATATATTTATAATTGTTATATCTTCTTCTTGGATTGATCCCTTGATCATTATGTAGTGTCCTTCTTTGTCTCTTGTAACATTCTTTAAAGTCTATTTTATCTGATATGAGTATTGCTACTCCAGCTTTCTTTTGATTTCCATTTGCATGGAATATCTTTTTCCATCCCCTTACTTTCAGTCTGTATGTGTCCCTAGGTCTGAAGTGGGTCTCTTGTAGACAGCATATATATGGGTCTTGTTTTTATATCAATACAGCGAGCCTGTGTCTTTTGGCTGGAGCATTTAATCCATTCATGTTTAAGGTAATTATCAATATGTATGTTCCTATGACCATTTTCTTAATTGTTTTGGGTTTGTTTTTGTAGGTCCTTTTCTTCTCTTGTGTTTCCCACTTAGAGAAGTTCCTTTAGCATTTGTTGTAGAGCTGGTTTGGTGGTGCTGAATTCTCTTAGCTTTTCTTGTCTGTAAAGCTTCTGATTTCTCCATTGAAAATGAATGAGATCCTTGCTGGGTAGAGTAATCTTTGTTGTAGGTCCTTCCCTTTCATCACTTTAAATACATCATGTCACTCCCTTCTGACTTGTAGAGTTTCTGCTGAGAAATCAGCTGTTAGCCTTATGGGAGTTCCCTTGTATGTTATTTGTCATTTTTCCCTTGCTGCTTTCAGTAAGTTTTCTTTGTCTTTAATTTTTACCAGTTTGATTACTATGTGTCTCCGCATGTTTCTCCTTGGGTTTTACCTGTATGGGACTCTCTGCGCTTCCTGGATTTGGGTGGCTATTTCCTTTCCCATGTTAGGGAAGTTTTCGACTATAATCTGTTCTAATATTTTCTTGGGTCCTTTCTCTCTCTCTTCTGCTTCTGGGACCCCTATAATGCGAATGTTGTTGCATTTAATGTTGTCCCAGAGGTCTCTTAGGCTGTCTTCATTTCATTTCATTCTTTTTTCTTTATTCTGTTCCACAGCAGTGAATTCCACCATTCTGTCTTCCAGGTCACTTATCCGTTCTTCTGTTTCAATTATTCAGCTGTTGATTACTTCTAGTGTATTTTTCATTTCAGTTATTGTATTGTTCACCTCTGTTTGTTTGTTCTTTATTTCTTCTAGGTCTTTGTTAAACATTTCTTGGATCCACTCAATCTTTGCCTCCATTGTTTTTCTGAGGTCCTGGATCATCTTCACTATCATAATTCTGAATTGTTTTTCTGGAAGGTTGCCTACCTCTACTCTATTTAGCTGTTTTTATGGGGTTTTATCTTGTGCCTTCATCTGGTATGTAGCCCTCTGCCTTTTTATCTTGTCTTTCTGTGAAAGTGGTTTTTCTTCCACAGGCTACAGGATTGTAGTTCTTGCTTCTGCTGTCTGCCCTCTGGTGGATGAGGCTGTCTAAGAGCCTTGTGCAAGTTTGTGTTGAGGTTTTTTAGAGGGATAATTAGGAAATATCTATCAAAATTTAGACTAAGAAGTAAATTGAAAATCAATGTGCCTTCTTTTAGCCTTTTTTTTTTTTACATTTTAGAAATATATATATTTCTATACATTTCAAACTGATCACCACAATAAGTCTTGTTACAATATGTCACCATACAAAGATATTACATAGTTATTGACTGTATTCCCCACACTGTACATTTCATAACCATGACTTATTTATTTTGCAACTGGAAGTTTGTATGTCTTAAGCTCCCTCACCTATGTTTTTCCTCCCCCACCACATACCCCTCTGGCCCATTTGTTCTCTGTATCTATAACTCTGTCTCTGTTTTGTTATGTTTGTTCATTTGTTCTGTTTTGTTTTGTTTTGTTTTTAGATTGCACATATAAGTGAAACCATATAGTATTTTTCTTCCTCTTTCTGACTTATTAGCATAATACCTTCTAGGTCAATCTGTGTTGTCACAAGTAACAAGATTTCATTCTTTTTTATGGCTGAGGGCTGAGTACTCTTCCATTGTATGTGCACATATATCACATCTTCTTTATACATTCATCTATTGATGGGCACTTAGGCTGCTTCCAAATCTTGGCTATTGTAAATATATTATTTGTCAAGTGACTTATTTGCTACACATTCAATTACCCAAGTTCAACTCAATTCACTTAAAATCAATACAGCATTATTGGGGATTTTTTTCCCATAAGGTTTTATTTTGTTGGGCCTCTACCAGAGCCATTTACTTGCATTTTTGTAAACACTGCTCATTTGAATGTCACTTTTGTGTGTGCTTCACATTTCAAATGCTGAATATTTCTTTAACTTAATCTTTTATTTGAGAATGGGCAGGCTTTTCCTTTATTACAGTTTACTATCTTGTAGTTTTTTTAAGGGTAGGTTCCCTGCTTTCATTCCCACATTCATCCCTACACCTACCTCTACCAACGGCCACTGAACAGCTTTGGCAAATGTCCTAGATCTGGTTTAAGAGAATTGACTGACAAATTCCCACAAATTAACATTTTGCAATTTTCTGAGGTCACCACAGCCTGTTGGTTTCTGGAAAAGAATAGAAGTCTTCTAACTCAGGCTCCTAATACTAACACAGCTACCACCACCATCACCCCACTTCCAATAAAGAAAAGTGATAAAAAAAATTCATAGTCCCTCAAGTTTAATCGAATATTATATGTTACAGGAATATGGTAAGTCTTCTCAGGAATTTGAAGCATATCCAATTCATTATGAGATGGAAATCTTTAAAAGTATTCCCATGTGAGTGTCTTGAATCTCAAACCTATTAAAACATAATAATTTCACAATAACATTTGATATAGAAAGGAGGCAAGGAATACAAGTAATAAAAAGGGATATCATTACTCTAACTATGTAAATTCCTGCCTGGTTCAAAACTACTCTCGATTAGGAGTAAAACTGGCTTTTAAAATACAGAATGTATTTAGAAAGCCAGAATTTTTGACTTTTAGAGTTGGAAGAACATTACCAATTGGAGAAAACTACAAATGGCTTCTGAATGCAGTTATTTATCACCAGCCATGCTCACTGAAGCCCTAAAAGATATCATTTTGTCACTCTTATTTTGCTGCTATTAATATCTTACTTTGAAAAATACTTTCATTCAGATTGTGGATTCCTGTTGGGTGTGTTTCCCACCTCTTCCTTTTGCTTGTCATTTGGAATCGGGAGTGCATATAAAAGGTAAAGAGGAAAGCAAATGGCCAGCGAAAGTAGGAGAAATGCTTGAGAGTTGTTTGTTGTTTTCTTAAGAAATAAAATAGCTAGCTATTTATTTATAACATGCTAATCAAATAAACATAACCCATTCTTCTCCTCATGCCTTCCAACTGAAATTAAGAACCAATGGATGATAGTGATCCTATTAGCTGTACTATATTAGATTGAGTTAGCCAGGTTTTAAGAGAACTAGCACATTTCCCTAC
>NW_006785778.1:280164-312129 GCF_000442215.2 Lipotes vexillifer
GATATTTCCTTTCTGTTGTGTTTTGGGGGCCCCTCTTCAAGGTCATCTAGATACAAGCCAAACTGCGTAATAGAAAGCCTTTTGAAAGGAGGCAGTTGTGGATTAGACTGTACAGTCATGAAGTTGGGTGGTTTTATCATTATTCTCAGGAGAACTTGCTCTGCACAAGCATGAATGGACTATTCTCTTAATGGAAAAGACTGCCTCTATCTTCATTGTAGAAATCAGAGTCGGGGCAAAATGTAAGAAGCGTTTTCTTTCTGGGACATTAGCCACTTGTGTTTCCTCAGCTCATGCTTGTATGAGATAGAACCCAGAGCTAAAAGGAGCATGAAAACCCCTGCACTGCAGGGTCCTCGCCTGTTTGCAAGTGAGAAGAATGGGAACAAAGAAAGGGGAACAAAGAAAAAGGGGCAAAATGCTTCTTCAAATTCTTTAGCTTTCATCCTTCTCTTATTTTACCAGTCCCTACAGTATTAGGATTTATAATGTCCAGGTGATAGACTAATTTGTAACTGGGTAGAATAGGTTCCTGATCAATAGATGTAAAGGAATGTTGTTTTTATTTCCCCTTTAGTAAAAGTGGCTTGAAAATATTAACAAGAAAAAAGAGCATTGTGGCTTCACTTCTCTATGTGAACTCCCCACGTACATGGCAGTTCCTTTCTCTCAACCGGTCCTTAACATAACTGGGATCTGAACTTCCCATCCTGACTCCAGGGCACTTCAGGCCATCTAAAGTCCAAAAAGAGACCCCCAAATTGTTAAATAAGAAAGTAATCTACTCAGCTGGGTATGGGTGGGATGAGATGGCCTATGTCACTTTCAGGAGATGTAGAAAAAGAATACACGGAAGGCAAGAGTGCTATACATTTAGTATCTACTAGTAATTAGTCTAGTGATCACTGGTTAGGAAGCCTTGGCGAGTCACTTACTTTCTTTGTGAAAAGGATTTCTGGTCATGAATGAGGATAATAATGATATCTAAGAGTGTATGGTGAAGTGAGATGCCCTGTGTAACCGTGGTTCTCACTTTGAAGTCTGGACATTGAGCAGATGAGAGAAACCCACATCTTGGCTCTTGTTTTTCAGATCACTATGTGCAGGTGCTGGTTTGTCAGCATGAATGTGTGAGGGAACTTGCCACCCGCCCTGGCCGCCTCTCACCAATCGAGAACTTTCTTCCCCTACATTATGACTACCTGCAGTTTGCCTACTATCGAGGTAAAGCGTGGATTATCTGTGAAAAACTCTGGGGGGAAGGGGTGTGGCTCATCACAAGAGACATCGAATTTTTGTGGGTTAGTCCTCCACCTTCCTCAGTTGTAATCAAGCTATGGGGGTGTGTGCATTTCCTCTCTCACCTCACATCACTACAGCTCAGAACAAGAGCAGACGGTGAAACCACAAGTGGGCAAATGTTGTGACAATGCCCTGAAAGTTATACTAGATTGATATTTTATGTGATTTTTCAATTTAATTTTTCGACTTAATTTGAAAAGATAATATACTCACAGGTTTAAAGACTAAATATTTAAAAACCTCTCTCTCTTTCTTTTCCCCATAACCCAACTTCATGCCCTAAAATCCAAAGTTTCTTATATACCCTTCCAAAATTTTATACAGAAACAACACACACACACACACACACACACACACACACATACACTGTCTCTGAATTATTTTATCCTCTTACACATAGAATATAGCACATTATTTACACTCTTGCTCACATTGTTTTCTTCACTTAACGATACATATCAGATTTTTTTTAGTATGTTGGACCTATGAAATTCCCTTTTGCTTGGTCAAAAATGGTCAAATTTTGGCAGTTTTATATGGTTCAATCTAGTTGTTTCAGTACATAAAGATCTTCCTCATTAATTTTTCTTTATATCTAGATATCACCGTACTGTAATTTATTTAATGTGTCTCCTTACTGATGAGCATTGTGTTGTTTGTAATATTTTACTAATACAATCAATGATCAAATGAATAATATTTCCGGTATGTCATTTACATTTGCATGTAAATATCTATAGGATAATTTTCTATAAGTACAGTTGCTGCATCAAATGGTTTATTTGTTTGTAATTTTGACAGATGTTTTTTCGGAGTACACTTTTCATTTCACAGCAACAGAATATATTATCAAATTTTAAATATTCCCAAATCATTACGTGAAAATTGATATCTCAATAAAGTTTTAATTTCCATTTATCTCATTGAGAAAGAAAGAGTGAGCATCTTATGTTTAAAAGCAATTAATAGAATTTGGATTGCTGAAATTGGTCTTAGATACCATGTTTTCAAATTCAGTACAAAAATCAGAATTAACTTCAAAAATTCTACTGTATTAAATAATGTAAGTTGCCAGCAAATATCTTCAGGTGGAGCTTTTGATAATTTGTTGAAGACATCTAGCAGCATAGCAGACCGAAGTTAGTACCTTTGGAATGCCTGAAATCCTGTCCTTCCTTTCATCTGCAACTATTTCTGCTGCTTCTACTCAGCCTCACGGCATCTTCCCTCTTTTCTTTTAATTTTTATTTTATATTGTAGTACAGTTGATTGACAATGTTGTGTTAGTTGCAGGTGTAAAGCAAAGTGATTCAGTTATACATATACATATATCCATCCTTTTTCAGGTTCTTTCCCCATATTGGTTATTACAGAGTACTGAGTAGGGTTCCCTGTGCTATACAGTAGGTAGCATCTTCCCTCTTACTGATCATTTCATGCTGACTCTCATGGACATGTTGACATATCTTTTAAAAATTTTGTAGACCAACCTAGGCTGACTCTAATGCCGCAACTCCTGGATTTTTCAGTTGGCGAGTATGTGAAAGCCTTGGAGTGTGCCAAGGCCTATCTTCTACTCCATCCAGATGACGAGGATGTCAGAGACAATGTGGATTACTATGAGAGTCTGTTGGATGACAGCACTGACCCAGCATCTATCCAGGCCAGAGAGGTGAGACCCATGTTCTGAGAAGAAACTCGTTATTCTGCTCAGTGCTCTGGGGAGAGTTGGTAAAAATATAACACTTCTCTTAAAGATAGCTAACAATTTAGTAAAGGTTCTAGGACTCAGTTCTTTGCAACTTTAATTAGTAATGCTAAAAGCGTGTTTTTCGCCTATGTGCTAGCTCGTGAAAATCTACAGAGATAGAGACATTTTTTGCAGCTGTGAATATTTTTTTAGCTCATTTGTTACTGTCTAAAGAAAATTATTTCCACTTGAACATTAATCATACCTTTTAACTGTTATTTAAATATACATTTTCTTTTTTTTTTTTTTCTGTAGGATTTGGCGATGTTTGTGAAGCATCATAAACTGGAATCAGAACTAATAAAATCAGCTGCAGAGGGTCTGGGATTTTCATACACTGAGCCGGTAAGAACAAAGAGGAGAGAGGAAAAGGTCTTTAAAGGAACTATTTGGTGGACTTCTTATTTATGATTGTATTCCCCAGCCCCTTTTGTTGAAGATCATAATCTCCTGCATTTTGTAAACAAACACTGGAGGGAGGGGGGGTGTTTACTCTGTATATGTGATGAACTGTAAAAGACTTTAACAGATTTCCATGTCACTGAGAGCTAAAGTCAAAAGCAAATATACTTGGATAGGAAAGAAATGTTTTGAATATGATATGTTTGCCTCAGGATTGTTTTATTTCCTAATTTCTGTATACAACATTTTGTATTTTCTTTTAAACATTTCTCTTAAACATTTTAAACAATAAAAAGACTTCAAAAGAACAGAATCAGTCACAATCGTACTACCTACCATGCTGACTACTTTTTTCCACGTGTCCCTGTTGTCTTGTTTTTTCTTATTTTTTTGGGCTGCGTTGGATCTTGCTCTGCCCGGGCTTTCTGGCTTTCTCAAGTTGTGGCGAGCGGGGGCTATTCTTCGTAGCAGTGCATGTGCTTCTCATTGAGGTGGCTTCTCTTGTTGTGGAACATGGGCTGTAGGCACGCAGGCTTCAGTAGTTACAGCACACAGGCTCAGTTGTTGCAACACACGAGCCCTAGAGCATGTGGGTTTCAGTAGCTGCAGAGTGTGAGCTCAGTAGTTGTGGCATGTGGGCTCAGTAGTTGTGACTCATGGTCTCTAGAGTGCAGGCTCAGTAGTTGTGGCACACGGGCTTAGGTGCTCTGCAGCATGTGGGATCTTCCTGGCCCAAGGATCGAACCCATGTCCCCTGCACTGGCAAGTGGATTCTTTTTTTTTTTTTTTAACATCTTTATTGGAGTATAATTGCTTTACAATGGTGTGTTAGTTTCTGCTGTATAACAAAGTGAATCAGCTATACATATACATATATCCCCATATCTCTTCCCTCTTGTGTCTCCCTCCCACCCTCCCTATCCCACCCCTCTAGGTGGACACAAAGCACCAAGCTGATCTCCCTGTTCTATGTGGCTGCTTCCCACTAGCTATCCATTTTACATTTGGTAGTGTATATATGTCCATGCCACTCTCTCACTTTGTCCCAGCTTACCCTTCCCCCTCCTTGTGTCCTCAAGTCCACTCTCTACATCTTTGTCTTTATTCCAGTCCTGCCCCTAGGTTCTTCAGAACCAATTTTTTCTTTTTAGATTCCATATATATGTGTTAGCATATGGTATTTGTTTTTCTCTTTCTGACTTACTTCACTCTGTATGACAGACTCTTAGGTCACTACAAATAAGTCAATTTCATTTCTTTTTATGGCTGAGTAATATTCCACTGTATATTTGTGCCACATCTTCTTTATCCATTCATCTGTTGATGGGCACTTAGGTTGCTTGCATGTCCTGGCTATTGTAAATAGTGCTGCAGTGAACATTGTGGTACATGACTCTTTTTGAATTATGGTTTTCTCAGGGTATATGCTCAGTAATGGGATTGCTGGGTCATATGGTAGTTCTATTTGTAGTTTTTTAAGTAACCTCCATACTGTTCCCCATAGTGGCTCTATCAATTTCATTCAAACCAACGGTGCAAGAGGGTTCCCTTTTCTCCACACTCTGTCCAGCATTTATTGCTTGTAGACTTTATGATGATGGCCATTCTGACTGGTGTGAGGTGATGCCTCATTGGAGTTTTGATTTGCATTTCTCTAATGATTAGTGATGTTTGGCACCCTTTCATGGGTTTGTTGGCAATTTGTACATCTTTGTAGAAATGTCTATTGAGGTCTTCTGCCCCTTTTTGGATTGGGTTGTTTGTTTTTATGATATTGAGCTGCTTGAGCTGCTTGTATATTTTGGAGATTAATCATTTGTCAGTTGCTTCATTTGCAAATATTTTCTCCCATTCTGAGGGTTGTGTTTTCATGTTGTTTATGGTTTCCTTTGCTGTGCAAAAGCTTTTAAGTTTCATTAGGTCCCATTTGTTTATTTTTGTTTTTATTTCCATTTCTCTAGGAGGTGGGTCAAAAAGGATCTTGCTGTGATTGATATCATAGAGTGTTCTGCCTATGTTTTCCTCTAAGAGTTTTATAGTGTCTGGCCTTACATTTAGGTCTTTAATCCATTTTGAGTTTATTATCATGTATGGTGGTAGGGAGTGTTCTAATTTCATTCTTTTACATGTAGCTGTCCAGTTTTCCCAGCACCACTTATTGAAGAGGCTGTCTTTTTCCATTGTATATTCTTGCCTCCTTTATCAAAGATAAGGTGACCATATGTGTGTGGGTTTATCTCTGGGCTTTCTATCCTGTTCCATTCATCTATATTTCTGTTTTTCTGCCAGTACCATACTGTCTTGATTACTGTAGCTTTGTAGTATATATAGTCTGAAGTCAGGAAGTCTGATTCCTCCAGCTCCGTTTTTCATTCTCAAGATTGCTTTGGCTATTCGGGATCTTTTGTGTTTCCATACAAATTGTGAAATTTTTTGTTCTAGTTCTGTGAAAAATGCCAGTGGTAGTTTGATAGGGATTGCACTGAATATATAGATTGCTTTGGGAAGTAGAGTCATTTTCACAATGTTGATTCTTCCAATCCAAGAACATGGTATATCTCTCCATCTGTTTGTATCATCTTTAATTTCTTTCATCAGTGTCTTATAGCTTTCTGCATACAGGTCTTTTATCTCCTAAGGTAGGTTTATTCCTAGGTATTTTATTCTTTTGGTTGCAATGGTAAGTCGGGGTGTTTCCTTAATTTCTCCTTCAGATTTGTCATCATTAGTATATAGGAATGCAAGAGATTTCTGTGCATCAATTTTGTGTCCTGCTACTTTACCAAATTCATTGATTAGCTCTAGTAGTTTTCTGGTAGCATCCTTAGGATTCTCTATGTATAGTATCATGTCATCTGCAAACAGTCACAGTTTTACTTCTTCTTTTCCGATTTGGATTCCTTTTATTTCTTTTTCTTCTCTGATTGCTGTGGCTGAAACTTCCAAAACTATGTTGAATAATAGTGGTGAGAGTGGGCAACCTTGTCTTGTTCCTGATCTTAGTGGAAATGGTTTCATTTTTCAGCATTGAGAGCAATGTTGGCTGTGGGTTTGTCATATATGGCCTTTATTATGTTGAGGTAAGTTCCCTCTATGCCTACTTTCTGGAGGGTTTTTATCACAAATCGGTGTTGAATTTTGTCAAAAACTTTTTCTGCATCTATTGTGATTATCATATGGTTTTTATCTTTCAATTTGTTAATATGGTGTATCACATTGATTGATTTATGTATATTGAAGAATCCTTGCATTCCTGGGATTAACCCCACTTGATCATGGTGTATGATCCTTTTAATGTGCTGTTGGATTCTGTTTGCTAGTATTTTGTTGAGGATTTTTGCATCTATGGTCATCAGTGATATTGGCCTGTAGTTTTCTTTTATTGTGACATCTTTGTCTGGTTTTGGTATCAGGGTGATGGTGGCCTCGTAGAATGAGTTTGGGAGTGTTCCTCCCTCTGCTATATTTTGGAAGAGTTTGAGAAGGATAGGTGTTAGCTCTTGTCTAAATGTTTGATAGAATTTTCCTTTGAAGCCATCTGGTCCTGGGGTTTTGTTTGTTGGAAGATTTTTAATCACAGTTTCAATTTCAGTGCTTGTGATTGGTCTGTTTATCTTTTCTATTTTTTCCTGGTTCAGTCTCAGAACATTGTGCTTTTCTAAGAATATGTACATTTCTTCCAGGTTGTCCATTTTATTGGTATATAGTTGCTTGTAGTAATCTCTCATGATCCTTTGTATTTGTTCAGTGCCAGTTGTTACTTCTCCTTTTTCATGTTTAATTTTGTTGATTTGCGTCTTCTCCCTTTTTTTCTTGATGAGTCTGGCTAGTGGTTTATCAGTTTTGTTTATCTTCTCAAAGAACCAGCTTTTAGTTGGCAGGTAGATTCTTAACCACTGTGTCACCAGGGAAGTCCCCCATGTTGTCTTTTAAACATTCTTCATATGAAGACATCCCTTTTTTAGAAGTAGTACCTCTCTATATATAGATTTCTATTTTTATTTATTGATTTTTATTTGGGATAGCATAAGCAATTTCTATATCTTTACAGCTTTCAAAATTATTTTTAGCTACATCTATAGTTGATGTACAATAAGTAAGTTAATCCTTTTCCTGATGTTGAACATTTGTTTATTTATTTTTGGCTTTTTGTGCCCAAATGAATGCATTAAGCATTTTTCTTTCTACTGAACTATATCCATAGGATAAATTCCCAGAAGTGGGTTAACTCTGCCATCAAAGGGTATGAGAAGGTTTAAAATTTTTGAAATTTTTTTTTCTAGGGGAGTTTTCTGGTACCTTCATTATTCCTAACATTTCATAAACGTTTATGGTTTTACCATGAACTTCTCAGCAATGAGAAATAACATCTTAAACTCATTCATATGCCTAATATATTATGTACAAAATGGTGCATCATTGTTGTTTTAATTTGTATTCCTTTGATTACCAGCAAAAATCAACTTTTCACAAATTATTATTATTTGTCCTCTCATTTGATTTACCTGGACATGTATTTTATTAATTTATCTGTTCATTGCTATATAAGTTCTTTATATACTGTACATGTTAATAGTTAATATAAAAAGCACTGTTTATAATATATCCTATTTGTGACACATTTTTCGTCTATTTCTTAGTTATGTTATATTTTTATTGACACATTTTTAAAATTAGGATAATTTTAATGTACATTTCTAGTGTAACATTTCTAATATGTTTATATCCGGTCTTACTATTTTTGAAAGTTATCCCAAATGACCCTAGGAAAAAAAATCACTTACTTTATGATCCTATACAGATGATTAACCAGACTGGACTTTTTATTTATTTGTTTTATTTATAAAAGTGCAAGGAGTTATACTTAATTATCTTCTAAGTGTCTTATTGCTACCAAATTCTAAATCACTTTCTTGGACAAAAGGATGGATGCCCAGGCTAATTCCATGCTATTTTTTAAATCCATTTTGTCTTAACCAAAATTGCACCAACCTTAGCCTTCCCTTTTATTAAAATTTAAAAATAAATACTATATTATAGCTTTATATAATCTGCAAGTTTTCTAATATTTTAGGTCTTTTGAGTGTTTTATCTTATTTCTGTACATGGAATTTTAGTGACAAAACTACTGAGTTTTTTTTTTTTAATTTAAAACAGAATTATTGGATTCAATATGGAGGACGACAGGATGAGAATCAGTAAGTTCTCCATTTAGAATGTTTATTTGTAATGAGAAGAAATACTTAGAATCATATTTATTGTAAAGAACTTGGGCTCTATGAAATAGGCAAAGGGATATAATTAGAAGAGCTCTGAACTGGGAATTAGGAGTTCTGCATTCTGGTCCCAGCTCTTTCTCTTATTTCCAAGGCACCTTAAATAATTTATCTTCCTCTCTGGGTCTCATGCTTTTCCTCACATCAAGGGGTTGAATCTGGTGATCTCTAATGGCTAAATGTTCTGTGACTCTAAATCAGAGAAAGTTGGATGCTGTTTTTTATTTTTTAGTAGGAAAAAAACAATTAAATTCTCTTTTTCATGCTAAATTTTCTTACTGCATTTATTTGAAAGCATCAAGCTCGGAAAGTTTTACAGCGAGCTAAAATATTAAGTGTCATGACCTCAATCAGAAATGAAGAAAACTCAATTTTTAAAATGATAGATGTCAAAAGTCAGTTTACATGTTCTGAGCATTTCAAGGAGTCATAGAATTTTGGAGTTACATGTTTGAGATTGTCCTCTGAAAAAAAAAATGCACTCTAAAACTGAGAGTTATGTTTTATTTAGTGGATTTTCTGAGGACTTCAAGCCTGGGAGACAGCCTCTCAGATGGCTCTGAGGGACTGCTCCCAAGAGTTAAGGGAGGAGCCAGGATGTATAGGAGTTTTGTAACAAAAAGCAGACAGTCAGAATAGCAAAAGATTACTGTTAATTAAAGAAAACAAGACATCCCTAGTTAATTTACAGTTTTCGCTTTTCTATGTATGGGAAGATTTAAGAGCCTGGGCTCATTGAAATCATTCCTTTGATATGCACCTCAGCTCTCTGGGGCCAGTGTCCTGTGTTTTCCCATCCTGAGTCCCCTCAGGGTGCACCTTTGGGGGGAGGCTGCAGTGCCTGACTGCTTGATGGTGCAGTATCCTGTTTCCATCCTCAGTTCCTTCAGGGCTCACCATCAGGGGAGGCTGTAGTGGCTGATGGCTTGATGGTCGCAACATCCTTCGTTTACTGATATGGCAGGCGGCATTCTTAGTCCACAAGATCTTGAGGTCCAGGTTATTATCAAAATCAGAAATTGAGGCCCTGACAAGGCAAAGGACTCAGTGTCTCACCCTGAAGGACTGGCAGATCCAGACCTTCTTATTCAAAATCTTGTGGTCTTTCACTGAGCTTCAAGGGCTCAACCCCTGGGTGACCTCAAATTATTGCAAGAGATCCAAGAATGTATATGCATATTTGGATTTGCTCAATTTGTATATATTGAAAGGGCATCATGCTATTGTGTGTGTTCACAAGGTTTGACACAAACTCATGTCTTCTATCTTGGAATAGTCAAGAACCACTACACTCGGACATGACTTATTTCAATTCAACCATCTTTCAGTGATGCGCTCTCTATTCAAGACATATAATACAACACTCTGAGCATTGTAAACATGCATGTGATCATTGTTTCATGCTCTGTTGGTACTCAAAGTCTAATCTCAAGGGGTTTACATTATGGATACAATGAACTGTAATAAAGGTTGCTAAGAAGATTTAGAGAAGTGAAATAGAGCACACTCATTGGGAAAATAGAGAAGAGCTTCACGGAGGCAATGGCATCTAATCTGATCTTGAAAGATGTGGACTTGTGAACCACAAAAATATACAATATGAAGTCATAGACTACCTGAGTAAGGTATCCTTTGCCTTTGAACATCTTCATTCAATGGGATATTGCTATTTCAACTTTTTTCTTTGAATGGGCAGGGTCCCTTCAGGAGTGAATGTGGAGGGGGCAGAAGTTCATGGATTATCAACGCAGAAAATGTCATCACCCAAGATAGACCGAGACCTAAGAGAGGGTAAGTATTGTTGCACTTTTACTTTTAGAAGGAGGGGAAGGGGAGGCTGGGACTTGGCCAGTTCTTACCCGGATCAGGGCACAACCCATTTTCACTGAAAAATAAAGAATAGGACTAAACTACTCCAGTTCATAAAATTCTGAAAGCAAGTCTCAAAAACAAGAATGTCTCAGTTGTGTATATCACTACTTTTGATTTTCAACAAAAGCGCTACCAAATTCACTCACAGGAGTCCTGTGAGCTAGGCAGGGACTATATGATCATTGCCATCCTCAGCTGAGTACCCGAGGCTTGGAGAGGTTACCTGGCTTACTTCTCTCACATTGGAGGGGAGTGATAGAGAGCATGGAATAGACTGTGTATCGGGGGAAATTTGAAGAGACAGGTCACACGGGATATTAGTTAACTTAAGATCCTTGAGGCACATATCTGATCAGGGCTTTGAGAAATCAGTAGAATTTAGATTAGATTGACAGAAGTGTGGAGGGAGCCATTCAAGTGGATGAAACAAAGGACACAAAAGGCTCAGAGATGGAGACAGCAGGATATTAGATGCCTGTTTACATAACCTCAAAATGACTGGAGCCATAGGTGGAGTGCTGCCAAACGTAGGTTTTAAATAGAGCCAAACATTGTTGTAATCATAACTTATTAGCAAGTGTAGTACTAACAACAGTAGTAATCCTTAACAATTATTATTACTTCTATATGTTTTACAATTTTCCCAGCAAATTTATATACAGTTCATTTTAATACTGGCAGCATCTCCTGTGAGACAAGTGTCCCCCACTTCACAGGTAAGAAAACTGAGGCTCACAGAGATTTAGTGACCTATCCAAAGCCTCAGAGCTTGTAATAGGTTAAGCAGGCTTTTGAATCCAAATCCCATTTTCTGTTCTTTACCTGATGATGAAACATAGGAGTGTCTAGGTATCTGAAATGTATCCCCTATTGATTAAATAATTGCAAGATAAGAAGAGGTTTTTCAAAAACCTGCATTGAGAATACGTACAGTCCCCCTTTCCCCAACAGGAGAGATGTCAGCACATTCCTCTAGCTGATTTGAAAACTTCTGGCTCTCTGCAGCTCTCACATTTCCCAGCCCTTTCCTTCCTCAGCTTCCAAGTCAGTTTGAGGCAGTAAACAGGATAATATGCTCATCTAATCTGACCTGGACCTCAGTTTGTAGTCACAAAGCCGAAGCTATTTTACGAGTGCCAGAGAGCTTCATGGTCAGCCAGAGTTCACGTTGCTTTTTAAGCTGAGAAATCACCCAGGAAGTACATGCCAGTAAGCTGGCACTTTGCTGTAAACGTTTGGGACGCTCCAGGACAGTTGCCAAATTTCAAAGCATGTTTTTCCTGGCTACCAGGGGATCTGATGTCCAGCAACTGACTAAGAAGGCTAATGGGAAGAGTAGAACAGAAAACTACACAGGATGGAGAAAGGTCATGATTGACTGGGTTGCCGAATTCTGTCATTTCTGCCGTTTAATGGGCTAATGAATCATAGGATGTTCCCTGGGAACCTACTGGAAAGCCTTCTGTGCAGTCACTAGAGATCAAAATATTGTCTAAATTAAGAACAGTGGTAGACAGAGGCAAAGTTCCCAATGAGAAAACACTTTCAACATCTTAGTCTGGCTGAAAGCAGATGTCAGGGAGGCAAGAAAGGACGCGTGTTTCCAGATAGAATATATTTCAGCTTTTCTCATCTTCCACAAAGAGATTGTCATCTACTCTGGTTATCTAACAGTATTTAGTAGTATTCATACTGGATGTCTCCCGAGCATTAAGATGGGAGTGACTCAGGGCTACTGCACCCCAGAGCAACTCCAGCCCTTGGAATATGCATGTCATCTTATTAAAAACATCTGTCACTTATCCATTCTTCTTTCAACCACCAGTTTTCCAAAAGCCCTGCTCGAGAATAATCCCAGAGTCAGCGGGGGTAGAGTAGAAATAACTTTGAACTTGGAGTCAGGAAGCCTATCTTATTCTGATGTTCTCCAGAGTGATGGGTAACTAGAGACTCACTCTCTCTGACCCTTATGGTCCTTTACCTGTAACAGAAGGATAGCAACTCTTTGGAGAGGATGAATATGAAAGTCTTTTGTAAACTGTGAAGGGTGGTGCTCATATAAGGGCTTGTTAGCACACTCCCGTCGTAACTTATATGACTTTGTCGTATTTACGGTAAAATATATCTTCTTGCCATGAGCCACAGGCAGTGAACACAAAACAGCATTTTCCTATAAGATTCCTCTTTATTGCAAATGGAGAGTCAGAGCCAGGCACATACTTTATGAATGAGAGAAGAATTAAGTTGTTTGACTAAATCTCCTTAGGCTGTGGTTAAGAGTTGGCTGAAGCTGACAAATCAGATCCCAGGAACCACAACTTATTGGACTACATTTTTATTTTTATTTTAATGTTTTTCTCTGTCTGTTGTGCTACTAGTCATTTATAGGCTGGTAGACTTGCATTTTTGAATGGCAGGATTTATTTTTCGTTTTATATTTTTGTTTTCCTTTTGGTTAGTGGGTAGGTAGTTGCCTGTTTTTTGTTAAATGGATGTGTGGGAAACCTCTGTATGAAACTCTGTGCTTAGTCGTGGTTGTGCGAGCTACATGAAAGGCAGATGTCTAGTACAGATTCTGCCCAAACCTGTTAGAATTTAGGTATTTTAGACTCTGTGTTGCACTCTGTCCCTTCACCTGATCTTTGTATATTGCTTATGCCATGGTTGGGGAAATTGTCAATAGCCCAGTAGCTCTCTTTTAAATATAATCCATTATGCCATATGCTTATTAAGATGTCTCATTCAAACTTAACACAATATACCAGGCATATTTTTTTTTTTTTTTTGCGGTACGCGGGCCTCTCACTGTTGTGGCGTCTCCCGTTGCGGAGCGCAGGCTCCGGACACGCAGGCTCCGGACCCGCAGGCTCAGCGGCCTGGCTCACTGGCCCAGCCTCTCTGCGGCATGTGAGATCTCCCCAGACCGGGCACAAACCCGTATCCCCTGCATCGGCAGGTGGACTCTCAACCACTGCGCCACCAGGGAAGCCCCCAGGCATATTTTAACAATTCAAAAATGATCATCATAATAATGGAAAATACTTATACAGAGCTTAAGCATGGTAGGCATTTTTCTGAATGTTTTAAAATAACTTTTGAAGTCATGTTTTGAAAATAAACTAATATATTTAAGGTGATACACTCTCAATATAGAAAATGAGAAAAACATAGCAAAGTACAAAGCAACCTAGTCCACTAAACCCTTGATCTGTCTTCCATTTCGATTCGAATTTTATACTAGAAAATTCTTTCCAGTGAACGTACAAGTATCTTGTCTTTCTTGTTGAAGGAACATCTCTCTCTATGTTTCTGAATGGAAATGGAATATGCCATTCACTTTTGAATATTTGAGGGACAGTCTCTTAACTATATGGATCTTAACTATATAGATTAGAGCAATCTTTCCCAAACAAACTGTGTTTTTTGTTAAGAGGTCCATTCCATGAAAAAGTTTAGCACAAAGGTAGCAGCTTACAATAACATACACTTACTATCTCACAGTTTCTGTGGGTCAGGACTATGGGGGTAGCTTAGCTGGGTCCATTGCTTCAGGGTCTGTCACAAGGTTCCATCAAGTGTTGATCAGGGCTGACGTCTCTTCGAAAGCTGGGAAACTATCTTCTTCCAAGCCCAGATGACAGAATTCGATTCCTGAAGGCTCTTCTCAGTTTCTGGTTGACTGTTGGCTGGAGGATGCCCTCTGTTCCTTGCCGTGTGAGCCTGTCCAATACAGCCACTTGTTTCATCAGACTATAAGCTGAGAAAGCAACAGACTGAGTCAACCAGCAAAATAGGAGTTGCAATGTTATGTAACCAATCAAAGACGTGATATCCCATCACCTTTGCCATATTCTATTAGTTAGAGGCAAGCTCCAGGCCCCACCCACACTTGAGGGAAGCAAAGTACACAAACCTATGAGTACCAGGAGGCTATGACCATTAGGGGCCAACCTAGAGTCTCTCTGCCATAGGAAGGAAGGAGGGAGGAAGGAGGGAGGATGGGAGGGTGGGAGGGAGGGAGGGAGGGAGGGAAGGAGGAAAGAAGGGGAAGAGGGGAAGGAAGGAATGAGGGAAGGAGGGAGGAAACAGGGAGGGAGGAAGGGAGGGAGGAAAGAGGCAAGGAAGAAAGGGTGGGTATTGTGTTTATTTAAGGGTGAGAACTGCTGCATATTATATTGATACTTAGGATATTCATAATACCTGTTCACATATTAAAAGTTCCAAGAAGTCCTCTTAAATTTTGTTTACCCCAGTACTTCCCAAACATATTTGATCTATAAACTCTTCTTTCATTAAAAACTTTTCTGTAGAACACAGTTTGAAAACATTGAATTGTAGGAGATATATAGATATAGATAGATCTAGATATTTATGTATGTATTTTCTGTTCATCCAAAAGATTGATACTAAAACTGGGAGCTTGTGGATATATTCCTGGAATCCAAGAAATTCTGTATTTATAAATTTTGGTGGGCATTTAAAAACTTAAGAGGAAAAAGAAATTAAGAGGGGCAACTAGTGGGTCATCTGAATAACCCCTTATAGCCAAGGACTGCCATGAGATTTCATACCTCGGTGGGTATGGATGCAGTTACCATCACACTGGCATCGGTTAATAACACTTCAATGGTCAAAGGCTAAGAAGAATTGAAGCAGGACAAACTTATGAATAATGTATTAAGACCAGATGAAGGCCAAAATTCATTATGGTTCCCTAAGATTCCACAGTAGTTTCAACAGAGAAAACTTGTAGAATGAGTCATCACACACCAAAAGCAGTCTGAGGAATGCTGGCTCAGAAGAACCAGGGCCAGACCACTTATTAGAATATTCATGTGGAACATTGCTTTTTCGTTTCCACAAAATAACATTAACCGTTTTATTAATATTGTTAATTTGAATTTAGCTTATTTTATGGTCTTGCTTTTATTTCATCTTGTAAATGGGTTTGGGCATGATAGTTGTATGAAGCTATACAAATAAATACTGTACCGACGGTTTTATGATTGCAAACATGGAAATAAAATTGCAGTACAGATAATTTGAAGCTTCTTAGGGAACTTTTGCTTTAACAGATAACCATACATTACTCAAGATTGAGAAACCCTGTCCCATTATTTTAATATTCCATTAATCATGGGCTGTAGTAACATTCAGCGCTGAATAACATTCATTCAGCGCATGAATAACATTCAGCGCTGTTCCCTAGTTTGACTAATCTGTTTTAAAGCCGAAGAGTAGACATCAATTTCAGTTGTCTCCTCCTTCAATGATGTGTTTTAGACCAGTGTGCTGGTGACCATTGCCCAACTGGGGGGAATGGGAGGAGCCCTCCTCACCCCCATGCCCTCCATGGTGAGCTGCCCTTGTTGACAGGCATCAGGTCCCTTAGGAAGAATATTATAAAGAGGAGAAAAACAAGTTTTGCTTTTCTATTCAGTTTTCTGCTTCAAGGTGTTTGTACTTTGTTACATTGGAAGATTTCCTCACCATCAGAGGCTTTGTCCTTCAGTCCTATTCTCTATGAGGAAAGAACCATGTCAGGTCTAGATTTTGTAATTTCGCCACCTAAAACATAGCCCCAAAGCATCATGCTTTGAAGAGCCAATATGGAGGTTATTTTATAAAGTTGTAAGCTCTATCCAGTGAGGGAAAAGGTGCCTACAGGAAACTCTCCTGTGGGGGAGATATATATCTATATCTCGATATAATTTGCCCAGAGAGCAGAGAAAAAGAGATATTCCAAAAGTCAGACCATCCAGAGTCAGGAGGTGGTGGAAAAAAGACTGGGAAGGAGTCAGGTGACTTGGTTATGACTGTCCTGATGGGCATTTATTCCCTGAGTTACTTGGTGAAGGTTTTGCCCTGGATACCGGTGGGACTGAGGACACAAACATGTCGTCAAATAATTTTCTTTTTCTTTCTTTTTTGGGTTTTCAATTGTTTGTTTGTCCTGCTGTCTCTTTAAACAGTCTTTACCTACCCTGAGGTCATGTCATCCAGTAATTGCATGAGATGTTGTGGCAGAGGTAGGAACCCAGGGCTGTGGAGAAGGGAGGGGCCCACTGCTGAGAAAATTCTGGAAAGTCTTCACCGAGAAGAATCCTATGAGATGCCCAGTCTGTTTTGCAGGATCATCCCTGGAATCAAGTGAAAAAAAAGTAGTTTATCAATTCCCCAAATCCTATACAAATGTAATATATTAATTACGACATCATGGGGAAACCTGGTAGCCAGACATCTGCCTTTTTCTTGAATCCATATTGCGTTTCTCAGGCTTCCAGATTTGTAATTTGTCTTTGCGTTCCGAAATATTCGTGAGGAAACTGACTCCTGAACTGCACATTGAAAGCTGTTGGGTGTTCTGTGCTTCCCGCCTTGTGGACAGAGGTAAAAAGGACAACCATGTGTTTTGTCCCTGCAGGTGGCCCTCTGCTCTATGAGAACATCACGTTCGTCTACAACTCCGAGCAGCTGAACGGGACTCAGCGCGTCCTCCTGGATAACGTCCTGTCAAAAGAACAGTGCCGGGAGCTGCACAGTGTGGCTAGTGTGAGGACCAGAAGCCCCACTGTGCTGGTCTGGCCTGAGCATGGAAGAGCTTTGGTCCTGGGCTTGCTTGGAGCCAGGAAACCAGGCCTGAAACGTTACTTTCTTTAGGAGAAGGACATCGATTGTGGAGGCGCTTTCATAGGCTTTGGGTTGGGGTGATTGTAGTTTTGTCCAGCTCTGGGCATAGCTCTTGGGTCTGGAAGAGCTAGAGGCTTCATTCCTAGGACAACTGTATCCAGCATGTGCCCTGCCTATCATATAAAGTCGCTGGGAAAAGTCTCTTTATTTTTATCAATAATTAATCAATATATTAATTATTTATATTCTACCTATTTCTACAGAAAGTGGTGGCACCATTTCATAATGGAAAAGTGGGGTGAAAGTTAAACAAAGATCCCTGTTTTGCTTGGAAGAATTAATGATACCGGAATCCTAGAATAAAATGGAGACGGTTCTGAATATTGACTTTGGTTCTCAGCTTTCTGGCAGTCAAGGCAGAAAGGGAGATGTGATGAATTCATAATCCTCATTAATAAAGCACCTTGTATTTTGCTTCTAGGGAATCATGCTTGTCGGTGATGGATACAGAGGAAAAACTTCACCCCATACACCCAATGAAAAGTTTGAAGGTGCAACTGTCCTGAAAGCACTCAGAGTAAAACTTAACTTCTTTTGGATTTGAATTCCTAATGGTCAACCCAGGATCTTCTGGGAATGGCAGAGAGGAAGGGTTTAAGATATAGACCTATCAGGTCATTGAAGGGAGCAAGTATGAAATGGCACCTTCATTGTTTTTAATCACTCCTTCATTCCTCCATTCGGTCATCAATTGATCAAACTCTATTTCCTAGATTTGCATCTGACAAATAATACACAACCCCCTTGTCCTCAAGTAACTCAAGGTCCAATGGTGAAAACGTACTCAAAAAAGTTATCAGTCTGTACTGCGAGAGGTGTTTATCTAGAAGAGTGAGGAAAGTGTTCTGAGAGACGAGGAGAGGGTTAATTAGCTCTCAACTTTCCCTCATTTTCCTAAACCAAATCCACAAGTCTGTAGTAGTATTCCCACGAGCCAACAGAGAGATGAGCATCCTATATTGGCTTAATAAAACCTAGCATCTGGTTTGTCAAGCCTTCCAACCAACCCAGTGGTTTCTAATATTCTTCTTTTTCTTCAGTTTGGCTATGAGGGCCGAGTCTCCCTGAAGAGTGCCCGTCTGTTTTATGACATCAGCGAGAAGGCTCGAAAGATCGTCGAATCCTATTTCATGCTGAACTCAACCCTGTATTTTTCCTATACACACATGGTCTGCCGCACAGCCCTGTCTGGTGAGATTCCAGAATCTGAACGTGTTCCCTTTTACCCACAGTGAAATGAGAAAGAAAACAGTGCAGAACAAAGCTCTATGAACACGTCAGACTAACGGTTCAGAAGAGTTCTACATTTCTAACACAAAAGAAGCTTACTCACTCTGATTTTTCCCTTCCCTCTTTTTCTACTTTGCTGGTCCCCTAAAGTATTAGAAGTCCACCACGCTGCCTATTTTCCCTTTCAAATCCATTTCTTCTGCTTGCTACCATCACACAGAAAATTACCTTTCTGCTCTAGGTTTCACTTTTCAGGGTTCAAGAACCTGGAAATTACAGTCACCATTATGCCCACCAGCATTGAAGGGAAGCATAGAAGATAAAAAGGATTGTTGAAAGAAATGTTCTTGAAAAGGCAGAGACCTCCTCACTCCCTGGCGTCACTATTTTTTTCTCTACATCTTCTCTTCTATACCCTCCTGAGGAGGAGGGGAGAGAGAATGTCACAGAAGTAGACTTTTCCACTTGTGAACCTTCAGCTGCATCAAATCTTTTCTTTTCTTTTTCTTTTTTTTTGCAGTACGCGGGCCGCTCACTGTTGTGGCCTCTCCCGTTGCGGAGCACAGGCTCCGGACGCGCAGGCTCAGCGGCCATGGCTCACGGGCCCAGCCGCTCCGCGGCATGTGGGATCTTCCCGGACCGGGGCACGAACCCGTGTCCCCTGCATCGGCAGGTGGACTATCAACCACTGCACCACCAGGGCCCAAATCTTTTCTTTTTGACGTTTGCATTTTATCCTCATCCTTTGACTGCCCCACACAAAATACAGCCCATGAAATGCATGGAATTTCTGCATGTATATTTATATTGGAGAACTTTTATAGCTGAAGAGACAGGTGTGACTTGCCCACAGTTTTTTACATCAAGTTCATATCAAAGCAGGACCAGAGTCTCTTCACGGTGCTTGCCCAGCGTTCTTTAGCCTGATCTGCATTCTGATCCTCAAATTTGCAAGGGGCACCAGCCACGGGAGAAGACAGTTTGCCAGCTTTGCTCTTGGAGGTTACAGCATTCAATTTCTCATGCTTCCCTGTTCCCTTTTCTGGCAGGTCAACAGGATAGAAGAAATGACCTCAGTCATCCCATCCATGCTGACAACTGCCTGTTGGATCCAGAGGCCAATGAATGCTGGAAGGAGCCTCCTGCTTACACATTCCGGGACTATAGGTACAGCCAGCATCTGATTCAGAACCAAGCTTTTGCCCAACAGTTATCAAAACCCCATGGAAACTAGAAAGCTGATCTGTTTTGCTTGTCATCACATTCATCTCAATGAAGCAGAAATGCTCAAATAATCTTCTGAAGCGGCTGCCACAACTGAGAAGTGAATTCGGCATATCATATTTTTATCTTAAAAATCCCTGCACGATTTGTTGCATCTTATTCCACAGAATGCCCATTTTGTTTTAATATAAAAAGTAAAGTTTATGAGTTTTCTTTTCTCACTTGGCTTTTATTTAAACATATTCCTTGTGGTATATGTATTAATATCTCAGTCTGAGAACACAGGGTGTGCATCTCAGCAGGCATAGGGATCTCATCACATCATTTATCTATGTCTGCATTTTGTAAGTAAGAAACTGAAAACTCAGGACAAAAAAGTTTTCTCTTATTGAATGATATTTTACTGTGTAAAGAGTCAGGAGTTGTAGTCATCATGTATATAATGTGTTAATTATTACTACACTGTGCTCTACACAAACATGTTTATTGAGCGCCCCCTATCTGCAAGACTTGGATACACCCCCTAGATCTCTCCAGCTACTTAAGGAAAAAATACATCCTTTTGAGTTATTAGTATAAAAGGGAAGAGCAGAGTTTTAGATTCTGTGGGCAAGATCAGAGGGCTAGATTAAACCTAGCTAGGTTTTACTTGGAGGAGGTGAAATGTGAGATGAAGTTTGACATATAATTAAAACTTTAACCTGAGTGGAATAAATGAATACTTCAGGGTTATGACCCTACATCTGATCTTACTCTTGAGGGTTAGGAGGGTCAATCATTTTAATGTTTGGTTCAGAGGAAACTTACTAATCGGGCTGGTCAGTTCATGCCCAGTCTGCCGTATTCTGCGATGATGTTGTGTAGGCATGTAAGAGTACAAATTGCTTCCCGTTCTTCTTACAGTGCTCTCCTGTATATGAATGATGACTTTGAAGGAGGAGAATTCATATTCACTGAGATGGATGCCAAAACTGTGACCGTGAGCAAGCATATTCTTGCAAACTTATCTAGCGTTTTTAGTCTCAATTTTGCCATTTTCCGAAGACTGCTGGATTTCAAATATTTCTGAGCTTGAGAATTCATGAGGTGGAGAGAGATCCAGTAAATGTATACATTATAAAATGTTAGAAATGGAATCATCAATAAAAATCTTCTTTTCCTTTTTACAGATGGGTAATTTAAAGAATATATATTAAGGATCATATAGTCAGTTTGTGTTAGACTTAGAACTAGAACCTAGGTCTTCTGATCCTTTGCCAAGTAATCTGATGGGAACCTAAAAACACTTATTCTTAAATCACCCACGACTATGACAAGTCAAATGACTCTACAGAATGGCTTTCAAGGACCCTGGTGCTCTATGTTTAGGTGAGCATTGGCTTCCATACCCCTCATTATCCAAATTATGATATGCGTGTGTATATATATATATATATATATATATATATAAATTCTGATGGTAAGTAAACCTATACTTGAAAATTGATATATACACATTCACACAGACACACGTGTTATATATTCATACTTTGGATGAGATTCTAAACACACCTTCGTAGATCAAAAATCAAAAGTTAAATTCAACCACCATCTTCCTAAGCAAACTAATGCCTTTGGACAACCAGCCTACTGAACACATATAAACTGTACAGCCAGAATCTTTGGTTTTTAAGCCGAACAGCATATGCCATGGTAGAAAAAAGAGGTTTTCTGATTGAGGAGATAATTGAATTATAAGTAGATTATGAGATATCTCTTTCCTCTATACAAAATCAAAATAGTTGAGACATGTATGTGATAAATTTCAAGGATTTTGAATTATGTAAGCTATTTCCACAACTTTTTTCTGAGTTTTATTTCTTTCCCCTCATATTTTGTACCCTTTTCTTGGTCTCATTCATGGCATACTACCAGGGTGTAAGCAAATGATATAAAAACGATGTATTACTGGATTTAAAGGGAAAACCTATGGGAATTCTGGTTAAAATTGTCCAGAAACATTGATATAATTAAGAAAAATATTTCATACACTTTAATATACTGTATATTTAAAAGGTCATGATGCCTCACACTCTTTTTTGTAAAAAGCTTAAATCTTATCATGGGAGTATTTTGATGCTTCATGATTTGGGAAATTAAATCAAGACTGATGATCCAGGCTCAGTTTAAATGCCAATACAAAAATATCAACTTTTGAAAAGCCTCTGTTCAGAAAGCATTTGATTTCTGAGCTCTGCTAACAGGTTCAAAACTGCTTGAATCTCACAATTGGAAAGAAAATCAGGAAGGTGGTTGAAAAGATTTATTTGCTTCTACGCCACCTAGTGGCCATATTTGGAAATGTTCAATGTTTGAAAATAAGTAAGGCGGGAATATTATTGATATGTATGAATCATTAATTAAATGAATCATTAAATATGTGTGAATTCACCAATTTTTGATGCAAATTAACTGTAATTCTGCTTTTTAAAGATGTGAAAGCGGATACTACTCCCCTTTAAGAGATTTATACTTTTAAGATAAAGATGCAGCTATTTTTAAAAGTACTGAATCTAACCACCACCATCCCCTAAAAAAGTAAAAGAAAAACTAATTTAAACAATGTTTTAATGAAAAGACTCCAAGTTGAGAGATCTATTTTCAAAAATTAGTTCTACTTCAGATTAATGCATATGGTAGAGTTTTGGGAGCATTTTGTAGATAATTAAAATTCTTAGTTAACCAGTGCCAATAACGAAGAGGAATGGATAGTTTTTCTTTTCAGTTTTCCCTCCCTTGATTCTGGAGGGAAAATTGGAGCAGGGAAATGCCCCAGCTTTGTGCTATGCAAGGAAGAATAGTCTCCTAAGTTCTTTACTTTGGAAAAATCTGGAAATTGTATAATTACTGAATGGTGGCTGAAGATTTACATTTATTCAAGGCAAGTACAGCACAAAGCCTTCTCTGACTTTAATCATCAGTCAGATGCAAATCAAAAGGAATTTTCTTTCATCATACTTGGAAGAACCATGGATTATTTTCGACAGCAGCATATTTGTGAAACATGGGTATTTAGTTATTTTGGTTTCTCTGTGCAAATTTGAAAAAGATAAAATCCAATGAGTTCCATTTGCTTTATGAAAAACTAAACTCAGTGGGGCTGTGTTCCAAACGTATGTTTACAATCATTTAAACTTCAGAATACATTTTCCCTTAGAAGCAATGTCATTAGTGGAGCTTGTTTATTCCTCCGCATACCTGATATATGAGAGGTGATGCTCTCCATTTGATAAGATTAGTCCTTTGTGACTCAACATACCTACAACCAATCCCAACTGCTTCAGGCAATGGATAGCTTCTTTTCCCAAAGTTCTTCATGTGTAAACATGTTTTCAATTCTTCCATCAGAGACAAAGCATTAAATTGTTCCCACAGCATCTCTTTAGTATTGTAAGATGTTGATGCCAAGACTCTAATCACATAGAAGCAATGGCAAGTGCGTGTGGACAAGTAAGCACTTGACCAGCACCAAGGAATGAGCAGCTCAGAAAATTTGAAATTAGATCCTAAAGCCATGCGTATAGGAAGGCTTTCCTGTCCTGCTTCATATGTCTTCTAATATTAGTTAATTTGCTGTTTCTGTGTGAAAATGCACAACAAATTCCTCCTCCAGAAACACAAAATCTGATTGATGCTGGAGGCACCAGTAACTAGGAACCTAGATTTACATCAGAAAGTCACTTTGATAAAGCTGCTTGAGAAAAGCAAATCTCTCTAGCAAAGACAAATCGCTCCTCAATTATTGTGAACAGAAGAGTAACCCAGAAAGTGACTGCTTTTCTCTGCTCTTCCTTTTAACACGCACACACAACACACACACACACACACACACACACACACACACACACACACCCCTCAGGATCTTTGACTACTCCACTTACCTTTGACCTTCCACAAGTTCATCACACAGTCTGGGAGTACCTACGTTAAGTAGCACTCAAGGACTTCAGGAAATCTTCCAAATATTCCTCCTGAAGCTGGCAGTGGAAAAACTTAGCCAATCCCATTTTATGGTGACGGGGACCAAAGGTTCTTCTAATGGTCATGTATCAACTCAAATCAATTCAGAAAATAGCTAGTTAGAACTGGTCCATCTTATCAAATAGTACAACGATTGGTGCCACTGTCTTGCTTTTATTTCTAAGCTGTACTATGGAATAAGTCAGGTTTCTGTGTTTCTCAAGAAAGAAAAATGAACTCTGCTTAGAGCAGACACTT
This sequence comes from Lipotes vexillifer, assembly GCF_000442215.2. NCBI lineage: Eukaryota > Metazoa > Chordata > Mammalia > Artiodactyla > Lipotidae > Lipotes > Lipotes vexillifer. The sequence continues at coordinate 304,168 of NW_006785778.1, forward strand.
TATTCACGGAAGCAAGACCCCTAATATTCCATTGCTTCAGCTTACCCAGTTTGGAGAGCCTGCTTGTTTGATCTAATGCTCTGGCTCAGGGCCCCCCAGCAGTGCCTCTTTCCCTTCTCCCCTGTCCTAGCTAATCATTAGTGGACAGCTCCATCTGAGCCAAGCTTGGAAGGACTGTGCCCATCATTCCAGAGCCCTGGAGGCCATGGAATTGGTCACCTGAAGGGGTGGTGTGTTCTCATCACTGGAGGTATGAAAACATTGGCTGAGGACTACTGGGCAGGAATATTGTAACAGGAATTAAAGTATCACATGGGATTAGACTTGACTTTAAAAAATTTTTGTATTATGAGAAGTTCACAAACCATAAATGCACAATAAGGAATTAGAAAGGGTGCATCCATGGAACCACTACCTAGATCAATTATAAGAATTTACCAGTACTTTACATGTCCCCTTGATTTGTTTTTGTCATTCCACAAATATTAAATGTACATCTACTTAGGCCAGATGTTGTGCTAGTGCTAAAATTAGAGACGTGAATTAAAAGAGAGGGCCTTTGCCTCCATGGAGTTTACCAGCTACCAACATAGCATGTATTGAGCAATTAGCATTTGCCATGGACTGTGCCAACTGTTTTACCTGATAACTTTATTTTCTGAATTAGGTATTGTTTTGACCTTATCTTTGTTTTACAGACGAGGAAATTGAAGCAGTTTTCAACCCCAGGATTCCATTAGAAGGATAGAGAAGGGGGATTGTAGAAACGTTAACAGTATGGGAATTGAGAGCCAAATTTTCACTCTCTTTCTCAGGCCTCTATAAAACCAAAGTGTGGGCGTATGATCAGCTTCTCATCTGGAGGAGAGAACCCACATGGGGTGAAGGCAGTCACCAAGGGCCAGAGGTGTGCTGTGGCTCTGTGGTTTACCTTGGACCCACTCTACAGAGAATTGGTGAGTTTCTGACCCACCCAGAAAGCCACTGAGACATCCCATAGACCTGCTTCATGAACTGATTTATCGGAAAAGCCCTTTTGATCCATAACCCTTCAGGGATCTTAGAGATCATGGGGAAAAAAACAAACCGAAACCAAACCAAAACAAAACAAAAACTTCTACAGAATCCTTTCTGTCTGGTTTCCAACACTGGCTCTGTTTTCTAAGCAAGAACAAATTTTGTTAATCAGATCCATAACCTAGCAAATTACACATTTGATGTTTGTAGGATGAGTTTGAGGAAAAGAAGGGCTGTGACTGCAGTTCTTAATCAGATGGGTTCTTAGAAGTGAAGGTTTGCAGAAATAGACATCACAGCCATATTTGGCAGTCTCTAATTAGTCTTGAGTTTATTAATAAATTGTAGCATCAAGAGAGAGGAATCATTTTTTACTGGTCACTGGGAAGACTGATTTGTTTTCTCAACAAATCCTTTAAAAGTTCACTGAATAATTTATGAAACATATATACAAGAGGGTGAGGACACCTGAAAGTTTATCATTTACTACTATTAAATTAAATATTAAAATATTGTTATTATTCTATTGGAAGTAGACCATGATCATATTCTTCTGGATGCTGTGGGCAGAGATTATGGTGTCTGTCTGTGAGGCTGCAGAAGGATGAATTAAGACCTCTGGATACAAGCCCCTGGGAGGAAAATCTAGGCTCAACATAAGGAATAACTTTCTAATCGTCAGCACTGTTTGGTGGACTTGTCTTCTTTGGAAGTATTGAGTTTCTTGTCGCTGGACGGCTCCAGTCAAAGCCTCAGCAACTGCTTGGCATGGAATGCTGAACCTGAACCTGGAACTTCATGGCAAGGACTAAACCGGACGACTTCAAAGTCTTCTCCAGCCTTGAGTCTTAATGGAGCTATGAAATTCTAGTCTTGCAAATGGCATTCTAACCAGATGTCCTCTTTACATCCCTAAATTGAATCCAATGTCATCAGAAACTTTAAAATGAGTTTCTCTTTCTCATATACTTTTTGCCATCAAACCTGACTCAGTTTTTAAGCCATATCCCCTAAGCATTCATTCATATGTTTCACAAATGTTTATGGAAGATCTACTCTGTGCCTGGAAAACTCCACTAGGTAGGCCCTGGGGGTACACAGTTGAACAAAGCATAGCTTTGGCCACGAGGAGCTTAGAAAGGCTGAAAAGCAAATGACGGGGAGAAAACAGCAGTCTGCGTTTGCAGGGGGATAGCAAGGAAGACTTCCGTACATAAGCGCAATCCTAAGAGAGCAGAGGATGATAGCCAGCCACAGAAAGAGAAAAGGATGGTCCTGACAGAGGGAGCAGAGCAGGGAGAGATCTGAAAACTTCACTTCCTTCACCTGTAATTCCTCTCTCCTCCTGTGTCTCCACATCCAAAATGTCAGCGTTCCTCCACATTACTCCTTCTGGACTAAGGAAACTAGGTACCTGAGTACGCAGTGCAGCTATCACATTGTTGAAAAATTGCCTCGCCCTTTTTTCCCTTTAGTGTTTAATTCAATAAACATTTAACCTGTATTATTATTCATTACCTCGGCCCTCTCTCCCAAGATATTTTTTATATCGAAATAAGCTAACACAAAGTTCTCTTTGAGCCTTGCTAACCTGGAAAGTACAGTGTTAGGAAAATTCTTCAATCTCCAGGCTGTGGCGACATCTAGTGGTCACAGAAGAAAATGACCAGAGCCTCTGAAGCAACTGCTAGAAAATTTTGCCTATGATGTGATTCCCAGACTTTGCTCCACACTGGAATCAATTGGCGATCTTTACAAACGATTGACATTTTGTCTACCACCCTTGGAAATTCTGGGTTAATTGATTTGGGCTGTAACCTAAGTGTCGGAAGTTTTAAAAGCTCCCCAGGTGATTTCAATGTGCAAAAAATCTTCAGAGTCCCTGAGTTAGGCATCTACTCTCAGGTTGAATACCGGGGCAAAGAGAGCCTGCCTATCAATACATCATGAGAACTGGCAGACTTCCATGCTCATATATTACTTTAAAGGCACTGAATTCTCAAGGAGTATTTAGCAACATACACCGGTAAGGATGCCCAATATTAGAAGCTTCAGTTGCTTGTATAGAGACTTGCAGCTCTTAAACATCTTTCCTTTCAGGACGTACATGACAACAGTCTCCTGTGCATTCAGATTGCGACATTTTGTATCTACATCAGTTTGCTAATCAGCAGGATGTTCTCCCCATATTCATAAAAGTAATACTCACCCATTTTATTTGGACATCAAGACAGTTTAGTTTTCTGTTATTTAGTATATTTGGTCCTTGTAGGTGCCTTTTGGTCAATATCGTGCTCAATCACAAGCTCTTGAATACAAGAGGCTTTGTTTTCAAGTCATAAAATAGTTCTTTATATAACTTACTATGCTGGACATTGTGCTAGGGACTACCTATAGGACATACAAACTAGATAAGACATAACTTTTATTTTCAGGGAGCTTAAAGTCAAAGTGAAGAGATAATACAGGGTCCTGAGTAATAAAAGCATAGCAAAGTTCAATAGGAATTATTAGAGGCAAAAATGCATGGTGGGGACTTCCCTCATGGTCCAGTGGTTAAGAATCCGTCCTGCAATGCAGGGGACACTGGTTCAATCCCTGGCTGGGGAGCTAAGATCTCACGTGCCGCGGGGCAACTAAGCCCATGCGCCACAACTACTGAGCACACGGGTCACAACTAGAGAGCCCGCACGCCACAACTAGAGAAGCCCGTGTGCCACAACGAAGAGCCGGCACACTGCAACGAAAGATCCCGCATGCAGCAACTAAGAAGAGACACAGCTAAAAATAAAATTAATTAATTTTTAAAAATGCATGGTGTTTAGGGGATAGAAAGAGGAAACCAGGAAAGGCTTCGTTGAGGAGATGGCATTTGACATGAGCTTTAGAAGATGAGCATGATTTCCTTAGGGAGAGATGTTTTAGACAGGGACAGCCCTTCATCCAATTCTGTATTTATTCATCAACTATAATACTCCCTTGCCAAATGTCTGTAGCTTTTCTGGACACAGGAAAAACAACAGTGACCAAACATGGCAAGGCTCCCTGCTTTCATGGAGCTTACCTTCTAGTGGAAAAAGACAACAAATAAGTAAAAGAATAAATAATTGAGGGATTTTCAGATAGTGAAAAATGATATGTGGGAAAGAGAACAAGGCAACTGATCTGAGAGTAGAAAGGAGCCGGGGGTGAAGTGTGAGGGGCCTCCAGACAAGTGACAAGAAGGAGCTAACCGTGGTAAAGGTCTTCGGAGGAGTATTCCAGGGCGAGAAGAGGTTGTAAAGGCCCAGAGCCAAGAGGGAGCACAGAACAGTCAAGAAGCAAAGAACGCCAGGGTGGCCAGAACAGGGCATGCAAGGTGGAGAGCGGGCTGAAAAGAGGGCACAGAGGAGGCGGTGATCAGATGGACAAGCTGCTCAAGAAATACGAATTCTACTCTAAATGTACAGGGGGTGCCATATTCCTTCCTCACCTCCTCCAGCGCCAGGAGTTACAGGAGAGGAAAGATTACTGTAGCTAACACGTCGTAGACTAGAGTCATGATAAAGACGGTGAAAAGATGTGGGCGATTGGAGATGCCATTTGGAGGTAGACCAGCTGGGCCTGTTGAAGGATTGGTGTGGGGATAAGAGAAAGCATAGGATACACTGGAAGCATCCTTTAAATCCTAGGGGCACTTAACCTGGACTATGATGAGGAAGTCCTTCTCAGAGTGCTGCATTCAGAGACCTTGCGGTAAGTCAGGAAGGTGGAATGTAAGGTGAGGTGAGAGGGGAAGACAAGGTGAACTGAAGAAGAAAGAAAAGTCAGAGTCCTTATAAGCACATCAAGAAGGTCGGACCTGGAGGCTTCCCGGGTGGCGCAGTGGTTGAGAATCCGCCTGCCGATGCAGGGGACATGGGTTCGAGCCCTGGTCCGGGAGGATCCCACATGCCGCGGAGCAACTGGGCCCGTGAGCCACAACTACTGAGCCTGCGCGTCTGGAGCCTGTGATCCGCAACAAGAGAGGCCGCGATAGTGAGAGGCCCATGCACCGCGATGAAGAGTGGCCCCCCAGTTGCTGAAGCTAGAGAATGCCCTCGCACAGAAACGAAGACCCAACAGCAAAAATCAATAAATAAAATAATAAACTCCTACTCCCAACATCTTCTTAAAGAAAAAAGAAAGGGCTTCCCTGGTGGCACAGTGGTTGAGAGTCCATCTGTCGATGCAGGGGACACGGGTTCGTGCCCTGGTCCAGGAAGATCACACATGCCGCGGAGCGGCTAGGCCCGTGAGCCATGGCCGCTGAGCCTGCGCGTCCGGAGCCTGTGCTCCGCAACGGGAGAGGCCACAACAGTGAGGGGCCCGTGTACTGAGAAAAAAAAAAAAAGAAGATCCCACCTGGAGCGTGGAGCAATGGGAACCCACGTGAAGGTTGTGATCAGTGAGCAGGAAAGGGTGGGGATCATGATTCAAGTACAGAGAGTCCATCAGAAGCACGTGGGAGGGGGTGTGAAACAGATCAATTTGGAAGCTGCCGCAGTAACTGAGTTAAGAGATGATGAGAGCGTAAACCCATGGTCCTCAAGCAGGAGCAATTTTGCGTCCTATAGGGCACATTTGGCAACATTTAGAGACATGTTTGGTTGTCACGACTTGGGGCCAGGCATGTGCCACTGGTTACCTGTAGTAGGCAGAAGCCAGGGATGCTGCTAAACATCCTACAATGCACAGGACAACCCACCCAACAGAGAGTTATCTGCTCCAAGACGTCAGCCGTGCCAAGGTTGAGAAACAGTGGCCTAAAGTAAGGCAACGGTATGTGCACTGAAAAAAGAGGGGGCAGAAACAGGAGGCAGAACAGAGAGGACTGGTGATTTATCAGATCCAATAAACCCTGGTCAGGCTTTTGGGGCAAATGGGGGAGCAGTGGCGGTCTCTACTGAGAGAAGAAATATGTGAAGAGGACAGAGTAGGCCTGTGGGGGAGAAAACGGTGAATTCAGCTTGAACTCTGACCTGGAGAACTGAATTGGAGATCTCTGTGGGACCACAAAGTAGCAAGGGAAGTCAGCAGTTGAATATACAAGATTGCTTGGCAAGAGAGAAATCTTGGAAAGTAATTGCTCAGGACATAGGGAAGTTAAGAGAAGGTACCCGGGTAGGGATGGAGATGAGGTTTCATTCTTAGCCAGATTTAGCACCCATCCATGTACAGATGGATGCCTGGGAGTGTTGAGAAAGCTTCTGCCACTGATTAGTATGCTTGTAACAGCAATGTGTAAATTGTCTTTTTTTGCAGGAGCGAATACAGGCTGATGAAGTGATCGCGATCCTGGATCAAGCACAGCAAGGGAAGCACAAACCAAATATCAACCCCAAAGATGAGCTATAAAAACGAGAAAAAGAGTATTCTATCAGATATTTATTTAAATTGTTAATCTTATGAGAACCTTTTTATTTTTGTACAGAGCCACGGTATAAATTAACAGGTTAATATGAGTCACCAGATCTCCCTTCTGTGCCTAAGGATGCTTGCTTTGCCCCTCTCGGTCTTTGTGTCTTGGTTTTTCAGCAGGTCATCTCTCAAAGCCCAGTCACGCCCTCCCCACCACACACACACACACACACACACACACACACACACACACACACAACTCATTTGCTGGAGATCCTAAAACTCAAGCAGAAAGAGTAAGTCCATTCTTAGTGAAACAACAGCTCCCAGACATGCCCACTTCTAAAGTTAGCGTGTGATTTGGACTCAGAAGGCCTTCCTGGCTCTGTGCCTTTCAGCCACCATCTCCCCCAGGGCTGATGGCCATGAGTTTGAGTCTGAGAAGTCTCTGGTGAGGTCAGAGCTGCTTCAGGTATTGCTGGCTTGAGGGCCCCCAAGCTCTGCAAAGGAACGACTCTGATGAGGACGGCGTGAGACGGGGGAGCTCAGCCTTCCCAGGGCCTGGGTGGAGTTTGTGACTCTGGTGTTTTCAGCAGAGAGCACCCTTACACTGGAAACTTCAGTTCGCCCTCCAACCGGGTGCCAGAAAGGACTGCCCGAGGAGTTGTGTGTTTAAAAAGGTTGTACAGGGGTTAAAGTGGAATGGCTCTTCATCCCAGTGACTTTGGAAGGAAATCTTTAATCCCACCTGAATCAGGGCACCATGGCCATGTTGCCTGAGAGTGGGGTCCACTGTTGAGAAGGTGTGTTTTGTTCTTCAGGAAGAATAAAATGGATTTCTGATTGATTCCACTCTCCATCTGCATATATTTTGGGGGCCCCTTCTCTTTGGTGCTCTCCAGCTCATGGAGTTTAGTGCTTGTATCTGATTTTTTAAATAAAGGGAGCCTTCTTTTAATATTTGGCGTTTATTTTTCTTCCCCCAAATGTTTCGTTTGTCTCCAGGTAATGGTTTTGTGATCCCCCAGGAGCTTTGGGGACCACCTGGGGTAATACTGGGCCATGGCTAGTTTTGCTGGCAGGTGCTTTGGGGCTGCAAGAAGGTGGGAGCATTACTTCCAAAGAAACAGATGGTTAGCAAACAGGTGTTAATCCAGAGAACATCTGGTCCTTGGTGTAAATTCTAAGGAAGACACTGCAAAGACAATGTTTTGGGGGGTGGGGACTGAGGTGGTTCTAGCTGAGGGAGTCTGCTCCACTAACCCATGGGAGATCATCTGCCTCGGTGATGGGCAGTGGTAGAGGTTGTAGCCCTTAAGAAAACCAACAGATAAAAGCATTTTCTTAAAATCACATTTACTTTCTGCCATTTATGATCTTGGGTAGTGGTAAGAACATTCATCCTTTGAGACTGAAAAATTGAGTCATAATGATTTACGTGTCACCCGTTTTTCACCCAGCCTTGTGGTTGCATTTTCATCATGGGAGAGTGAAAAGAACATCAGATTATAATCCCAGCCTGATCACATATGCTCTGCTGTGTGACCTGGAGCTACTCTCTTTCCC
>NW_006785778.1:312139-314001 GCF_000442215.2 Lipotes vexillifer
TCTTTCCCTTTCTGGGCTTCCGTTTCCTTCTCTGAAAATGACATCATTGGCTGTAATTGTTTCCAAAAGCCCTCCCTCTTGCTCTAAATACAAAACAAAGCTAAAACGAAGCAAACCATAAAACTGATTTTAGAAATATTCACAAATACAACCAAATTTACTTCTACCGACTTTTTCAGAATTGTGAATGGGTCCATTATGTGTATGTGTGATTTTAAAACTTGAAACCTAATTTTAGGGCTGAAAATCCCTGAGCTTTGGAAAGGGAGGTTGCTATTTGTCTGCTCTCTTACTGAGAAGCATTTGCTGGCACTCAGATTTGCTGATAGGAGGTTCTGGCCAAGGATCTAATTTCTGTTTTCTGGCAACAAGGCGTCAACAAAGAAAACAGTCTTTGGCTCCTTGCAGCCCACGCTTCCTGGATGCTCTGGGCGCTCTGGGAGAGGCTAGGACTCCAGCACTGACTGCCATTCAGCCCCACAGACAGTGAGCAGAGACCTCAATAGATGGGCATTGGGGTAGATTCCCATCTTGTTTCCTTGCTGAAAACACAGAGTCGTTATTCTTGTTTGGCAGGCTACCCATGTCCGGTTCTACCTGGGACATCACGTATACTCTCAAGCATTTATGTTTTAATCTGCCCCACATCAAACCATACACAATTTCATTCAAATATTAAGGAGTGTCATCAGACGATTTTTAAAAGATCAAGCTCAGAAATTTCAATCTATGTGATGTCTAGTCCCTTGTGTAGAAGGATGGGAAAGCTCATTAGAATTTTTGTAGTTTTTAGAGCTCAAGGAGGTCATAGAAATCACAATTCAATTCTGTCTTTCTGTCTGGAAGGAAAAGGAGGCTCAGAGGTAGTGAAAATGATTGTGTGGTTCCAGAATTTAAGCAGGAAGAGCCAGGGCTGCTGAATTGAGTTATCCAAGAATCCAGGCACAGGGCAGCATCCACTAGAGGAAGGGGTGCTTTTTTCTATTTGGCCCCAAAATGCTACTTGCTCATCAATCCACAGACCTGCAGGACTGTGTCACAAGGGGTGCTGTTTTCTAATTCACTTAAAAGTACTGTATGTGCTTGAGGCAGCCTAGGCTAAGAAGCCCAATATTTATGACTCCAAGTCTAGGACTCTTCATCGATATCACTTGGAGAACAGCCACTTGTCTTGATGACTATCCCTCGTGTAAAAAGCCTGCAGTTTATTTATTTATTTATTTATTTATTTATTTATTTATTTATTTATTTATGCAGAGTTGGGTCTTCGTTTCTGTGCGAGGGCTTTCTCTAGTTGCGGCGAGCGGGGGCCACTCTTCATCATGGTGCACGAGCCTCTCATTATCGCAGCCTCTCTTGTTGCGGAGCACAGGCTCCAGACGCGCAGGCTCAGTAGCTGTGGCTCACGGGCCCAGTTGCTCCGTGGCATGTGGGATCCTCCCAGACCAGGGCTCGAACCTGTGTCCCCTGCATTGGCAGGCAGATTCTCAACCACTGTGCCACCAGGGAAGTCCAAAGCAGTTTTACAGAGTTTTTTTTCACCCGTATTGTTGTATTGGATGTTTATGACACAGAACAGGTTCTCACACTAGGAACCCCAGGAGCTGTTCCAGGCCCAGATTATGATGCCCATTTTGCAGATGAGGAAACGGAGAGCAGTGAAGAGAAGTCAGAGCCTGTGGTCCCTGGGCTTGGAGTGTCCATGTCTGAGGCAGAAGCAGTCTTTTGAACAGGAGGGAAGAAATAAAGTGCCAGCTTGTTTGCTCCCAGGTATATGTAATATAAAATGGCACATTCATGTAAAGAACAGAGTTAGGTTTTTATAAAATCTAAACTTTTTCTCCTTCTCTGTTTTCCTGCTG
>NW_006785778.1:314011-329122 GCF_000442215.2 Lipotes vexillifer
CGTATCTCCTGTGCGTATCTCCGCTGAGAGGTTTTGATTATGGTTGCCTAATTCAGTGAAGCAAATACCTGGTGCCTGGCCCTGCTTTTATGAAACTCACAAAAGGGAAGAAGGGAAAAAGGTTCTAGTCAGGTGCCATTTTCCTCTCCCTCCAAGGCAGAAAGAATCTGGAACTTCAATTTCGTCTTGAGAAAACCCCGACACAGGACAGAGTGATCTCTTTGGATGTATGAGACACACAGTCTTCATCACTGCTTTGTGCATAGCATTTTCTGGCATTTCTTCAGCTGAGGAGAAACCGTGGAATGAGTCAGTACCATTTAATAACATATACCTATGAGTTTTAATTAAAGTGCAAATGCTGAGTTATTTCACATAAGACAACCATGGGGAACAACTCGCTCACTGACGTCAAGAAAGGAGGTAATGAGGGCCACCTCACTAGTTCTGGATGCCAAAGAATGAAGAATCCCAAGGTGACTGACAATGGTATGGCTGAGAAGTGAAAAAAGTTGAACTGTTCCCACAACCAAAACTCTTCCGGGAGACAGGAGCCACTTGCAGAAACTCCCAAACTGCAAGTTTGATTGAGCCCATGGTTATGATCCCTGGCTACATCCTGCCAAGAAGCCTGTGATGTGAAGTGACCTCCCCACTCAGCCCCTCATCCCACCCGCAAGTCTTCTATCCCCAGATAATTTGATGTTTCCAACATGAGACACAAGGGTCCGTTCCGTTTTGGACCTGGGCGATTTCTTCAGGCGCACTGAGACACATAACGTCCACCACCGTTTGAGCTCACTGCTGGGTTGGAGCTGCAGGCTCTTGCTGTCAGAGTCTCCTCATTCCCACATCCCTGGGTAAATCACGGTGTTTTCTGTGCCTGCTTCTGACCTCGGAGGCCAGACAGCGTCAAGTCTGGAACAATCTGATCACTGATACTCTACGATGGATGGCATCAGCTCTGTGAAAAGCTGGCTTTTCAGTGACTCACCTCTGGAACTATGGAATTTGAACTCAGAGATCTTATGAAGAGCCCACCAGAAAAAGAGCCAAACAAAATGTTAGGGAGGAAAATCTGAATGCTCTGTTAATTCAATACACAACCCACCTTTTCCGGTCACTTGCTATGATACACCTGGAGAGAGGGTGAACATGGTAAGTCTTGCCCTTTCTTTCCCTGTTAGGTTACCGGAGGTTGAGAATAGAGCAGAGTTTGACAACAATTCCACCTTAATAGTCCTTCTCTAAGCCACCTTCTGCTTTGCAAGGGCCAACCAGCTGCCTTCTCTATCCGAGTCCTCTCTTGAAACTGGGAATTGGGTGGCATCCATCTTTCTGGTAACTCTTGCCCTTGGCCCGTCTTGTCAGATTCAGGTAACGTCCCTCAAGACAGAGGTACCTAAAAAGGCCCTGGAAATCCTATCTAGACCCCAGTTAAACCCTCCTCCTCCTTCCCAAGCTGACGTTGTTACCTCTGAATTACTATCTGATGGTGGGTGGGGATCAGACAAGAAGGATTACCTGTTATGTCTCATCTTTTTCCGTCTGTAAATCATATATCCCATTGTTTCAAAGGGTTGTAATCATGGTTGGCATTTATAAAGTTTTTTTATGACCCTGAAGCACTTGGCAGTCATATGTAAGTACGTAATTATCTTAAGAGACACATCAGTGCAATCTTCATTTTGTAAGCAGAGAAAGGAACAGGCGCAGCGAAGGAGGTATAGGAAAGCTCTGGTCATTCATGAATTCATTCCTTAGACAGTTTGTTACTTAGTAGTGGGTTTAGAGAGGGGTTCCAAAATGAGTATGATTTCATCCCCTCCTTTAAGAAATTCGAAACACAGTGGAAAAAGTAGATGTAAACTGATGAAAAATATAAAATGAGGTAAGTGACAGAAGGGTTATGATAGAGGCAGGTACGAAAAAAAAGGCCATGTGAGTTCAGAGAGGGAGTGGCTGGAGAGAGGGAAGGCTTTGCAGAGAAGGTGGCAGTTAAGCTGGGTTTTGAGTGCCTGTCTGTCACCAATAAGCAGAAATGAGCCACAATGTCCTCAACTGAAAAAGTGTTTGAATTCGAACTCAGTAGTTTCTTGGGTTCTAAAATATTAAATTTTCAGAAAAGTTGAAGAGTTTATTTTACAGTTGTTGTTTTGAAGGTAGGGTGGGGTAGGATCTTTACTACAAAATTTTCTGGGAAAGCATGTTAATGAATGCTGTGAAAATCCACATGAATACCAATTTAAAAGTTTTATTTTATTCCCTTGTGAGGAGGTTTTTGTAACTGGGTGGAGTGAAGCTGCTGAGGACCAGGTTTCCTGCTCAAAAGCAGAGCCCCAGGCAGCATCAGAAAAAGCTGAGGGGAACCCCATCATTCAGGTGCTGGGTGATGAGCTCGCCCAGCGGCACTGCCCTCTGCCCGTGGGTCCAAGAAAGCTATTATCCCATATGCCCCGGGGCCAGTCCACTCTCTCAAAGTCTTACACTTTCACCTTAGAAATAGGAATAATGACAATATTCCAGCCCATCTGATGATATTCAGGAATGCTTTCTGCAAAGCCTAAAGCATCTGGTAAATCAGTCAAGCTTATGGTGAAACCAGAAAGCTGTGGAATGTTTTAGTAAGGACATCTCTTTCAATGTCAAACAGGGAGCAGAGTTTCAGAAGCTTTGGGGTTCCTTGGAAGCAAACCATCTCCAACAGGCATTAATGGGGCATAATTAATACACTTTCCTCACAAGATAATATGAATCAGACTTATACTTATTTGGAGTTATTATTGGTAATTAAATAAATGCTATTCAGTTTTTTTTCCTCTCAGTATCCAAGATAAAGTTATAACAACATTTTTTTAGCACAGTTGGATTCTGAGAAGTCTTAATCTGCAATTTATTCTACCTTTGGCTACTGCAAGTGAAGAACAGGCACGAAGGCATCGTGGGACCTCCGCTGACTACACAGAGTCAAGATTCCTGGAGAACGTTCCATTTTCCTTCGCTGTTTAGCATTGTGGTCCCTAAGTGTTTCACAGTATCCCAGGAGACGGGACCGTTATTCACAAAGAGGGAAAAAGAAACCCAGAGTAGACGAATAAATTGACTTAAAGTCATAGTATTGATAGATGTCAGTTTCCCAAATAAAAAAACAAGCGGTTGTACTCTCTAAGGATGTTTCGCAGTTCTGATCATTTTTTATGAAAAGCTAGGAGGCAGGAGGAATTACTATGAGCTGATCTGATTCTAGGTCTCCCCACTCCTCCACACCTTCTGGAAATCCAGAAGGAGGCTCCTGTCTTCAGCAAGGTGGTTGCTACCACTGCTCTGAGGGTACCAGGTCTGATTCCAGATCTGTTCCAGCACACTCCGGTTTCCTCATGAGGAACGCTCTGAATCTTCTCTGAACTTCCAAGCTGCAGGGCTGAGCACAGGGTACAGCTTTTTCTTCCAGACGTTTGGCTTCTGAGTAATGTTTTTTTGTCTCTAAGGGTAATAAAAGTACATCTGATGTTGTTCCCTGTACCATGAACTTTGCTTTGAAGCACCAGCGATCCACTTCAAAGGCTGAGCACCACTCAGACAGGGAGATGCTGTTCCTGGGGACCCCGCTCTACCAAGGTGTGCCCACCAACCCGGGACACACTGCCCACCAAAACACTTAAAGACCGGGGGTCAGATACGTCAAATGTGACAAATTGGCATGCCGCAACTTCAAACCGCTCTGCCTTCAGAACCAGCCTAGAATATTCATCATGCTTTGAACTCTTCGGGGAAATGAAATGCATCGTTGTCATGCAGACGGATTTACAAATTAAGTAGAAAAAGATCTCGGTCCTCAAAGCTGAGCACAGAGTGCTTGTGGTCATTGTTCAGTCTGCATTGAACTGTTCAAATCTGGTTAGACTGGGGAGATCAAGCCTGTGGTGGAAACAAGGGAGAGTCATGGTCACAATAAGGCTTTGTATTTATAGTTCAGCAAATGAAGATCGCTGCAAATAACAGACTGCAAGTTGGAAGGGGCCTTAGGGAGCATCTGGTCTTACACCCCTTATTTTAGAGTTGGGGAAACTGAGGCCCAGAGAAGAAGTTATTCACTCAATTTTACTACGAAAGTTACTGGTAGAATCTGAGCTTAAGTCCCAGGTAGCCCCGTCCCTGGAGTCAGTATATAATAGCAGGGAAGGCTCAGATTTTATGCCTCCTAGACTTGGAAACCCTTGCTGACTTTACTAACTCTCTGATAATGGCCAAATTTCTTATCCTCTCATTTTCAATGTCTTCATCTGTAAAGGGCTAGTGATAGCTATCCGATGAGTTGTCATGAGATTTAATCGAGATAATAGAAAGAAAACACCAAGCACTTAGCAGGCCATCATTAAAAGGCAATTGTTAATTTTTCCATATCAGAATGCCTCAACAGAAGGAAAACGAACTATGATCTCTCTAGCAATGTTTTCCAGCTCTCATGACATTTTTTAAAAATGCATTTTCCCATGAAGCATTTTGGAATCTTCAAAGTTAATTTTCACACTATTAGATTTAAGATTTATCTCTGGGCCCCAAATAACACACTTATTGCTGGGGCAGGGGCACAGGAGAAGGGAAATTTGTTGTACAAAATTGAGAGGGTATTTCAATTCCAAACTGGCTGTCAGTCATCAGTCTAGAAAGGAGATGCTCGCCTTTCCTGCAGCCACCTTATCTGGCCCTTCTGACTTCCTAGCCTCCCCGAGACCAGGACAATTCAGTGGCTTTTCCTGGTCCTCTCTGTCTCAGCATGTTGAGAAGCACAACAATTTTCACCTATTCCTTTCACTGAACATTCTCTCACTTGCTTTTCCACTGTGTAGGAAACACAGAATCATTGTTTAGCAGCAGAGGGCACTGTCGGCATATTTTGCCTTAAGGGGTTAAAAAAAGAGATGCCTCTGTGCATTCATTCATTCATTCATTCATGTTGACAAGTCGTGTCTTAACATCTGTTGTGTGTTCGGTATTAGGAGGGGTGCTAAAGTAACACAAGAGGTGGACTGAGAGTCCAGGTTGGGGAGGCTGCACAATAAAAGATAAGCATGGTACCTATGCAAACACAAAGAAAGTGTGTTTTGGAGATTTTTGAAGAGAGCAGAGTTTAGAGTAGGCTTAAATAGCTCAGGAAGAATTTTTTTTTTTTTTTTTTTTGCAGTACGCGGGCCTCTCACTGTTGTGGCCTCTCCCGTTGCGGAGCACAGGCTCCGGACGCGCAGGCTCAGCGGCCATGGCTCACGGGCCCAGCCGCTCCGCGGCATGTGGGATCTTCCGGGACCGGGGCACGAACCCGTGTCCCCTGCATCGGCAGGCGGACTCTCAACCACTGCGCCACCAGGGAAGCCCACAGGAAGAATTTTTGAGGGAGTTGGTCTAGAGCTGTTTCTCTAATGATGAGCTGGACATGGAATGGCAAAGATGAGGCAAAAGATAAAATATATAGCAAAACCAAAGAGTCTTGCGTTGCCATCAACATCGGCACTGTAACCATGGCAACCACTGCTGCAACAAGTATTACCTCTATGTCTTATAACAGTCATCACGGCTCACGTGGATGGAGGCTTTCACAACCATGACCTCATTTGGCCCTTGCTGAAATCCTGCGACTTCAGCTCTACAGGTATTATTCTAATTTGACCAGTAAGAACGCTGAGGCCCTTAGAGGGGAAGTGACTTGCTTAAGGTCACACAAGCAGTCTCTGTTAGGGCTAGGATCCCCAAACTAGTTTTTCTCCCAGCTAATGCAGCAGGAAACCATGGCTCTTGTGACGCAGACTCTCAAAGCAAAGAGAGTTTGGGATGCAGAGTAATAGGATAAGCTTCAGCTGTTAGGCTGGCTTCGGGTTACCAAGAGCTTGACAAAGAGTTAGACTGCGGTATTGGGGCTTGAGCCCGTAAACCTCAGGAAGGTTTCTGAGGTTTGGGGAAACTAGCGATGGGTGGTTCTTTGCTGCAGTTGCGTAGCAAATCTGGCACACGAGGGAATGGAAGAAAAGGAGAGAAATCAGGATACCAATAAAGAAAATATTACAGGATTTGAGGCTGTGGTGGCAGTAAGTGGGAGTGGTCTGCTCCAGCTGGGAGGACATTTTATGATTGCCATTAACTGCTGGCACATAGAAGTACTACAAAGAAGAGTGACCTTTAAAAACATTTTAAAAAATTTGTTTATTGATATTGTTGATTTACAATGTTGTGTTAGTTTCTGCTGTACAGCAAAGTGACTCATTTAACTATATATACATATATATGTGTGTATATATATTATTTTTCCTATTCTCTCACATTATGGTTTATCACAGGATACTGAATATAGTTCCCTGTGCTAGACAGTAAGACCTTGCTGTTTATCCATCCTATACATAATAGTTTGCATCTGCTCATCCCAAACTCCCAGTACTTTCCTCTCCCACCCCCCTTCCCTTTGGCAACCACAAGTCTGTCCCCTATGTCTGTGAGTCTGTTTCTGCTTCGTGGATAGTTCATTTATGTCATATTTTAGATTCCACATATAAGTGATATCATACGGTATTTGTCTTTCTCTTTCTGACTTACTTCACTTAGTATGATAATCTCTAGGTCCATCCATGTTGCTACAAATGGCATTATTTCATTCTTTTTTTTATGGCTGATTAATATTCCATTGTATATATATACCACATCTTTTTTATCCATTCATCTGTTGATGGACATTAAAGTTGCTTCCATGTCTTGGCTATTGTAAATAGTGCTACAAAGCAAATTGACCTTAAATTGACTGGTTTTAAGTTCCTTACAGAAAACACACTCCCTTATTGCCGCAACCCAGGGAGGTCAAATCCCACTATCCTCCTACCCTAGCCCCATAAACCCTCTGGTCTACCACTGCCAAGGCACAACGTAAAGACAGCCTGAATCAGGCTGGCAACAGTGTAAAAAACTGAGGAAAGCTATTTTGAAGAAAAAAGAAAGAAGGACTTGGTAGCTGACAGAGTCACCAAGGAAAGAAGATGAAAATCATGATTCTGAGATTTTGAGCCTAGGAAAATAATGATGCCAATAATGCAAATAGGGAAATGAAGAAAAAAATAAACTGGTTTCAGAGGGAACGTGACCTTACCGGACCGGAGGACTTCCAAGCGGCAAGTCAACCCTCAGCTGGAATGCTTTGGTACAAATTTATTTCCTATTCTGTTTATTGATTTCTTGCTTTCCACTTTTCATCTGATACTTATAAATGATGGGGGTTGCATATATCTCTTTTACAAGAAGGAACTGAAATGAGGGATAAAACTGCCAAGCTATTAGTGTTACCATTCATCGCTTAACATCCTTCCACTGACATCAAAACCAGTGTCATTATTCTTACGGTGACAGAACTGTGCACATTGGAGCCCTGTGTACCTTCTCCTCTCCTTGACTCCCTACCCTACACTGTCCGCTGTTGCCTCTTAGATGTTTACATTCTGTCTTCTCTCCCCAGAACACTCTCATCTCCAAACCTCTCGAGCTTCACCAGGAAACTCTCACAGGAGGGTGGCCAACCGTCCCCGTTTCTCTGGGACTGAAGAGTGTTCAAACCAGGACAGTCCCAGGCAAACCTGGACAGCTGGTCACCTTACACGTGAGTCAGCTTTTGTCTTGCATTCTTCTTCCTCTTGGAAGCCTTTCCTGACCTGCTACTGCCCCAGGCTATAATTTCCATCTCCCCACTGAGTAGTCCACCCCCATCCTGCTGCCACCCTTCTCACTCTCCTAACTACTGAGATGAGGTCCATCTCCCCTGCTATCCGCAGTAGATGTCTTTGTAGTACCTCCACTCTCAACATCCTGGTCCAAGCACCTGTTGTCTCTCTGCTGAACTATCACAGAAGCCTCCTAACTTCTTTCCTGCTTCCATCCTTGTCTCCTTTAAGTGTATTCTCCACACAAAAGCTAGAGTCATCCTTCTGAAACATAAGTCAGATCGTGTTTACCCCTCTGCTCAAAATCTTTCGCTCATTTTCCATTTCACTGGCTAAGCCAGTTACCCTCTGCTCTTCCCTCTATATACTCCCTCCTTACTTAACTCCAGTGGCACTGCCCTCATTATTGTTCCTAGAACACATCCAGCATGCTCCTGCCTCAGGGCCTTTGCATTTACTGTCGCTGATGTCCGAACCATTCTTCCCTCAGGTGTTCACATGGCTCACCATTCATGCCCATAGAGTCAAGGTCAAAGCATATTTTCGTAGGGGATCTTCCATGACTTCTTTCTACACTTGAACTCTTGCAGCTGCCATTCCCGCTCCCCCTCTCTGCTTTATTTTTCATACCCTTATCACCATCTAACATTTTACCTAATAAATTCTGTTTGCAGCCTGTCTCCCTCCATGCAGAATATAGTCTCTAGGGCAGGAATTTTATTCATTACTACATTTCCAGGGTTTAAAATAGTACATGGCACAGAGTAGAAATTCAGAAATACTGATTGAATTCATGTATACATGATTATAGGAAGGAGTGGACACACAGTCAAAGGACAATTAACTGAGAGTCACGAGTTTTAGTTCAGCCACACAGGATTTGGGTGAGATTGAGAAAATTAATTTCTCCCTCTAGTTCTTATTTTCTCCATCTTTAAAATGAAGGCCTTGGACTCAGGGATCTTTAAGGATGCTCCAAGCAGTGGTATTCTCAAAGTCTACCAGTCAATGATATGTAAGAGCCAGAATCCAAACTTGTTATTAAAGAGGGCTCAGAAGGAAGAAAACATTAACAAGGGAAAGAGAAACACTGTGGAAGTTCCAACTGAGACAAAAAAATATATGTATAAGAGACCTGAGAATTCCGTATGTGAGGAGATGCAAAGGAGGCAGACGGCTGATCCAAGATAACACATACAATTCATTATCGAGCTAAGATTGAACCTCAGCCCAGGGATAAATTATCCTAGCAGTCTGGAAAATGACACCAAAAGTGGGCCAATCCCCATCTGATTATAAAGCCCTGCACTGATACGATTTGTGATTAGAACACTGCTTGGAAATCCTTCTGCACACTTGCCTAATGGCCCCCAGAGTGGGTGGATTCTCAAATTAGTCATATGAGAACGGACAGTTTAACAGAAGAGAGGCTGTTCTAGATTGTTCCATTTGGAAAAGTATCCTCCCTTCAGCAAAGGGAAGTAATTCAAGATGCACACAGCTTTCTGTCTATTGCCCACCTGTCTTGAGGGGAGAAACCTATTGGCCACCATCTTAGAGAGGGTCCTTGGAGAGAGGGTGGAAGGGGATGGATTAGTCAATTTAAAGTGCTTCAAGTGCTATAGCTGCCACACCCTGATTGTGAGGGACCAGACCGGTTATTCAACTTCTCCTGTATAGCTACTGTATGGATACAAACTTAAGCCCAGTAAGGTCAGTGAGTTACTCAGCAGTAACCAAATCCGTGGTGTTGCCGGGATTATCAGGGCGATCTCCCTCTGCAGTTGTGGTTGAATAGGATTTTGCTGTTGTCACCTTGTTTGGTAACACAGCAATAGCAAGTGTTGCAAGTGTAATTGTTGGTGTTGAAATGTCCTCTTGGCAGTTCCTGGTGTGTGTGTGTGTGTTTGTGTGTGTGTGCGTGTGTGTTTACCATCTTTTCAAAGTGGCTCTGAGAACTTAGATTCCACTGCAAGGAAGTAACCATGGATTGAATTTAGATCCAACTAATAGATATCAAACCCCTAGTTCTTGCCAGACATTGTATTGAAGGTTTTGTTGTGCTCTAAACCTTGTGAAATAGTGCCATCAGTTTTTACAGATAAGGAAACCGAGGCCCAAAGGAGTTAAGTAACTTACTCATGGCCCTAGTGAGAGCAAGTTGCCAAGCAAGCTAGGATTGAAGAATTTTAGCATCTTGCCATCCAGACACATAAAATCTTGGGAAGAATACCATTGTATAAAACAGGAAAAGTTGTGGCTGCTTGGGCTGAAGCAGGAGCCAGGACTTTGGAGCCCTGTCCAGTCTCCACTCTTCGTTGGCCTCTGTGCTCTCCCTAGAGCTCAGTGGAACACATTCCAAAAAGCCTGCTGGGTGAACTGAACTCTAAGCCACTCTCAGCTCTAAAGTACTTTAAATCCATGATTTTGGGAAGTTCCTACTCCTATCAGATGCGTACTTCCTCTGGACAAGTACTCGAACTAACCAGACCTCAGATACAGGAATTTGAACTTCACAGTTTATAGAATCATAGAATGTTAAAGGTGAAAGAGACCTGAGAAATCAACAAATCCAAAAACTCCACATATCTAATAAAATGATAATAAGTTTAGTCTTTATTGACTGATAGAAGCCCAGGGAGAAAAAATGATTTGCTCAGGGAAATCAGTTGGTCAGTTGTCTTTCTTCCAGAGAGGTGATATTTACAATATATAACAACCAATATATTCTAACCAATCAGAACAAATAAAGCGCTGGGAGGCAGGGGAGAGTCCAGGGGAAGCCCTCCATGCAGGGTTTACCCTGTCAGTTGCTGGATCGTGAGGATGTCCCAGGGGTTTTAGAGGAGGGGGCAGCAGGGGTTGGACTAGTCCAGGGGCTGGGCCGGGGGAAGTCGCTATTTATAAAAGTCTGGAATTATTTAATAACTGGTAGAGCCATTCCATCATAGTGCAGTATCAGGCCTGGCCTTTAAATATTTATTTCTCAGAATACCCAAAGTTGCAGGGTTTCCTTGTAATTGCTGAAGCTCTTTTAAGGCAACTGGGGCTTTGCCTCATTGTTGATTCTGCTTCCTTTTCAGGAGGAGAAAAAGAGAGGCAGAGAGGGGCAGAATATCTGTCAGCCAAGTGTCACATCAAAGAATTCCACCCAGAGCCTCACAAGTGCAGATACCTGAGGGGCATTGCCGGGCAGACAGCACTGTTTCTGGTAATTGAGTTGACATCACTGAGCAGCCTTAGAGGATCTGAAACCTTTCTACGACTCCTGCCTCCTCCTATCTGGTGGTGAAAGCCTCAGGTTGGGAGCTGAGTGATTATTCAAAAGCAAATGCAAGGAATCCTAGAGGTCACATTCCTAAGGGAAAGGCTTTTTCCTAGGTTCCGATCCAGATGCTCAATGAGAAGAAAGGGACCAAGGTCAAAGTTGCCTTCAATTGCATACAAAGAGGGAGCCAAGGATAGCTGTAGAATCATATACTCAAGAGATTACAAGACTCCGTAATGCTCACTTGGTCCAGCCCCCTGTCAAAGGCTTGAATCTTCAAAATGGACCATCCCTGACAGCAACCAGACAGAAAGGTCCTTTGCTCGTAAACAAGCCTCTGTCTTCCCCACTTCCAGATCTTTCTACATATAGCTTCCTCAGCCTGCAGTACCCTTCCTCTTTCCTTGCTGCATCTTGGGCCCATCTCCTACTTGCCTTCCAGGTCTCATTTCAGAAAATACTTAGATAAGAGGCTGCCTGAGATGTCCTTTAGAAACATCTTTTGGCCACCGGAACTTCACATGTGCAACATTCGCTACTCTGGTGTTTCCACCTCTGTCTCCCTCCCTAGGCTATGAGCTACAGTAGGGAAGGCACAACTCTGTTGTACGTATCCAGCAGGGCCTACACAGGACCGGACACAACAAAAACATTCAAAAATGTGAATGGATGTGTGAATTGCTACATCTTGACTGCTAATGAAATA
This sequence comes from Lipotes vexillifer, assembly GCF_000442215.2. Classification (NCBI taxonomy): domain Eukaryota; kingdom Metazoa; phylum Chordata; class Mammalia; order Artiodactyla; family Lipotidae; genus Lipotes; species Lipotes vexillifer. Next base: position 325,677 of record NW_006785778.1, read on the forward strand.
TTTACATTCACAATATCATACTATCACTGCACCATGCTTAGGAAGAAGATAAAACTTTTTATAAGAAGTAATATTTTCATACCCATTTTATGGATGAAAACAGCAAGCTCAAAAAGAAAAGAAAAACAAAAGAACCCTGGTATATGTTTAAGACCTGTATGGGCCATTCATTGTGCTAGGTCATTTCAAACCTTTTATCATCTTTATCCTTATAACTGACCTTTGAAAAGTTATTTTAATCACACTTAAAAATTTTATCTATTTTTAGATTGAGACACCCTTTTCAGGCTATGAGTTTTGACCAATGTGTAAAGTCATGACAATCATGACACAGAACTGTCCCATCACCCTCGTGCTGCCCTTTGTAGTCATTCCCTCCCCACCCCAGCTCCCTGTAAATCCCTGGTTTCTTCTGCATCCCTATATTCTGTACAATCATATTTTAGTAAATAAAAAACCAAAACTCAGAGAATTTAAGCAACTTGCTCAAGGTAAGGGCCTAATAGGTGATTAGACTTTGCCATTGAACCCAGACTTCTGATTCTCTGTAAAGGTGGGAACAGAGAGCATGGAGCCTAGGAAAATGCTTGTCCCATTCCCTGGCCTCCCTCCCTCCTTCCACGGAAAGGGCCCGTCCTTAGTCCGGGTTCTGCGAGAGGCAGGGCAAACACAGCCTCATTACCAAAGGCCATATCTGATAAAGCTCCACCTCTGATTGCTCACTAGGTGCTGAGGGAAGCCTGTGTTCCTAGCCAGTGGAAGATTCTGAAAACCATATTCTTTGCAGGCTGTTTAGCAGACAATGGTGTAAGAGATTGGTCTTTTTCCAGTTACCTCACTTATGTCTAAGACAAGAGGTTCTGAGAGGAGATCACTGCTACACATTTAGCCTCTCAATTCACCAGCTTTCCCCCAAGGCCCCGGGACCCTTTTCCAGACGTGGGTAAGACTACTGGGGAGCCTTGCTGGCACAAAGTGGGCGCTGCTGCTAATTGGCTTGATGTAATTGACTGTCGCGGTTGTTCATCTGGGAAGCCAGCCACGGTCTCTGCAGAAGCAGCCGTGCAGGGCCAGCCTGCGGGCGGGGGCACAGTTCTTACCGGAGCTCCCAAACAAACAGGTTTAGGGGCAGCTTCAAAAGTGAACAGCGGGCCTGCCACTGGGAAAGGGCCATTTCCCCGGGAGGTGTTGTCTTCCCAGGCCACGAAGGATAGAGAAATCATTTTATCTTCTTCCTGCTTTTAATCAGGGTGGCAGGATATTGGTACCACTTTTGTCTGAAGATGATCTCTTCTCTAAATTAAAAAAAAATAATAATAATAAGTACTCGTTTGGGTCTGAAGGAAGATGTGAATGTGTGATCTTCCCTGACAGATATAGGAAATCACCCCAAGCCTCCTGCAATTCTTCTCCCCATAATTTTCAGGCCCCATCCCTCTGTCTTCCTTCCTTTAGGAAATAATTCTTTTCTTACCTTAGGAAATAATTTGAAATTCATGAGGGATGATCTTCCCCTTCAGGCTGCAGTCTTGACTGCAAAATGCCATCATACCCTACCACCCAATGAAGTTGGATCTGCTGGTGAGGGCTTTTTAGATCAGTAGCCCTGACACTTTAGGTGCAGGAGTCTCCAGAGAACCCAGCCTTGGCTTCCTGCATTCTCTGCTGAGGGGCTGCAGCACTGATAGTGGACCAAACCCAAGGCTCTGGCACAAAACTGGGCCTGGCAGGTAGTGAAAGTAATTCACTGGCTGTGAAAGCCCCACTTTCTGGCCTGGTTCCTAACTGGGTGATCTTGAAAGAGCTGTGTACTTTCTATATGAACATTATCTTCCTCATCTGTGCAATGGAATAAAAAATACCTAACTTACAAGGTTGTAGAGAGAATAATGCACGTCAAGTGGCACACAGAACATACCTGAGAGCAGTAATTATGATCAACCCCATCATCGTCATCGCCAATACTCACTTTAGTTTAAATAACAATGTTTGGGTATTTCTGTAAATTATATACCTGAGATGTTCTCTGCCTTTTGCTGCCAATCCACTATATGATACAATACGAGGAATGCTCCAGCTAATGCCTAGTCTTTATTCTTTTCTTTTGCGGTACGCGGGCCTCTCACTGTTGTGGCCTCTCCCGTTGCGGAGCACAGGCTCCGGACGCGCAGGCTCAGCGGCCATGGCTCACGGGCCCAGCCGCTCCGCGGCATGTGGGATCTTCCCGGACCGGGGCACGAACCCGTGTCCCCTGCATCGGCAGGCGGACTCTCAACCACTGCGCCACCAGGGAAGCCCTAGTCTTTATTCTTGAAAGGAGCTTCTGCTCTGAGCGCCTCTTGTTTTCCACCCCAAATTTAGTGTTACAGCGAGTAGTAGATAGAAGGATCCTCTCTCTCCCTGAACCCAAATTCCAGAGCAGAGGACCAAGCCAATGTTTCCAGCTCTGCCCCTTTTCTTCTACATCCTACCCTGGTCTCTCTGGCCCTAGCATCAAAGTTTTCTCCTAAATAGAAGGCAACTTCTAATCAAAATAAAGACATAGTAAAAAAAAAACTCAAGAGATCACAGACCAGCAATGCAAATATGAAAACCCAGAATCCTTTTCTTTTCCTGCCCCAGCAGCTTTCCCAGGCAGGAGATGTATGTAATGAAGCTGGTTGCCGTTCTTCTGACCAAGGGTGGGCACTTCCCCATTTTCTTTAATCTTTGCCTATTTTAGGTAGAGTTCCCTTGTCATGATGTCCCGGCATCAGAGGAGAGGGTATGAACCCCACAAAAAAGATATATTTAACTCATAAGACATGAGATCATTTGAATGCAGTAATCAGTCTTTTAGACTTCAGCTAATTACTAGTGTAGGACTGGTTAATGTTATGGTTCATTCGCTGGTAATTTCCTGGATCAAAATAATACCTGATCCCCTCGTCTCGTTATCTTTTAGGCTACCTCGTCCCCTTCCCTTTTAGACTTCAGCAACCCCAAAAAATGGACAGAGTGAAAAAGAATATAGGTCAGGTAAATAATTAACTCAGGATTCATGGGAATCCTGGCAGCAAGTCTGAAGTTAAAGGTTAATTTAGCTGGTGTCTTTGCCCATTACATATACATGAACTTGTCATTACATTAATACTTGGAATTTAAAGATCATCTTTCATCTCAGGGCTCTGAGCTTGTAGTGACACTGGCTCTGAATTCCTTTAATTTCTTTGGAGAGGAAAGTAGGGATCAGGAGAAATTTTAAGATGTAGCCAAGATTGCATAGTAAATGATCAGAGTAGTCAATCTTTCCATTCCTAAAACTCTTCCAGCTAACTTATAGTCTCAGTTCCTCACCCACTAAATGAAGATCATATCATCCCTTTCTTACAGTGTCAGGAACCATGTTAAAATATATATATATATATATATATATATATATATATATATATATATATATATATATA
>NW_006785778.1:329132-352128 GCF_000442215.2 Lipotes vexillifer
ATATATATATATATATATATATATATATATATATATATATATATATATATATATAGACAGACAGGGAGAGAGAGGAGAAATACCTAAAAATAACAATAGTGGGATTATAAGAAAACTTATGTTTTGTTTTTTCAATGTTTTCAAATTTTTAACATAGAACAGTTTATTAATTTATCTTAAAAAGATATATTTAAAAAAAAACATACTTCATAAGGCTATATACAGCAGTATACAAATCTTTTAAGCAGTCATAAGGCATAATACATGTGAGTGTTATTGCTATTCAGGTATTATCAGTCTCTCGACATTCTGTAAATTCTTAGGCCTTGTAATACCCTTTTCCTGGGGAGTAGCCCCAATTGAAGGCCCTAGATTCAAAGGGTACTCAGTGAAGCATCATGTCCTTTTGTAGCTATTTAAAGACAAAGTCTCTTAAGCCTGTGCTTTATGGCTTCAGTGCAGAATGTAGTCAAGAGCTCAGTCATAGAATCACATCACCATTTCATGCACTTGAGGTCCAGGTCTGGCAGAATGAAGATAGCTGATGGGTGAGGGAACCTGTGGAGGGGAGTAGAGCACTGAATCATTATGTTCTCACCAGATGTTAACTGGAAGGTTTCAGCCACCCAAAAGCCTTAGGCAAAGTCTCTTGGCCACTATTTCCCCATCCATGGGCCGCCATGCTGACCAGCCGTTCCCTTGGCACCTTATAAGGGCACACTAATTAGAAAACTCATCTTGTAAGAATGCTGCAGAGAAACCTTTCACATGGAGTAGAACCACAGTGCCCAGAGGCACCGTGACTCAGTGGCAGTAGATCTGATTTCTAACACCGAGTCTGATCACCCTCCAGCCCAAAAAGGGATGAACTACATGGCAAAGTCCAGGCACATTCCCAACCGGGCCAGCCAGAGGATAGTGCATGGGAGTGGCAGGTCCTCAAAGTACTTGAAAAAGTACTAGTTACACCTATAGTGTCAGGAAGAGACAGGAAGTGGCCAACCCACTCATTTACTCATTTGTTTATTTTATTAGCGTGTATTGTCTGCCCCTATTGTAGCAAGGGCTGTGTTATTTGATATGGGGAAAAACAGATGAATCAGATAGCCCTGGCCTAGGTCTAGCTGGAGTGAAAGATAGATCGTAAAATATTAAATGCTTTATAATTTCTATAAATGAAATGTATACAAAAGAAAAAAGAAAAAAGAAAAACATGGAGTTAAAAGTCCGGAGTAGCTTTAGGCTGAGAGGGAAAGTGAAAGCTTCACATGGGAGTTAAATCTGAGCTGGGTCTTGAAAAATGACTAGGAGTTTGCCACACAGTGAGAAGCGTGCCAGTTAGAAGGACAAATGGACTTAAGTAAGTAAATAGGAAAAATTAAGACAAAGTAAATGATCCAGCTTTTGAATGTTAATTTCATTTCCTAAATATTCCATAGCTCACCATAGCCATGTCATTCTCTAAAGTTGCCATGAAAGTTGCACCGTGTACCTAAAATCCACAGTTCAGTGAATGAGAGAGAGAGAGAGAAGAGGGGAAAAGTAGGAACTGAGAAATTTAAGACAAAAAATAGCCCATGTCCTTTCACTCAAGGCTCCTTGACACTTTGTCTTAGAAGCAGTCAGAGACCCAGGCAAGGCTGGCTCTGGGTGATCTTACATTCCACTTGTTAACTTAATTATTTGATATAGTTTTATACTAAAAGAGCTGGGAACCATCCACCAGCCATCAGTGTGTATATGCATTGTTTAATGTTGTCTTTCCTCATGTTTTATCTTTTATCTTGTTTTGTCTTCTTATTTCCCAACATACCATGGCCTTGCATGTATAAGGAAATGTAAACTTTCCTGTTTGGCATCTTTGGGAGACAGTTATGTGCCTGTCACTGCCTTGTCTGTATCATCTCCATTCCATTGATGTTCCTCACTTCTCTCCCTTTCCTTTGAATAACCGTCATGAGCAAAGCTGTGGTATCTTCTCGTTCCCCATGCTTCTTTTTTATTTTTTCAGCTTAAAGTGATAAGAAGTAAGGCACAGGAACACTGCTGTGGCAAAAAAGGCCCTAGATATTAGGGAGATCTGAATGCCCTTCCTTTTCCTGGAGGTGGATATGGGCAAAAAGTGGTAGAGTCGTCATTGTCACCCACGACTCAGCAGGTGGTGGGGACACTGAGATCATACTCCTTAATGACTCTGCTATTTTTCTCATAGATGAAGTAGAATCTCCTCAAAAGCTTTATAAATCTCAGGGTAGACATTGAGAGACCAGCTATGACTTTCTAGAATATTCTTCTCCAGTGTCTTGATGCCCTTGTCTGAGATCATACAATTTGGTGCATAGTTCATGCAGACAATCTTCAGCTTCTGTTCTTAGACTAGAACTGGTTCACATGCACATTTATTCACTGTTTTAAATTAACATAGTTAACATAGATATGCCTTTGCTTCCAATTCCTTTCTCTAGTCCTCAGTGATACTCACACATCCATCTTTCTGAAAACATCACTCTAACATCATCCTTCTACTTTAAAATTGTCATTAGCTCTCTTCTGCCTTAAAGACAAAATTCATGCTACACAGCCATGCACTTAAAGTTCCTAGACTCTCATCTAACTCTCCAACTTTATGTCTTAGCATCCCAACCACACATCCTACCCACCCAGCCACAATAAAGTGCTTGAGGATCCAGTAGACACACACCTGCCTGCCTCACTGGAGACTGTGACTCACCTATTCTTTTCTGCTTTAGCTGCATTTCTTTCGAATCTCAAAAAAAGAAAAGAAAATGAAACAAAATGAGACTATAATTTATGGCTCACCTTCCTTGACTCTCCCCAATCCAAAATAATCACCCTCTAATTCCACAGGATGCTACTAACTTTTTACCTGTATTTCTTGTTAGGGTACTTGGAGCTTCTCTCTCTCTCAATACCATTAAATTCTTACCCTGTTATAAGTAACTTGGAGGCAGGGACTTTTGTCTGTTTGGTTCAGTGCTGTATCCCAAGGGCCTAGAATGGTGTCTGGGAAGAGATGGATCTCAATAATTGTTGAAAGAGCACCTGCATTATGTTAGACACTGAGCTAGAATTATCCACGTGTATCCCTTATCTTTCTCCATTGACTGTGTGTTCCTTTGAAATCATGAAAACCATAGTTTATTCATCTCTGATATACTTAGCATAGGGCCCAGCATGTAATGAGAATTTGGTAAATATTTGTTCAGTAAATTACATCATGAATGAAAGAATATCTTTATAGACAACTAACTCCACACAGTATTCTATTTAATTCTTAAATAACTACTTTCTTTCTGCCTCTATGCTTCAGATTCCTGTGACAAAGTTCAGTGTTGCCCTTGAATAGAAAAGCCAATAGCAGACATGTGTCCTACCTTTGTTACTGCAAACACTTGTACCAGTACTTTACGTGTACTCTAAGTATCCATTTCATTGTTTACTCTGGAGTTCAGATAAGTCTTAGTGGTGGTGGTGGGGTGGAAAAAATTAAATTAAATCGAGTGATTAAAGTAATAGAGAAAAAGGGAAAATCCTACATCCACTGCCCCTACAAACTATATTTTCTAACCCCTTTGTTTGCATAGTAGATAAGTATTTCACTTATAATTTGTGCTATTTCAATACCCTGAAAATCTACTGGAAAATTTGCTTTTAGCTATAGAGAATTTGCTTTCAAATACAGGTTATTGCTGTTTGGTCCATTTTTACATGGAATGGTGCTCCAAATTTAGAATAGTTATCATATTTATAACAATTCTAAGTTTTGTGACTCATCAGTGATATTCATAAGGACAGAGTCGCGATTTATTCACCTCTGTGCCCCCGTAACCCAGTCCCAAGCACAGAGTGGGGTCTAAATGTTCCTACTTAATTTTAACATTATTAATCATTCACTTGATCAGTTAAATGAATGAATATTTATTAATGTATTACTTTATGCAATACGCTTTGCTGCATTCTAGGATAATACAAAAATAAATGTGACAGTTAGTGCTCCTGAGTTGTTCACAGGCTAGTGGATAAATATATCCACAATGAGTTGCAAATTACTTGAAACAATTTCACACTATTGTTACAACTGCACTTTCCAACTCATGTATCAAAAGATAGTTACCATTCAAGAACAAAAATGCAAAATCCTCAAGAAAATATTAGCAAATCAGATCCAACAATGTTTAATGAAAAGTGTACACCATGATGAAGTGGGATTTATTCTAGGTATGCAAGTCTGGTTCAACATTCAAAACATTAATTAGTGTAATCCATCACCTCAACAGGCTAAAGAAGAAAAATTTTATGATTTTATCAATAGATATAGTAAAAACATTTGACAAAATCCAATATCCATTCATGATGAAAACTCTCAGCAAACTAAGGATAGAAGGGAACTTCCTCAACTTTGTAAAGAACATCTACAAGAAACCTGGAAATAACATTACACTTAATGGTGAGAAAATAGGTGTTTTCCTACTAAGATCAGGAATAAGACAAGAATGTCTGCTTGTACTACTCTTACTCGACGTTGTACTGTAAATTCTAGCTAATGCTAGCTAATAAAACAAGAGAAGGAAATAAAAGGTATACACATTGGGAAGGAAGAAATACACTATCTTTTTTCATGATGACATGATTGTCTACGTAGAAAACCCCAAAGAATCAACAATAACACAACAAAAGCTCTCCTGGAAATAATGGGAAATTATAGCAAGGTTGGAGGATAATATTCTAAATGAAGAGAGAAACTCCTTAGGCGTCCTGGGTTTCTGGATAATGGTAACAATGATTTTACTTGTAAAAGTTTTATAGTTCAGAAAGTGTCTTCAAATGGACTTGAGGACATGGGGAAGAGGATGGGTAAGCTGGGATGAAGTAAGAGAGTGACATGGACATATATACACTATCAAATGTAAAATAGCTAGTGGGAAGCAGCCACATAGCACAGGGAGATCAGCTCAGTGTTTTGCGACCACCTAGCGGGGTGGGACAGGGAGGGTGGGAGGGAGATGCAAGAGGGAGGGGATATGGGGATGTATGTATATGTATAGCTGATTCACTTTGTTATAAAGCAGAAACTAACACACCATTGTGAAGCAATTATACTCCAATAAAGATGTTAAGAAAATTAAAAAAATAAAAAACTCCCCAAAACTTACTGAATCAGAATTACTAACTCTATTTTACAGATGAGAAAATTAAGACTCAGAAACAATATGTGAACTACTAACAGTTATTTAGTTAAATTAAGCCTATACTCAAATACAACTCTTCACATTCCTGGTATGGAATTAAATTTTAAGAGAGGAGGAAAAGAAAGCTGCCATTTTGTGATGTCGCAATGAGGATTAATGTAAGTGGTAGAGGGGTGTTGGAGGTGATTCCATGCTGCCCCCATGGTGAAGGGAGTGAATTGTAAGATTGGTGCTCTGGTGCAGGTATATATGAAGGAACTTGGAACAATGCTATAGGTCCAAGTGTCTTTGAAACTATCAGAAGGCTGAGAGTGATAAATAAATTCTCCTGTCAGGTCACGTTTCTTCAGTCACATGGTGCTTCTTCTTAATTCCAAGACAGAATTGGGGATTATGTGTTGATCTCTATCGGAAACAAACCATTGCCTCCTTTAAGCCTAAATGAATCTTTTATGAGGTAAAGGACCTTATCTAGACTGATGCCTGAATAATTTAATGATTTTCTGAACTGATTGTACCCAGAGGCATGTACCTTGAATAAATTAAGTGAGATAAGCTATCTTTATCCTTGTGTTAGTAACACATCTCTTATTTCTACCCTCTTCTATTGCTGTCATCATTCTAGAAAAGTGACTTGGCCTCAACTGAAGGAAAATGGAGCTCAGCTGTTGGTAAGACTGATGACATGTGGTTCATGACTAGCATTCCCAAAAATGAAGGGCTGATCTTTCGCCTGTGGCAATGTACAGCATGGCAGCTGTTTTCCTGAGACTCTTCTGACTTGGTTGCCAATTTCTTTAATCCAAGCCAATCAGTACCTAAAGCTACACTGAAGGACAATATGAAAATGGCCTGCTTGGCAGCTGTGCTCTTGTCCATCATAAAACATTGCTGATTTATGGTGAGAGTGGTGTTGATCCCAGAGAATCCAATGAATGGACTTTACAGCAGTGATTTATCCATGCTTATTAATTTCTAATGAGATTGAACCATTCCAGAAGGTAAAAATGCAAAGATTGGTCTAATCCCACTGTTCTTGAACTTGGCTGCACTTTGAAATTCCCTGGGAAGTTTTAAAAAAATTACTAATGCCTGGTCATCAGAAATTTTAAAAATTCCTCAGGTTCTATTATGAAGCAGAGTAGGAGAACTAACCTAATAAATATTCTTTTATTGTGGGAATTGGTTGTCAAAGTTTTCTCACTTCTATCACTCAATTTCATTGCCATACCACTGTATGCATTTGTCCAGGTGGATTATTCTCTTTACTTTATTGAAGGTTTCAGGGTCACACAGCTAGTCAGCAGCCAATGACCTGATTCTAAGTTGACACCTTCTTCTATTTGATAGCTAATAATCTCTTCAGGGTAAATGAGGAACAAAAGTTAGGCAGAGGTGTTCATGCTTAAAAAGACATGATTATATGAAAGTTAATCTTTGTGGAGGAACACATGGACTCCAAAGACCTTTCACTGCTTTGTCAAACATTCCTTACTAAAAAAAAATCTATAGAGCCATAGAGAATTGTTTCTAATGAGTATCTGCATTAAATCCACTTAGATATCTTATTAAAATGCAGATCCTAAACACAGATCTAAGAGAATCTGATATGGTCAGTCAGAGATCATATGAATTCTATGTTTTAAACCTCTCTAAGGTGATTCATATGTCCACTGAAATTAGAGAACCATTAAACAGTGTAAATTTCAAACAGTGATACCCATTGCCCCACTGTCAATCTCCTTGCACTGGGATTTAGAATAAGATTTAGCAATCTGCTAAACTTTCTACAAATTCTGTTGCAAAGCACGAACTTAGAATATTGCTCAAAATCTGGTAGTTGAGGCATTAGAAGAAACATTCCTCCTAGAATTTCAGTATGTCTGAGCATCAGAGAGGCAAGCCTGGTAAAAACTAAAATGGAGGCAAAAAACAACATAAGACTTTATATTTATATACAGGTACTGGTTATATACAGTCAAGAGATACCCTGTACTTCTTATGTAAAACCACTCTTGGTGCTTTCTGCTTTTTACAGAGCAATATTATAAAAGACTACAAGATGTAGTGAAAAGAACATTGATTGAATTTATATTATCAGAGAAACAGCCATTGTTCCATCATTAATTATCCATGTGACTTTGGGTAAGTCACTTCTCTGATCTCAGTATTTTCATGTCTAAAATGGCATTAATGCATGTCATGTCAACATAACAAGGTTATTATAAATTTCAAATGATATACTCAGTATGAAAGGTTATTGTAACTAATTAATTCTATGTGCATATAATCATTTCATAGTAGACCCAACAGAGTTTCCTTTGGTGACCTTGGAGAGTTATAGAGTTGCTTCTGAGCAGGCCACTTTCTCTTGTCTTTCTTTTTTTGATAGATATACATGTGTAATTCTTGAGAGAAAATTCTTTTGATAACATTTATCATAGGATACAATGGTACAATGAAATAAGTCTGAGGAAACTTACATTTATATTTTTATCCTGGGACCAGCCTGATATATTTTATTATAGTTAGTCACAATTTGTTTACTAATGTATAATGAAATATTATACAGTCACTTAAAAGTCATGTTTTCAAAGAATGTTTATAGGCATGTTCATGGTGATAAATGGGAAAAAGGCAACATGTAAATTGTATATATATTATGTCCATACTATAAGACACACGAAATACAAATTAATTCGACAAGTGTTTTTGAGCACTTACTATAAACAATGGTGAAATTTTCTCAGTCTTGGCTCATAAATATAACTTTTGGATGAAAAATATTATATAGTCATACCACAATTTGCTTGACCAGTCTCTCCTTAACGGCTGTTTTGATTGCTAGCGTTTATTGTTGTTACTTTAGGGTGAGATCTCAACAAAAATCCTCACTCCCCAGAGGATCTTCTCTGGGTCCTCTGAGCCTATACCTCACAATAAGCAATAAGTAATGCTGAAAAATGAGTGTGTGTGTGAAAAAAATATGATCTATTGCTTGGTATTCGAAAATTATAAAGTTATTTTTAGTTAATAGAGTAAGCATCTCTAGAAACAGCCTGAGATGATGGAAAGAAAAGCATTAGTTTAAAACGTAAGCCACTCTGTTGAGATTGTGCCTAGAGGGGTGAAATGTGAAGAGGGGTGGAATGATCTCAAGAACCTACAGAGAGAATAGAACCCTAATCTCTAACAGAGAAAGTCCACCTGGTAAAACCTAGAGCTTAGTGTCTTATTAGCACTTGTCACATCAATACTCTACTGAACTGAATGGATAAAAACTTTGACCAAACTACTCCAAAATGGGACAGTTTCACAGAAGATTATCCTCCTTGAAACTCTTTGAGGAGCATAGCTTTTGTTTGTTTGTTTGTTTCTGTTCAGCTGCCTATGAGCTGTGAGCCTCCCTAGACCAGTCTTGTCACCCACAGGGAACTCCTTTCTTTGTCAGTTTAAAGACAGGTCACAGAATAGTTGAATGTCTTTCCTTTCTTTTGTCCTCCCTTTGTGGGAGGAGGAGCAAACAATTGAGTTCCTAAATAGATTTGGAGGTAACGTGTGTGCGCTAAAAGGAAAGCTAAGGAATCTTAATTACCATCATTTTCAATTTAAGCTCGATATATGGTTCCATGAAAAAAAAAATTATTCAGTAACCTTTCTTATACTTAGATATTTACCTGTATATTTGATAAGATTCTCTAGAAGATTCTAGGAATTGAAAATTCTAGGTCATAGGGTATGATCATTTTAAAGCTCCTTGAACATGTTGTGGAATTGTTTTCCTAAAACATTACACCAATTCACATTCCCATCGAAGTGAATAAAGTGCTCATTTGACCTTACCTGTAACAGAAGTTAACTGTGTCAATTCATAGGCAGGAATCAAAAAAAGAAAAAAAAAAGCTTTCTTGTTTTCTTCAAACCCTTTTTTTACAACCAGCACAGTTTTGTCAGTTTCTCTTTTTACCATTAAGTATGAAGTTACTTTCTATTTCCATTGGAAATTGCCCTTCATCAAGTTAAAAAAAGTGTCTTCTATTTCTAATTTGAGGAGAGTTTTTATCATGAATGGGTATTGTCAATGGTATAACTGTATCTATTTAGTGATAATCTTTTCTCATTTATTCTTTTTATATTATGAATTTGATTGATTAAATGTGTAATCTTCAATTTTGCATTCCTGGGAAAAACCCCATTTGATGTAGTTTTTATATATTGCTTGGTTCAAGTTGCTAATATTTTGCTAAGAATTTTTGCATCTGTATTTCTGAAGAAGACTGGCCTTCCAGATTCTTCTTTTTTTTTTTTTCCTTTTTTTTGATAGTGTTTTAGTCTGGTTTTGGTATTAGTGTAATGTTGACTTCATAAAATGAGTAGGCAAATATTTCCTCCTTTTTATGAAAAAAATGTGTAGGACTTTTAAAAATAGTGAAGCCATAAGGACTAGGGTTTTACATGGATGAAACTTTCAAATTACTATTTCAATTTCTCTAATAGATATAAGGCTATTCATATTTTCTCTTTCTTTTGTGTTGGTTTCAATAATTTGTATCATTCTAAAAAGTTGTACATGTCATCAGCTGACAGAACAAGGGAATATGCTAACCAGTGAATATATAATATGTATAAATATTTCTATTTGTAAACAACTATATGTATAATTTTTTTTTTTTTTGCGGTACGCGGGCCTCTCACTGTTGTGGCCTCTCCCATTGTGGAGCACAGGCTCCGGACGCACAGGCTCAGCGGCCATGGCTCATGGGCCCAGCCACTCCGCGACATGTGGGATCTTCCCAGACCGGGGCATGAACCCGTGTCCCCTGCATCGGCAGGCGGACTCTCAACCACTGCGCCACCAGGGAAGCCCTATATGTATAATTTAAGCTAAACTTGAGATCATACTGATGTCTCCAAATATAATCAGTTAAAACATAAGTAATGGAAAGCATATGAGGAGCCCTGAACCAAGATGGCGGAGTAGAAGGATGTGCTCACACTCCCTCACAACTAGCTGCTGGACAATCATCAACAGAAAGACACTGGAACTCACCAAAAAAATACCCCACATCCGAGGACAAAGGAGAAGCCACAATGAGATGGTAGGAGGGGCGCAATCACAGTAAAATCAAATCTCATAACTGCTGGGTGGGTGACTCACAGACTGGAGAACACTTATACCACAGAATTCCACCCACTGGAGTGAAGATTCTGAGCCCCACATCAGGCTTCCCAACCTGGGGGTCCAGCAACATGAGGAGGAATTCCTAGAGAATCAGACTTTGAAGGCTAGTGGGATTTGATTGCAGGACTTTGACAGGACTGGGGGAAACAGAGACTCCACTCTTGGAGGGCACACACAAAGTAGTGTGCACATCGGGACCCAGGGGAAGGAGCAGTGACACCAGGGGAGACTGAACCAGACCTACCTGCTAGTGTTGGAGGGTCTCCTGCAGAGACGGGGGGTGTCTGTGGCTCACCGTGGGGACAAGGACACTGGCAGCAGAAGTTCTGGGAAGTACTCCTTAGCTTGAGCCCCCCCAGAGTCTGCCATTAGCCCCACCAAAGAGCCCAGGTAGCCTCCAGTGTTGTGTTGCCTCAGTCCAAACAACCAACAGGGAGGGAACCCAGCCCCACCCATCAGCAGTCAAGGGGATTAAGGTTTTACTGAGCTCTGTCCACCAGAGCAACACTCAGCTCTACCCACCACCAGTCCCTCCTATCAGGAAAATTGCACAAGCCTCTTAGATAGCCTCCTCCACCAGAAGGCAGACAGCAGAAGCAAGAACTACAATCCTGCAGCCTGTGGAAGAAAAACCACATTCACAGAAAGATAGACAAGATGAAAAGGCAGAGGGCTATGAACCAGATGAAGGAACAAGATAAAACCCCAGAAAAACAACTAAATGAAGTGGAGATAGGCAACCTTCCAGAAAAAGAATTCATAATAATGATAGTGAAGATGATCCAGGACCTCGGAAAAAGAATGGAGGCAAAGATGGAGAACATGCAAGAAATGTTTAACAAAGACCTAGAAGAATTAAAGAACAAACAAACAGAGATGAACAATACAATAACTAAAATGAAAACTACACTAAAAGGAATCAATAGCAGAATAACTGAGGCAGAAGAACGGATAAGTGACCTGGAAGACAGAATAGTGGAATTCACTGCTGCAGAACAGAATAAAGAAAAAAGAATGAAAAGAAATGAAGACAGCCTAAGAGGCCTCTGGAACAACATTAAACGCAACAACATTCGCATTATAGGGGTCCCAGAAAGAGAAGAGAAAGAGAAAGGACTTGAGAAAAAATTTGAAGAGATTATAGGCAAAAACTTCCCTAACATGGGAAAGGAAATAGCCACCCAAGTCCAGGAAGGGCAGCGAGTCCCATACAGGATAAGCCCAAGGAGAAACACTCTGAGACACATAGTAATCAAATTGGCAAAATTAAAGACAAAGAAAAATTATTGAAAGCAGCAAGGGAAAAATGACAAATAACATGCAAGGGAACTCCCATGAGGTTAACAGCTGATTTCTCAGCAGAAACTCTACAAGTGAGAAGGGAGTGGCATGATATACTTAAAGTGATGAAAGAGAAGAACGTACAACCAAGATTACTCTACCCGGCAAGGATCTCATTCAGATTTGATGGAGAAATCAAGAGCTTTACAGACAAGCAAAACCTAAGAGAATCCAGCACCACCAAACCAGCTCTACAACAAATGATAAAGGAAGTTCTCTAAGTGGGAAACACAAGAGAAGAAAAGGACCTACAAAAACAAACCTAAAACAATTAAAATGGTCATAGGAACATACCCATCGATAATTACCTTAAACGTGAATGGATTAAATGCTCCAACCAAAATACACAGGCTTGCTGAATGGATACAAAACTAGGACCCATATATATGCTGTCTACCAGAGTCCCACTTCAGAAACAGGGACACATACAGACTGAAAGTGAGGGAAAGGAAAAAGATATTCCATGCAAATGGAAATCAAAAGAAAGCCGTAGTAGCAGTACTCATATCAAAGAAAATAGACATTAAAATAAAGAATGTTACAAGAGACAAGGAAGGACACTACATAATGATCAAGGGATCAATCCAAGAAGAAGATATAAAAATTATAAATATATATTCACCCAACATAGGAGCATCTCAATACATAAGGCAACTGCTAACAGCTATAAAAGAGGAAATTGACAGTAACACAGTAATAGTGGGGGATTTAACACCTCACTTATACCAATGGACAGATCATCCAAAATGAAAATAAATAGGGAACTGGAAGCTTTAAATGACACAATAGATGAGATAGATTTAATTGATATTTATAGGACATTCTATCCAAAACCAGCAGATTACACTTTCTTCTCAAGTGCATATGGAGCACTCTCCAGGATAGATCACATCTTGGGTCACAAATCAAGCCTCAGTAAATTTAAGAAAACTGAAATCATATCAAGCATCTTTTCTGGCCACAACACTATGAGATTAGAAATTAATTACAGGGCAAAAAACGTAAAAAACACAAACACATGGAGGCTAAACAGTATGTTACTAAATAACCAAAGATCACTGAAGATATCAAAGAGGAAATCAAAAAATATGTAGAGACAAATGGCAATGAAAACATGACGATCCAAAACCTATGGGATGCAGCAAAAGCAGTTCTAAGAGGGAAGTATATAGCTATACAAGCCTACCTCAAGAAACAACAAAAATCTCAAATAAACAATCTAACCTTACACCCAAAGGAACTAGAGAAAGAAGAACAAACAAAACCTAAAGTTAGCAGAAGGAAAGAAATCATAAAGATCAGAGCAGAAATAAATGAAATAGAAAAAAACAAACAAAAAACAATAGCAAAGATCAATAAAACTAAAAGCTGGTTCTTTGAGAAGATAAACAAAATTGATAAACCATTAGCCAGACTCATCAAGAAAAAGAGGGAGAGGACTCAAATCAATAAAATTAGAAATGAAAAAGGAGAAGTTACAACAGACACTGCAGAAATACAAAGCATCCTAAGAGACTACTACAAGCAACTCTGTGCCATTAAAATGGACAACCTGGAAGAAAAGGACAAATTCTTAGAAAAGCATAACCTTCCAAGCAAGACTGAACCAGGAAGAAACAGAAAATATGAACAGACCAATCACAAGTAATGAAATTGAAATTGTGATAAAAAATCTTCCAACAAACAAAAGTCCAGGGCCAGATGGCTTCACAGATGAATTCTATCAAACATTTAGAGAAGAGCTAACACCCATCCTTCTCAAACTCTTCCAACAAATTGCAGAGGAAGGAACGCTCCCAAACTCATTCTATGAGGCCACCATCACCCTGATACCAAAACCAGACAAAGATATTACACACAAAAAAATTACAGACCAATACCACTCGCGAATATAGATGCAAAAATCCTCAACAAAATACTAGCAAACAGAATCCAACAACACATTAAAAGGATGATACACCATGATCAAGTGGGATTTATCGCAGGGATGCAAAGATTCTTCAATATACGCAAATTAATCAATGTGATACACTATATTAACAAGTTGGAGAATAAAAACCATATGATCATCTCAATAGATGCAGAAAAAGCTTTTGACAAAATTCAACACCGATTTATATAAAAACTCTCCAGAAAATGGGCATAGAGGGAACCTACCTCAACATAATAAAGGCCATATATGACAAACCCACAGCAAACATCATTCTCAATGGTGAAAAACTGAAAGCATTTCCTCTAAGATCGGGAACAAGAAAGGATGTCCACTCTCACCACTATTATTCAACATAATTTTGGAAGTCCTAGCCATGGCAATCAGAGAAGAAAAATAAATAAAAGAAATACAAATTGGAAAAGAAGAAGTAAATCTGTCAGTGTTTGCAGATGACATGACACTATACATAGAGAATCCTAAAGATGCCACCAGAAAACTCCTAGAGCTCATCAATGAATTTGGTAAAGTTGCAGGATACAAAATTAATGCACAGAAATCTCTTGCATTCCTATACGCTAATGATGAAAAATCTGAAAGCAAATTTAAGGAAACACTTCCACTTACCATTGCAAAAAAAAGAATAAAATACCTAGGAATAAACCTACCTCGGGAGACAAAACACCTGTATGCAGAAAACTATAAGACACTGATGAAAGAAATTAAAGATGGTACCAACAGATGGAGAGATATACCATGTTCTTGGATTGTAAGAATCAATATTGTGAAAATGACTATACTACCCAAAGCAATCTACAGATTCAATGTAATCCCTATCAAATTTCCCATGGCATTTTTACAGAACTAGAACAAAAAATCTTAAAATTTGTATGGAGACACAACAGACCCCGAATAGCCAAAGCAGTCTTTAGGGAAAAAAACAGAGCTGGAGGAATCAGACTCCCTGACTTCAGACTATACTACAAGCTACAGTAATCAAGACAGTCTGGTACTAGCACAAAAACAGAAACATAGATCAATGGAGCAAGATAGAAGGCCCAGAGATAAACCCACACACATATGGTCAACTAATCTATGACAAAGGGGCAAGGATATACAATGGAGAAAAAACAATCTCTTCAAAAGTGGTGCTGGGAAAACTGGGCAGCTACATGTAAAAGAATGAAACTAGAACACTCCCTAACACCATACAGAAAAATAAACTCAAAATGGATTCGAGACCTAAATGTACAACCGGCCACTATAAAACTCTTAGAGGAAAACATAGGAGGAACACTCTTTGAGATAAATCACAGCAAGATCTTTTTTGATCCACTTCTTAGAGTAATGGAAATAAAAACAAAAATAAACAATGGGACCTACTGAAACTTAAAAGCTTTTGCACAGCAAAGGAAACCATAAACAAGACGAAAAGACAACCCTCAGAATGGGAGAAAATATTTGAAAATGAATCAGTGGACAAAGGATTAATCTCCAAAATATATAAACAGCTCATGCAGCTCAATATTAAAAAACAAGCAACCTAATACAAAAAATGGGCAGAAGACCTAAATAGACATTTCTCCAAAGAAGACATACAGATGGCCAAGAAGCACATGAAAAGCTGCTGAATATCACTAATTATTAGAGAAATGCAAATCAAAACTACAGTGAGGTATCACCTCACACCAGTTAGAATGGGCATCATCAGAAAATCTACAAACAACAAATGCTGGAGAGGGTGTGGAGAAAAGGGAACCCTCTTGCACTGCTGGTGGGAATTTTGATACAGTCACTATGGAGAACAATATGGAGGTTACTTAAAAAACTAAAAATAGACCTACCATATGATCCAGCAATCCCACTACAGGGCATACACCCAGAGAAAACCATAATTGAAAAAGACACATTCATCCCAATGTTCATTGCAGCACTATTTACAGTAGCCAGGTCATGGAAGCAGCCTAAATGCCCATCGACAGACGAATGGGTAAAGAAGAAGTGGTACATATATACAATGGAATATTACTCAGCCATAAAAAAGAACGAAAGTGGGTCATTTGTTGAGTCATGGATGGATCTAGAGACTGTCATACAGAGTGAAGTAAGTCAGAAAGAGAAAAACAAATATCGTATATTAACGCATATATGTGGAACCTAGAAAAATAGTACAGATGAACCCTTTTGCAGGGCAGAAAATGAGACACAGATGTAGAGAAGAAACGTAGAGAAGAAACACAAAGCAGGGAAAGTGGCAGGGGTGGGGTGGTGGTGGTGTGATGAATTGGGTGATTGGGATGGACATGTATACACTGATGTGTATAAAATCGATGACTAATAAGAACCTGCTGTATAAAAAAATAAATTAAATTAAATTAAACAATTAAAAAAAATCCAAAACATTGATAACTCTAGTCTCCTTAATCTGCTTATCTGTAAACTCTCATGCCAACAGTGAGAAATCCAGCTCCTACCATTCACTTATTTAATTGTTCAGTTTCAGTATACATATAGCAGTTTAGGAATTAATACCCTTACTCCCATTGGAAACAACGTTATTAACTAGAGTATAATGCTTATGTGCAATTCCTTTTGGTTTTAGTTTTACGCACTCAACTAATTTCCAAATTTCATCCAACACCTTTTCCCTTAAACCCTTCAGGGAGGTTATTTTATATATTTGTAATACAGTTAAATTTCCTTGTCACAGTCTACCCTCCTTCCTGGGATCCTCCGATTTCCTAAGTGATTGTTTAAAATTGACATACATTAAGGGTTATGTTATGTACTATAAAGTTCTATGGGTTTTGATGAACACATGATGTTATGTATCTACACAATATCATACAGGATAGCTTCACTGACCTAAAAATCATCCATGTGTCAACTATTCAACCATCTCCTCCTCTCCCCAAGCCCCTGACAACCACTGATATTTTAATTCTTTCTACAGTTTTGCCTTTTTCAGAATATCATATAATTGGAATGATACACTATGTAGCCTTTTCAGACTGTCTTCTTTCACATAGCAACCAACATTTAAGGTTCTTAGATGTCTTTTCATGACTCAATAGGCTACTTATTTTTATCATTGCATAGTATCAATTGCATGGATGTATCACAATTTGTTTATCCCCTCACCTATTGAAGAACATCTTGGCTGCTTCCAGGATGGGTGAAAATGAATAAAGCTGCTATAAATATTTCTGTGCAGATTTTGGAGTAGGTATAACTCTTCATATGAATTGAGTATTAACCTAGGAGTGCAATTGCTGGATCATGTTATAAGAATAAGTTTAGCCTTGTAAGAACCTAACAAACTGTCTTCCAACCTTTAAATACTGTTTTGCGTTTCCACCAGCACTAAATGAAAGTCCATATTTCTTTGCATTTGCAGCAGTGATCAGTATTGTCAGGTTTTGTTTTCAATTTTAAAATTTTCAGCCATTCTAGTAGATGCATAGTAGTATCTCATTGTTTTAATTTGAAAGTCTCTAATGACAAATTATGTTGAGCATCTTTTCATGATTATTTGCCATGAGGTGTCTGTTCAGATCCTTTGCTCATTTCTATTGGCTTGTTTGTTTTCTTATTGTTGATTTTTAAGAGATCTCTGTACATTTTGGATATAAGCTCTTTATCAGTTATGTGTTTTACAAGAATTTTATCTAAATCTGTGGCTTGTATTTCATTCTCTTAACATTATCTTCAAAAGAGAAGCTTTTAACTTTAATAAAGCCCAGTTGATTTTTTTTATTGAAGTATAGTTGCTTTACAATACTGTGTTAGTTTATACTGCACTGCAAAGTGAATCAGCTATACTTATATGTATATCCCCCCTTTTTTGGATTTCCTTCTCATTTAGTTCACCAGAGAGCATTGAGTAGAGTTCCATGTGCTATACAGTAGGTTCTCATTAGTTGTGTGTTTTATACGTAGTATCAATAGTGTATATATATCAACCCCAACATGACCCAGCAATCTGGCATATACCCAGAGAAAACCATAATTCAAAAAGACACATGCACCCCCAATGTTCATTGCAGTACTATTTACAATAGCCAGGACATGGAAGCAACCTAAATGTCCATCTACAGAGGAATGGATAAAGAAGGTGTGGCACATATATACAATGGAATATTACTCAACCATAAAAAGGAATGAAATTGTGTCATTTGTAGAGATGTGGTTGGACCTAGAGAGTGTCACACAGAGTGAAGTGAGTCAGAAAGAGAAAAGCAAATATCGTATATTAATGCATATATGTGGAATCTGAAAAAATTGGTATAGTCGATCTTATTTACAAAGCAGAAATAGAGGCAAAGATGTAGAGCACAAATGTATGGATACCAAGGGGGATGGGGGGGTGGGATGCATTGGGAGATTGGGATTGACCAATTGATGATTTTTAAAATTTTATTTCATGGATTGTACATGTGGTGTTGTATCTAAAAATCCATCACATGGATTTTCTCCTGTTCTTTTTTTAACGGTTTTATAGTTCTGCATTTTACATTTTGGTCTATGATTCATTTTGACTTAATTTTTGTGAAAGGTGTAAGTTCTAGCTAGGTTAATTTTTATTTTCCTTACTTTTTTTTTTGTTTTTTTGCATATGGACATCCAGTACCATTTATTGAAAAGCTATCCTTTCACTATGGAATTGGTTTTGTGCATTTGTCAGTTGACTATATTTGTATGGGTCTATTTCTGGCCTCTATTCCCTTCTATTGATTTTAGTCTTCCTACTCTGTTCTTCCTTGTTCTGAAGTCTGCTTTGTCTGAAGTTAATAAAATTACTCTAGCTTTCTTTTGATTATAGTTAGCATGGTATGTCTTTACTTAATAGCTTATTTGAGTCTTTATATTTAAAATGAGTTTCTTGTAAAAACAATGTACTCTTGCGTCCTGTTTGTTTTTATTCACTCTGACATTTTATTCTCTTCAAAGTGTTTAGACCATTCGCATTTAAAGTGATTATTGACATAGTTGGATTGATCTTTGTTTCTTTTTTCCATCTTTTCTGACTTAGTTTAATTAAAACTTTTCCTGATTAATTATTTTATATGATGGTGTTTATCTCCTCTCTTAGCAAATTTATTATACTTATTCTAAATTATTTAATGATCACCCTATTGTTTGCGATATCCATTTCAAGTTAATCAAAGTCCACTGTCTAAACAACACTATACCACTTACATGTAATACAGATATTTTATAACAGAAGATTCTTAGTTCCTCCCTTCTATTTCTGATGGCATTGCTGTCATCCATTTCACCTATCTATGTGCTATAACTACCCAATACATTGTTTTTCTTTTATGTTCAGCAAATG
Organism: Lipotes vexillifer; assembly: GCF_000442215.2. Lineage (NCBI taxonomy): Eukaryota > Metazoa > Chordata > Mammalia > Artiodactyla > Lipotidae > Lipotes > Lipotes vexillifer. The sequence goes on from NW_006785778.1 coordinate 348,131, forward strand.
GTTATCTTTTAGATCAATTAAGAAAAAGAAAAGTTTTATTTTGCCTTTGTTTGTTCTTTCTGTGATGTTCATCCTTTTACACATGTGTAAGAACTTTTACTTCTGAAGCCATCTGTGCCTGGCAAGTTTTTCTGTGAGATGTTTTAAAATTACAAACTCTTTTTAAAAAATCAGATATTGGACTATTTAGATTTTCTCTTTCTTTCTGTGTCTGTTTTGGTAAATTATGATCTCATGAGTTTGTTCATTTTATTTAATTTGCAAATTTATTGGTCAAAATTTTTTCTCAACACTCTCTTATTATCTAATATCTGTATCAATAATGATGTCTCATTTTTCTCCCTAATTCTGGTCACTTGTCCTTTTTTGTTTTCTTGATCAATCTTGCTATAATGTTTATCATTTCATTAATTTTTTTCAGCTTTTTAATATTCTCTATTGTACTTTTGGGTTTTATTTGTTAATTTGTACTCTGAACTTATCTTCTTTCTGTTCTCTTTCTGTTTACTTTAATGTTATTTCCACAGGTTTACTTTAATGTTATATTCAATAATGTTATTTTCATATTATGATTTAAGTTTTCATTTGTATATTTATACAAATGAATATAATATGCAACTTTCCTTTTCTAGTATCAATACATGCCTGTAGAGTCAAAAGTTTTTCTTTTACCTCAGTTTTAGCTGCATAATACAAGTTTTCATATGCCACATTTTTCTGTATGCCATTGAAAATATTTTGTAATTTATATTGTAATTTATTCATTGACCCATGGATTATTTTAGAAGTATATTGGTTAATATGTAAACATTTGAGATTTTTACATTATTTTTGTAAGTATGCTATATTATATTTTTCTAGTAAACATACTCTATTATTTTAATACTTTGAAACATTAAGATCAAGTTTGTTAATTATATAGTTCAAAACTTCTCTGTGTGTACTGACTTTTGTCTGCTTTTCCTATCAGTTATTTAGAGAAAGTTTTAAATCTCTCACCTTGACTGTAGTTATATCACATTTTACTCTATATATTGAGACTGTGTTATTAGGTACAGGCAGAATTATAATTGTTACAATTTTTATTTCTTATTATTTCTAATAATGCTTTTTGCCTTAATGCCTTCTTTGCCTGAGGTTAATAGAATAACACTTGGTAAATTTTGGTTAATATCTTTTTCAACTCCTTTATTTTTAACTTCTCTACAGATTGATGTTTATGGTGTGACCCATAAATTGAATGTGCATTTTTATTTTTATCAAATCTGAAATATGTAGTCTGTTTACAGATAATTTATCACTGATATTTTTAAGTTTAAACCTATCTTTCTATTTGTTTTTTGTTTGCCCAATCTATTCCTCTTTTTCCCTCTTTTGTTGTCTTCTTTTTACTAATCATTTTTTAAATTATTATTCCATTTTCCCACCTATTAGCTTATTAGTTATAAATTATTTTTCTCTTCTTTTAAGGGTTACAGCATAAATCCTGGAATTATTAGCACCTATTCTATACTAGCACTTTGTCCATCTCTCAGAAAAATGTGAGGAATTAGGGACAATTAAATTCTATTTTCCCCATTCAGCCCTTTTTGTTATTATTGTTGAGTGTTTTAATTATACATATATTTTAAACCCCACATTATATTACCAGTATTGCTTATATCATCAATATTCATTTCTATTTACTTACTTTCCAGTGATTACTTTTTCCTATTTACATTTCTGTAAGATAATTGCCTTCTTGCATTTCTGTTTAGGATCATTTTCCTTCTATTCAAAGGATACCTTTTAGTATATCATTTAGTTCCTGTCTGATGCCAGTGAATCTTCTCACTATTTATTTGAAAATGTCTCTATTTTATGTTTACTTTTGAAAGATATTTTCCCTTGGTATATAATTTTAGATTGTAAGCTTTATTCTTCATTGTTTTTCAGTATCATTTTCTTTTCTTATGGCTTTCATAATTTCCCTTTTTTTTTTTTTTTTTTTTGCATATAGTGCTGGCTTTATTTGTTTCTGGAATTAAAACCTTCCTGTAGCCATAAGAATTAGGCGAAACAGCAATACTTACAAAATCACCCTTAAAGAGCAATAAGATTTCCTCTTCAAAATGTAAAGCCCTTGAAATAGCTGAGATAGTTGGAATCATTTTATGGGCAGGATAAAGTCAAAATAGCATGAGGAACATTCAGAAAAAATATTCCCTCAGTAGCAATTACAATAAAATTTGTTTTATTCTCAAAGCTCAACCAGACAGTTTTGTGGTAAGATTCAAAACGGTGCAAGGTTTTGACCAGCTGTGGCCAGGCTTATTTCAGGACAGATATAATGAACTCCAGCTTGCTGCCTGGCCTCCCTCAGCTGGGCTCCAAATAACTTTTGTATCCTGGACCTTAACCTGTCAAAATATAAATGCAAAATGTATTGCAATGACAGTAAAGACTGGTCATGTTAAATATGAAGTTACTAATTGGTAAAGTGGAGAAGAGGTAATAGAATCTAGGACTTCTGTAAATCAAGTTTCATACTATATGGACACATAAAAAATTGAACCACATTACTCAAGATATGCAATTATGGAGACTACATGACATTCTAAAGTGTGTAAGGGCCCACCTGACCCTGACATTTTTGGGGTGCCATTATATAAACAACTTAAGAAGATACTTTGGGACTTCCCTGGTGGCGCAGTGGTTGGGAGTCCTCCTGCCATTGCAGGGGACACCGGTTCGTGTCTGGGAATGGGAGGATCCCACATGCTGTGGAGCAACTAAGCCCGTGCACCACAACTACTGAGCCTGTGCTCTGGAGCCCGTGAGCCACAGCTGCTGAGCCCACGTGCCACAACTGCTGAGGCCCGCGCGCCTAGAGCCTGTGCTCTGCAACGAGAAGCCACCGCAATGAGAAGCCTGCGCACCACAACGAAGAGTGGCCCCCGCTCCTCGCAGCTAGAGAAAGCCTGCGTGCAGCGGTGAAGACCCAACGCAGCCAAAAACATAGATGAATAAAAATAAATGAATAAATAGATTTGGAAAAAAAAAAAAGAAAAGAAAAGGCATTGTAATAGCCTGGGGAGAAATGAAAGAGTCTGAACTAAGGCATTAAAAAAAAAAAAAAAAAAAAAAAGAAGCTATTTGTGTAGCTTACTGTAGAAAGTTTAGAAATCAGTAAGGTTTCCATTTGTTATACCATACTACCTAGCTTAGATAAATCTTCATTTTAAAATTATAAAACATATAAAACTCCCCCCAGTGTATATATGGGATGTATGGGATTACAGGGTGATAGTTGTTCCATAAAGTGCACTGAGTTCCAGGGGCATATAATGGAAACTAAATGTTACAATTTTTTTCCGTCTTCATGACTACAGGCAGGGTGGGTAAACAAGGCAAATGAAGCAAACTCTTCCTACCTGCCACCCCTTAACCAGATGCAGCATTTTGGCACTTCTATGATGTACAGGTTGACTTAATTCATTGACTTAAGTTGAAAGCTAGCAAGAGCAAATCTTTTAAATTTAGGATCTTCTTCCATAGCCACTCCAAGGATCTTCCTAAACTACACCATGAGTTCTGAAATGGTGTTCACTGCAGTGTTCTTGAAGCTTTCACATCTTAATATGAGATCTGACACCTCTAGTTAAGGTAGGGAATGGTTAAAAGCTGTCTTCCTCTTAGCTAACCCAGTCCACCAGCAATCTTAACAGTTAAGTTACTATATAAAAATGAAACTGTGCTCTCAAGCACTGATCAAAACTGTTGTGCTGGGAATCCTTTCCAGAGCATTAGCTCCCTGAGAGAATACAGAGATCCTAACCAGTTGCTTCCATGAATAATAACCCCAGTATGGTATACATAATGTCCTTCAAAGCATAACTCAGGCAACCGTGGTCATCCTGACAAGCTTATCAGCATTTACTCACAAGATATATTTAAAATTGATCCCAGACCAACTATTGCAACCATAATCCCATTATTTAGCACACTACGTTCCTGCT
>NW_006785778.1:352169-383241 GCF_000442215.2 Lipotes vexillifer
TCCTGCTGAGATGCCAAAGCCAGAAATCTCAAAGCAAAGAGTGATGGTTCATCATCTTTTACAAGTGAGACAAAAATATCAAGAAGGAAGAAAGGTAACCCCCCCTCCCCCACCACCCGCCCCAATGCATCAAATCGTTGTTATCTTCACAGCTTTAATTGACATGATCCAGAGTTCTCAATTTCCTGATTTGAGGAGTCCATTTTCAAGGTGACTGTCAAGGTCAAGAAGAGCTTTCAGGCTTTTCTTTGCCATGGCCCATGAACTCCAGTCCTTCAGTAGGAATCTCCTTCTCCTTTATTGCTTTCTGAACACACTGCTGGTAGCACTTGAAGAGGTAGGTGTCCGGGTCCCCAGAGCCATCCCCCTTGAGGAACCTGTGCAAACAAGTGATTGAAGAACTAATTGTACTCATGCTTCATGTTGGTGTAAGCCTCCCCTACGCTGTTCGTGGCATCTGCATCTGTGGCACTGGCAGCGGCTCTCAGATGTCCCATAATTTCCTTTGAAGAGTTATCTTATCAGTCTTTTACTTCCTTGAAAGAAACGTGTCTGTTTTTTCTGGATGCTTTTAAAATTTTCTTTCTGCTTTTGTTTTCTTTTTAGTATTCTTTCCCTGATGTGTCTAAGGGTGGTTTTATATAGAACTTCTTGAATCTGTGGATTAATTCCTTTTGTCAGTTTGGAAAAATACTTTTTTTTTTTTTTTCTGTGTGTTTTTTCACCTGTTGGGTTATGTTTTCTTTGTTTGTTTTTGTCTTCACCATTTTACCTTATTCTTGGCCTAACTGGTAATTTTTGATTGAATGCTTGGCCTTGTATATAAAACTTATTGCATCTCTGTATTTTTTTCTTCCTCTGAAGGGTATTTTATTTTCTTTTAGCTCACAGAAAAAAAGGTTGATCATCTCAATTCTATAAGGGCTTGTGATAATTCGAGACTCAGTTTCAGTCTTTGTGAGAGCTGGTCTAGTTTCAGTTTCCACTTACTCCTATCCAATTCATATGAGTAATCTTGTTCTTTAGCTCTCTTTTTTCATCAGTTGCCAGGAAGTTAACATTACTTTTAATGCTCCACTACAATAACTCTATTGACCTTGCTTTATATTTTCATTTCTTGTTCCCATAAAAATATTTCTTTTACTTGTAACTTAATTGTCTTATTGTATCTATATCTATTATTGTAAAGATTCTCAAATACTTTTTATAATCCATTCACTCATGATTTATTGTCACCTGTCTACACTGCTTAGGGCACAAAGTTGGCCTATAGGTATGAATTCCACATTTACTGACTTAAAGGGGCTTGCAATCTAATAACAGGAAAATAACAGACAACAAGGTGACTGGTATAGTAGAGAGTAGAAATAGTATGCAAAGGTGTATAAGCCACATACTGCAGGAACACAGACAGAAGAATAATATAGTTTTCCTAAAATGATGAGGGAGAACATGAGGGTGACATTTGAGTGCACACTTGAAACGGGACTAGGATTAACAGGAGAGGGTCATTACTTCAGGCTAAGTAATAAATAAAAATGTAAGAAGAGAAAAATGGGATAAAGGATGGGATGAATAACATGAGGGATATTGCTATGGGAGTGAGCCACGGATGGGTAAGACTGATTGATTCAAAAACTATTTTCTGAGATTCTTAAGCCAGAGATTCTGTTGCTAGAACTAGTTGTTATTCTTTGGTGATCTTAAGATTTCTGCTGGTTCTTTAATTATCTCACAAGAGATGTGTTTACCAAGTAAAAAAACAAGAAAGAGTTGCTGCCTCCAGGGCTAAGAGTAACCAAGGAAAGAGAAACACACCTGCCTTTTTGGTCACCAATACTAACATTTTGTTTTCTCAGGTCTTGAATGGTAAGCTAAAGACTTGGGTTGGAACGGAATGCAGGCGCTCTAGGGTGATGATTCAGGCTGACAGTTAGACTTGCAAAACTGAATGTGGGAGGTTTTGTTGTGTAATCTTTTGCCTTAATCTTTCTGCTTTTGATGAAGTGCTTTGACTGTCTCTTTATGTGTATGCCTGTAAGAAGTAGGACATGCATGGAGTTTCTTAATGGAAGCTCATTACATTTAAAGTCATGACGGAAAAATTGGTTTGCCTTAGGTTAAAAAAGTCCTCTTTAGTTATAGAAGAAAATTTTTTAAAAAAGAGAGAAAGGAAGGAAGGAAAGAAAGAAAGAAAGAAAAAGAAAGAAGAGAGAAAGAAAGAGAAATACTAATCATTAAATCCAGGCTAAGCAGTCGGTATTATTTTATTTTGGGGAATTTAAAGGCCATAAAATTAAAAAAAAATGTGATCAAATTTGGTTCCCATTTCAAGTGAATTTCAGATCTGGAATTTAACTTACAGAATTAGTGTTCACATGTAGTGTTGGAGAGGAAATTTGATATAAAGGGTCAAAATTTTTAATTATATAGTAATTAAATTGCAGATTGAATATTTTGTTTGTCATTTTGAAAAGCAAGAAAAGCTAAACATTTCCCAAGCAGAATGCCATCACCTCAACTGTTTCTCAATATTTCAGTCAACATTCTTTCAACAAACATTTACTGAGCATCTACTATATGTCAGTTTCTCTACTAGCCTCCAGAGATAGAGATGAACAAAATGCAGACACAGTTCTTGATCATTCAGAGATTAGAGTCTCATGAGGATCATCCAACAGTTGTCAAATAATCACACATGTGAAAGAATAATTCCAAACGTGAGAAAAATGCCCTGAAAAAAAGAAGCAAAATTCTATGAGAGCCAATCATAAAGGGATTGTAAATGAATACCTGTGCTCTTGGTGGGCTTTAGGAGTAGATGGCATACCGGGAACTAGTAGCATGAGCTGTTTGGTGCCATGGACAGAACAAGAGTCAGAGTCAGATTCTTGTTCTTAAGACAGTTAGGGCTTTTCCATCATGTCCTGCATGGCCAGAGGTTCCTAAGTGGTTCCTGAAACTAGGTTTGTCTTTTTCCTACCTGGACTAGCAATTCCACTAGTCTTTTGATTTCCTCCAGTCCATGTCCACAGTGCTGTCAGAAATTTCTAAAACTCAGCTTCTAAAGTGCCTCACTCTTCTCAGCAGCCTCTGAAGTTTCCCCTTTACGTGGTTGCAGTTCTCTGCTCCATGTTCATATAAACTTCAAAGTCCTAGCAGACAGGGCCCTCCATGATTTCCCCAGTCCTCAACCAGCCTTTTGCCTGATTTGCACCCCAAGGTCCAGCCTCAGTTAATATTTTGTAACAGAGTCATTCACTTTCCTGAAATAGGTATGTGCAATTTCCTTCTTCTGGGAAGTATTCCCTCCCTTTTCTGCCTGGGAAGTCCCCACTAATTCTATAGTATCCAGGTCAAATGTGGCTTCCTCAGTGAAGCTCTCTCCTATCCCCTAAGGCAGAGTTAGTTATTTCCTTCTTGGTGCTTCCTCAACACTTTGTACTAGTTATGCCTCTCATCACATCATACTCTATTGGTCTTTGTGTTATTTCACAAATTCGACTGTGAACTTTCTGAGGGTGATGGCTAAGTCTAAAGCACTTCTGTAATCATACTTTGGCTCCTTCTAGGTGGGTCCCTACTATCATGTTTTGCATACATTAATATATGATTGTGGAAGGAGAGAAAAGGTCTAGGGGTCTTGGCTGTCTGTTGCCTTTTTTTTCTTTAAACTAAATGATGGCTCTTGGTGTATTCCTAAAGCCTGCTGGTATGAATGAAATCAAGAGCTCAGGCGGTTTTTAAAAGCAAAACTTTGAGGAGCAAATTAGACAGCCCCTAGCCTTTATGGCAACTGCGTAAATTATAAAATGTTGTCCTTTACCCAAGACCCTTTACTTCTTTCTGTTGGGAAATTGTCAACATATGCTGGTTTTGTTACAACAAAACACTTTTTTTTCCCCAGCTCGCTACAGTTGTTGTCACAAACATACAAGTATATGATATCTAGAGTAAAGGTCACAAATTTGGAAGTTGTGCCCACGTTCACTGCATAACTACATGCAGTGGGCTTTGGGAAAGATGAAATTCTATTTATTCCAAACAACATCAAATTCCTGTTTATTGTTTTGTTTTGTTTCGTTTTGTTTTTTGCGGTACACGGGACTCTCACTGTTGCGGCCTCTCCCGTCGCGGACCACAGGCTCCGGACGCACAGGCTCGGCGGCCATGGCTCACGGGCCCAGCCGCTCCGCGGCATGTGGGATCTTCCCGGATCGGGGCACGAACCCGTGTCCCCTGCATCGGCAGGCGGACTCTCAACCACTGCACCACCAGGCAAGCCCCAAATTCCTGTTTTAAGAAAACAAAGAAAATTATAGTTGATCTTCAGATGGACACTATGATCATTGTCATTATCGTGATACCTAGTATACGTAGTCAGTTGGGTGAAGCTTAGGGAAGACAAGAGACCATAAGGTGGAATTGATTTCTTCTTTATTTGAACATCAAGAACACATTATCTCTTCCTTGTGTATAGTTTATCCCCATCTACTTTGTTTATCCATTCTATTTTTTTCAAGCAGAATCTTCTGGGCCTGGTTATTACTGGACCTAATTTTAGGCCAAAGAGTTATCTTTGGCTTTGGTTTCATGTACAATAAGACCAATGGAGATGGGTAAGAGGAAAGAGTCTAAATTGTCTCCCAAGTTGATGAATCAGGTGGAAAAGAAGAAGTTTATGCTAGTTACTAAAATAATTACGATAGGATATTATTTTATACCCATGATCATTATTTTTCCTGGCAATTTATCTATATGTCCACACAGCTGCCTAATCAAAACAAAAGTTGTTCTAGCCTTATTGCCTTAAGATAGAGAGGTTTCAAGGCAGAATTAGAAAGTGATTTGCTAATGTTTTCCTGAATTTTGGTTATACATCTCTAAAGGCAACTTAGAGAATTGGGGAAGAGACAAAATATTGGAAAGAAGATGTGACTTGGCTTCCTCCAGACCAAAGATTTCCTCACTCAGAGATGAAAAGTGTATTCTCATCCAGGGCCTTTGCTCTTACTGTGGCCTCTTCCCAGAACATTACTTCTCAGATCTTTTTATGGTTCACTCTTTCATTCAAGTCTCTGTTCAATTGTTCTTCCCTGAGAGGCTTTCCTTGACCATCATATCTAATGATGAGAAGATAGGTGTTGGTGGGCACTGCAGAGAAGAGCTGTGTTTCCTGCTGTAAGAACGGGTCCCTGAGAAAGTAGCAAGACTTCAGAATGGACATTACGTGTGAGTTTAGGCAGGTGGAGCCCTGAATAGCATCAGAGAAATTACCATGCTTCTGAAACTAGCAAGGAGAGAGCTCAGGCCTGGGATGGGCATTGGCATAGGAGAAAGCAACCTTTCAGAAATGACACCACATCTAAGGACCAAATAGGGTCGTGTCATGTAATTCTTAGTGGATATCTGAGGGGACAGATGACTGAATATACCTGAGGTTCCCCAAACACAACTTAAATTAACATCAGGCAAAGAAAGGAAAAAGCCTGAATAGACTGAGACTGCTTCCATAATGCAAAAGGGGAGCTTGGAATAGAGATTAAGTTAAGGTTTCATAAAAATAAAGATAGATCAATTTCTTGCACAATTCAGTAAAAACAAAAGTACAAAAGTAGGTGTGCTGGGGGTAGACAGACGTGTGAACTCAGCAGGATTTAACAGTGATGAGTCTGATGGGAAAGTCAAGTGTAATAGGCAGAATGCCTGGAGTACAGAGACACGTGAGATGTGATCCCAACCTTGAATAAGTTCACAGATGGCCTGTAGAGATAAATGTGTTCTTCAAAAGATTGGTAATAATCCAAGGGATCATATGCAAAGTTTAACAACTGTATAAGTAGTTCAGAATGAGGGAATGATCAGTGAAGGATTGTCAGGGAAGACCCACACAGAGGTGGGACTAAAACTTGGCATTGAGAGAAGCTTTATACTTAGACAAAGCCCAAAAGAAATAAACAATGATGAGGCAGTAAAACTGTGCATGTTGTCTTTGAGAGACAGTGGAGAAGAATTGTATTATGGCAGGTGATTCCTTGTGTAAGATCATGGTTAGCTGAGGCACACTGGAGAAGTCTGCCTGCTTCAGGAAGAGTGGGCGTGGAACAGTCAGCTAAGGACTGAACTTCAATGTGTAGTCAGTGAGGAGCCATCAGAGGTATGTGAATGGAATAACGTCCTGTGAAATGGAATCTATCAAAAAATTAATTTCTAACGGTGTACAATTTTGCTTCTAGCAAGTCAGGCAGGCTTGTTCCATAAGATCAACCTAAAGGAGTTATTTTGATGTGAGAGACTATACTCCAAAAAGGCAGAAAAGCTAAAGATACAAGCTTTTGTTTTGGAAACAAGCAAAATAGGAGGAACTAAATGTTAAAGATACTCTGATGGTGCATCGGCAGCCATATCTTTATATTAGAGATTACTTATGGAGAATTTCTTTGTAAATGTTGGACAGCATTAGTATTATTTTCCAAAAGACAACATAGGGACATGAATAAATGGGTAGCTCGTGTTTGCTATTAGAGATTAGTTTGCCCATTGAGCTTGGGGATTGTGTGAGATCCAGGGCTGTTGCTAGAAGTGATTTGCATAGACTCTCTTGTGCCCTTCAGGGGCATATGGGGAAAAGAGAAGTCTTTTAAAAACATAATTCAGGTTTGTCACCATCTATGTCACTGTGACCCTGTGATTTCCTATCACAGTCAGATTAAATAAAAGTCACCCTCCTGGGCCTCCCTGGTGGCGCAGTGGTTGAGAGTCCGCCTGCCGATGCAGGGGATACGGGTTCGTGCCCCGGTCCGGGAGGATCCCACATGCCGCGGAGCGGCTGGGCCCGTGAGCCATGGGCGCTGAGCTTGCGCATCCGGCAACGGGAGAGGCCACGACAGTGAGAGGCCCACATATCGCAAAAAAAAAAAAAAAAAAAGTCACCCTCCTTACCATGGGTCACTTGGCTCTACGTGATCTGGTCTGGTCCTTTCCACTGTCTTTGGTTTTATTTCCTAGTACTCTTGGCCTGCTTCATCCTACTGTAACCACACTGGATTCTTCTTATTTCTTTAACATGCTAAGTATATTCTCTTCCTGTGCTCTTACTATGTTCTCTTCCCAGAACGCTGCTCCTTGGCTCTTTCCGTGGCTCACCCCTTTAACACGTTCAGGTCTCTGCACAGCTGTTCTTCCCAGAGGGTGTTCCTTGACCGTCACATGCAGGGATAATCTCCATCTCCTACTCCACTACTCTTCTTTACTTTATGCCCTGCTGCAGTTTTCTTTATTGCATTTATCAGTAACTGATGTTGCATTAGTCACTTATCTGTGTGCTTATTATTTGTTTCTCTTACCAGAATGTAAGCTCTGTGAGGGCATGATCTTTGTCTAACACCTTTGTAATTCTCGGCCTAGAGGTGGCTCTGATACCTCGTAGGTGCTTGATAAATATTTGTTGTGTAAATGAATAAATAAAGAACAATATTATTATTGCTATTATCATTTTTGTTAATAACCAATATTCATTGAGACTTTACCCATGTACCATGACTAGGTTATTAAAAGTCGTACTTGGGGGCTTCCCTGGTGGCGCAGTGGTTGAGAGTCCGCCTGCCGATGCAGGGGACACGGGTTCGTGCCCCGGTCTGGGAAGATCCCACGTGCCGCGGAGCGGCTGGGCCCATGAGCCATGGCCACTGAGCCTGCGCATCTGGGGCCTGTGCTCCGCAACGGGAGAGGCCACAACAGTGAGAGGCCCACGTACCGCAAAAAAAAAAGTCATACTTGGTTATTTCATTTATTCTTCACAACCACTTACTTGAGTCACACAGAGGTAAAGTAACTTTCATAAATTTACTCAGCTAGTAAATGAACAAATCAAGATTTAAACCTGGGGCTGCTAAGCTCCAATGGTCTTGCTATATTATATAATATATGTGGTAACCAACATGGTACCATAAAATGCATTAGCACAGTGCCTACAAATTAGTAAATGAAGGTAACTCTCTTGAACACAGATCTCCAAGTCAAAAGAAAACTTTGGGGAAATGTAGCTGGTAGGATACTATTGCGCTAAGGCATAGATACCTTCAGGCTAATGTTTTTTTAATTTTTCCTTTGTTTGCAGGTTAAAAAAAAATTTTTTTTTCTTAAATATACATCCTGGCCTTTGGTATATTTCAGTTCCAACAGCTTGAAATTGTGGCTGTGTTTGGAGGACTGCTCTTGCATTACAAGAGCCCTTTATTGGAAAACACAGATAGCTGGAGGCCTGGAGTTTATATACTCCTTGGAGAGCCCTTTACCAATGATGATAGGTACAGGATTATGAAACTCAAGCTCTCTGGCCTCAGGTTGGGACCTCTTTGAGGCAACTTGATATTTGAGAGTTCACTTTCAAGTTCTAGCTGAAGTCGCTCAGTCCAGGACTTTGCTTGACAAGGTACCCTTGCCTGGTTGCCGTTCTCTTCATCCCTGCCCTGTTTCCTGGACTCTCTTACCATTTTCTGTTGGAGCACTTTGTCAATAAATCACTTGTACATTATGAATTTTTGTTTCTGGGTCTGATGGTACAGAGTCTAACCTAACATAGTGAATCACCCAGTTTCTTTTAGTGCAAAAGCCGCTACTTTAGCCACACCTCAATTGCCTTTTGATAGGCATCCATGCCTTCCTCTCCATTCACATTCTTCCCAGACTCATACATGTGAAATTCCTTCTTACTGGAGCCAAGGGCTAGGAAAGACCTTCTGTAAAGAAATAGCATTTTTTTAGCAAAATCACCTTAGGTGTGGATAGATCTTTGTTTCGTAGAGCTCAAGCAGAGATTTGACCTAACTCATTTCCTCCCCACATTCCTGGCTGGTAGACAAGGGCAGGGAGGAAAGAGGAGCTGAGTCATTAAGGCTTAATTCACTTGTCTATTTCTCGACCCCTAGAGCTTGCTTTAGTTGAAGGTTTCACTGGGATTAACTTTGCTGCAAAAATGCTTTCTGGGTCTCCTTTCAAGGCAGACTTTGGCTGCACTGAAGCAGCATGAATACTTAAAGGCCTTTGAAGAATGCAGGTATTACCTAGCTCTGATGGGACTGTCTTTCCAATTGGGCCCACAGTGGTCACCTTCCTGTGTGTCATCTTCTCTACAATAAAAATCTTCTAGGAACAGCAGTGTATGGGCGTGGTGGCACAAGCTAATTTCATCAGATAACTGGGAGAGGCCCTTTCCCCTGAGGCCCAGGTGCGGTTACCAACACTAGGGAGGTTTGGGAAAGAACAGACTTGTCTCTTTACCACAGAAGACCTGAGCAGTGAGGGCAGGTTGCCCTCACCGAATAACCTAGGAAGTAATTTTCACTCTCAGGATCTTGCTAGTGTACTACTGCTTAGCTCAAGTCAAACTGGAGCATGCTTTGCACAGGAAAATCAGAGAAGCAATTAGGAATGTTTTTACCGTGCAGTGATGGAAAGAGTTTTGCTGTGGCTGTGGAGAAGCACCTAGGAAGTCACTCCAGATTATCACTGGCTGGCTGTGAGACCTTAGGAGACTGACTTGCATTACCTGGGCAACAGTATCCTCATAAGCTCACCATTGCCAGTACTCTATGATTTTGTCATTTTCTCAGTAGTATCTGGTGTTTCTGTGGACATCAAATGATTCCTGTATCAGCCAGTCTCAGCACACAAGACTGGAGTGTAAGGCCAGCAGGTCCAGGGAAGGGCCCAGGGAGCCAGACGGAACCCCCGCCAAAGTGGCTGATGCAACCGACACCTGACATTGCCACACCACTCGGCCCCGGTCTTCCCGCTCCCCGAGGGGCGGAACCAACGGCTCTGAGGCTGATGCAACTGACACCTGACATTGCCACAACACCCGAGAGATTACCAAAAAAGGGCTGCTTCACGCAGCAAGCACCTCCCCTGCGTCCACCCCTATACATTTTGTTCGCGCCCACACCCGTGTGCGACTTCTCTGGCCCCTTTCTCCCGGACCAGTGAACCTCGCCCGGGAGCGCCCCCAAATAAAGCTTGTTTAAGCTCTCCTCTGTTTCTTGGTGCTGTTCCTTACATGGACAGCTCCCCAAAAGGCATTGACCCCAAGGCACTAGAGCGTTCCTGCTCATCACCCCATATCCTGGAAAGCGTTAAAACTGCAAGTTACTCCCGAGGCAACTGAGAAATTTTCTGAATGTCCCAAAGGGTGGCTAACCCCACTAGCAATTATTAAATGGTTAAGCTCTAAAGCACCAAGAGAATAGACTTTTTCTAAACTTCTGTAATCCTTTCAGAAAAAAAAAAAAAAAAAAAACCCCAAAAAAAAGATGCAGTGGTCTCTTTTTCCTGGTCATATACAAATGTGACACTGCAGGTCTGCAGGTTCCCACTCAGGTCCCCAGGCTAATGAAACCACCTGTTAACTGGCTTCCTATATTGTCATGCCTTGATCGTTTCGCTTGAGATGTTTACCACACAATATAGTCCAAATGCTGCTTCTTTTCTGACATTGCCTCAGATATCTCCAATCAAAAATGTTTCTTTTTTTGCTAGATTCTCCTAAGTAGTTCATACCACAATCTCACTCTGAAAAATCCTTACAGATATTTGTTTACGCTTCTGTATCTTCCACTACTTTCTCTCCAAGCTCTAGACTATATGCAACTAAAGGGCAAGGGCCAGGTCTTATTCACATCTATCCTGCTGCTAAAGACACCTCGTAGAGTCTGGAACACATTTAAAATATATGTATTTCCAAGTTCAGTAGCATTGCCACATATTTTATTCAATCATTTTAGAAGAGGCAGCAAAGTGCAGAGCAAAGAACAGAGATTTTAGAGTACAAAAAGCAGTGTTTCAATCATGGTCTTTCTACTTACTCTCTGCATGGTCTTGGTCAAGTTGTTTCAAATATTCAAAGCTCTGTTTCCTCATCTGTAACATGGCAATACCATCACTGACCTTACAGGACTGTATGAGGGTAGATAATCTGGATGTAAAACTAGACCTCAATAAGTGGTAGCAGCTGATATGATCATGTTTATGATTATTATGTGTCTATGAAATATACATATCTGTACTATGGAAAATGACATAAAAATTAATTGGATCTAAATTTGTGATACAGAATTTTTTTAGCCCAAGGTAAAGGGGGAAGTAACAGAGAAAGATATATAGACCTGCAGATGGAAGATAAAGGGGACTTTAACTTTGTTGGAATGGTTGACATGCACACACACATATACATACATATAGGTTTGTAGTAAATTTGAAAAAATGTTAACAATCATACTTTTTGGGGTGTAAGTACATGAATATGTATCACATTATTTTTTAAACCTGGCTATACAGATCTTCCTTGACTCACAAAACGGTTACGTCCTAATAAACCCATCATAAGTTGAAAATAGCGTAAGCTGAAAATGCATTCAATACAACTAACCAAACTAACATCATAGCTTAGCTTCACCTGCCTTAAACATGCTCAGAACACTTAGCCTGATTTGGGCAAAATCATCTAACACATAGCCTACTTTATAATAAACTGTTGAATACCTCGTAATTTGTTGAATACTGAACTGAAAGTGAAAAAAAGAATGGTTGTGTGGGTACAGAACTGTCAGTGTATGGGTTGTTTAACCTGTTGATCATGTTGCTGATTGAGAGCTGTGGCTCATTGCTGTTGTCCAGAATCAAGAGAGAGTATTGAACCACATATCACTAGCTTGGGTAAAAGGTCACTATTCAAATTTCGAAGTATGGTTTCTACTGAATGCATATCACTTTCACACCATCAAAAGTCAAAAAACTGTTAAGTCAAACCATCATTAAATCAGGGACCATCGGTATTTTTTTAAGTACAAATTCTGTGTATACTAAAAACCTTTGGGGCTTCCCTGGTGGTGCAGTGGTTGAGAGTCCGCCTGCCGATGCAGGGGACACGGGTTCGTGACCCGGTCCGGGAAGATCCCACATGCCGCGGAGCGGCTGGGCCCGTGAGCCATGGCCGCTGAGCCTGCGCGTCCGGAGCCTGTGCTCCGCGACGGGAGAGGCCACAGCGGTGAGAGGCCCGCGTACCGCAAAAAAACAAAAACAAAAACAAAAAACCTCTGTACACATTAAAGGGCTTAAAGTATTCTTTGTTGACACTAAATCTTTTTTTCCTTAATAGGAAGCATGTCTAGCAAGCCAATGGCCAATCAAGGAGAAGCTGGAGTAGATGTTAGTGGAGCTTCAGACTCCAGGAGGAAATCCAGGTGAAGATGGAAAGAGCAGGTTAGATTTCTAATCTAAGAAGTTGTTTCCCAGCTAGAAATTGAGTCACCCCATTGTCACAGCTCTTTTCCTTCTATAATAGAAACTGAACCACAGTTGATGCCCATATAGTGTGATTGAAAAGGTAACCTTTAAGGAAAAAGTTATATATGCATATGAAGATAAATTTTAAATATCCTATCTAATATCTCCTTACCATTCTAGTTCCTTACACGGAAAGCCGTTCAGAGAAAGCAAAACATATTACCTGCTTTTCTTTCTTGCACAGTGTTTATAACTTAGAAAATAATCTATCAAACTTTTATTAAACACTTCCTATGTTTTAAGCACTTTATTTAGGAGTTGGGATAGAAAATTTAATATTAAATGGCCACTGTGCAGGAGGAACTTTCAAGAGATATATGATCATCAAGTGGAAAACACATAGCACACTGTGGTAACATCAATAAAAGAAGAGGATATATACAAACAATTTAACAACCCATACAGAATGAGCACAGACCACTCAGAAGGTACACACTGACCAGAATGGATGCCTATCCTAAAAATTAATGTTTAGGGTTCTAAGGCAAGAATGATCCTTCTATCTTTCTTGTGTCAAGAAGTACCTGGAGAGGGGGGACCTAAAAGATGGCAGAGGAATAAGATGTGGAGATCACCTTCCTCCCCAGAAATACATCAGAAATACATCTACATGTGGAACAACTCCTACAGAACACCTGCTGAATGCTGGCAGAAGATCTCAGACTTCCCAAAAGGCAAGAAATTCCCCATGTACCTGGGTAGGGCAAAAGAAAAAAGAAAAAACAGAGACAAAAGAATAGGGACAGGACCTGCACCTTGGGGAGGGAGCTGTGAAGGAGGAAAAGTTTCCGCACACTAGGAAGCCCCTTCACTGGTGCAGACAGGGTGTGGGCGGTGGGGGGGGAAGCTTCGGAGCCGCGGAGTAGATCACAGCAACAGGGGTGCAGAGGGCAAAGCGGAGACATTCCCACACAGAGGATCAGTACCGACCAGCACTCACCAGCCCAAGAGGCTTGTCTGCTCACCCGCCAGGGTGGGCGGGGGCTGGGAGCTGAGGCTCGGGCTTCGGACATCAGATCCCGGGGAGAGGACTGGGGCTGGCTGCATGAACATAGCCTGAAGGGGGCTAGTGCACCTCAGCGAGCCTGGAGGGAGCCCGGGAAAAACTCTGGAACTGCCTAAGGGTCAAGAGACCATGTTTTGGGGTGCGTGAGGAGAGGGGATTCAGAGCACTGCCTAAATGAGCTCCAGAGACAGGCGCGAGCCGCAGCTATCAGCGTGGACACGAGATACGGGCATGAGACGCTAAGGCTGCTATTGCAGCCACCAGGAAGCCTGTGTGCAAGCACAGGTCACTATCCACACCTCCCCTCCCGGGAGCCTCTGCAGCCCGCCACTGCCAGGGTCCCGTGATTCAGGGATAACTTCCCCGGGAGAACACAGGGTGCGCCTCAGGCTGTTGCAATGTCATGTTGGCCTCTGCCGCCGCAGGCTCGCCTCGCATTCCCTCTCCCCGCTCCCTCTCCCCCCGCTCCCACCCACAGCCTGAGTGAACCAGAGCCCCCTAATCAGCTGCTGCTTTAACCCCTTCCTGTCTGGGCGGCTGAGGGCTAAGGGTTGCCTGAAGGCAACCTACATGCAGAGGCGGGGCCAAAACCAAAGCTGAACCCCTGGAGCTTTGCGAACAAAGAAGAGAAAGGGAAATCTCTCCCAGCAGCCTCAGGAGCAGTGGATTAAATCCCCACAACCAACATGATGTACCCTGCATCTGTGGAATACCTGAATAGACAATGAATCATCCCAAAATTGAGGAGGTGGACTTTGGGAGCAACTGTAGACTTGGGGTTTGCTGTATATGACTGACTTGTTTCTGATTTTTTTTTTTTTTGCGGTACGCGGACCTCTCACTGTTGTGGCCTCTCCCGTTGCAGAGCACAGGATCCGGACACGCAGCTCCGGGCTCACGTGCCCAGCCGCTCCGTGGCACGTGGGATCTTCCCGGACCGGGACACGAACCCGCGTCCCCTGCATCAGCAGACGGACTCTCAACCACTGCGCCACCAGGGAAGCCCTGTTTCTGATTTTTAAGTTTATCTTAGTATAGTTTTTAGCTCTTTTTATTATTGGTGGATTTGTTTATTGGTTTGGTTGCTCTCTTCTTTTTGCTTTAAAGTACTTAAATTTTTTTTAAATAATTTTTTAATTTTAATAATTTTATTCTTTTTATTATTTATGTATTTAGTTTTCTTTCTTTTTCTCTCCCTTTTCTTCTGAGCTATGTGGTGTCTTGGTGCTCTGGCCTGGTGTCAGGACTGAACCTCTGAGATGGGAGACCCGAGTTCCGGACATGGGACCGCCAGAGACATCCCAGCCCCACGGAATGTCAGTCAGCAAGAGCTCTCTCAGAGATCTCCATCTCAACACTAAGACCCAGCTCCACTCGACGACCAGCAAGCTCCAGTGCTAGATGCCCCATACCAAACAACTAGCAAGAGAGGAACATAACCCCACCCATTAGCAGAGAGGCTGACTAAAATCATACGAAGTTCACAGACACCACAAAACACATCAGACATGGCCCAGCCCACCACAAAGACAAGATCCAGCCCCACCCACCAGAACACTGGCACCAGTCCCCTCCACCAGGAAGCCTACACAAGCCACTGAACCAACTTTAGTGACTGGGGGCAGACACCAAAAACAATAGGAACTACGAACCTGCAGCCTGCAGAAAGGAGACCCCAAACACAGTAAGTTAAGCAAAATGAGAAGACAGAGAAGTACGCAGCAGATGAAGGAACAAGGTAAAAACCCACCAGACCAAGAAAATGAAGAGGAAATAGGCAGTCTACCTGAAAAAGAATTCAGAATAATGATAGTAAAGATGATCCAAAATCATGGAAGTAGAATGGAGAAAATACAAGAAACGTTTAACAAGGAACTAGAAGAACTAAAGAGCAAACAAACAGTGATGAACAACACAATAAATGAAATTAAAAATTCTCTAGAAGGAATCAATAGCAGAATAACTGAGGCAGAAGAATGGATAAGTGACCTGGAAGATAAAATAGTGGAAATAACTACCACAGAGCAGAATAAAGAAAGAAGAATGAAAAGAATTGAGGACAATCTCAGAGACATCTGGGACAACATTAAATGCAGCAACATTCGAATTATACAGTTCCCAGAAGAAAAAAAGAAAAAGAAAGGGTCTGAGAAAATATTTGAAGAGATTATAGGTGAAAACTTCCCTAACATGGGAAAGGAAATAGTCAATCAAGTCCAGGGAGCACCGAGAGTCCCATACAGGATAAATCCAAGGAGAAACATGTCAAGACACATATTAATCAAACTATCAAAAATTAAATACTAAGTAAAAATATTAAAAGTAGCAAGGGAAAAGCAACAAATAACATACAAGGGAATCCCCATAAGGTTAACAGCTGATCTTTCAGCAGAAACTCTACAGGCCAGAAGGGAGTGGTAGGACATACTTAAAGTGATGAAAGGGGAAAACCTACCACAAAGATTAGTCTACCCAGCAAAGATATCATTCAGATTCAACGGAGAAATTAAAACCTTCACAGACAAGCAAAATTTCAGAGGATTCAGCACCACAAAACCAGCTTTACAACAAATCCTGAAGGAACTTCTCTAGGCAAGAAACACAAGAGAAGGAAAACACCTACAATAATAAACCCAAAACAATTAAGAAAATTGGAATAGGAACATACATATCGATAATTACCTTAAATGTAAATGGATTAAATGTTTCAACCAAAAGACATAGACTGGCTGAATGGATACAAAAACAAGACCCATATATATGCTGTCTACAAGAAACCCACTTCAGACCTGGGACACATACAGACTGAAAGTGAGGGGATGGAAAAAGATATTCTATGCAAATAGAAATCAGAAGAAAGCTAGAGTAGCAATATTCATACCAGACAAAATAGACTTTAAAATAAAGACTATTACAAGAGACAAAGAAGGACACTACATAATGATCAAGGCATCGATCCAAGCAGAAGATATAACAATTGCAAATATTTATGCACCCAACCTGGGAGCACCTCGATATATAAGGCAAATGCTAACAGCCATAGGGGAAAAAATTAACAGTAACACAATAATAGTAGGGAACTTTAACACCCCAATTTCACCAATGGACTGATCATCCAAAATGAAAATAAATAAGGAAATACAAGCTTTAAGTGACACATTAAACAAGATGGACTTAACTGATATTTATAGGACATTCCATCCAAAAACAACAGAATACATTTTCTTCTCAAGTGCTCATGGAACATTTGCCAGAATAGATCATATCTTGGGTCACAAATCAAGCCTTGGTAAATTTAAGAAAATTGAAATCATATCAAGTATCTTTTCTGACCACAATGCCATGAGACTAGATATCAGTGAGAGGAAAAAAACTGTAAAAAATACCAACACATGGAGGCTAAACAATACACTACTAAATAACAAAGAGATCACTGAAGAAATCAAAGTGGAAATCAAAAAAGACCTAAAAACAAATGACAATGAAAACATGATGACCCAAAACCTATGAGATGCAGCAAAAGCAGTTCTAAGAGGGACATTTATAGCAATACAATCCTACCTCAAAAACAAGAAAAATCTCAAATAAGCAACCTAAAGCAATTAGAGAAAAAAGAAAAACAACAACCTCCCCCCAAAGTTAGCAGAAGGAAGGAAATAATAAAGATCAGATCAGAAATAAAAGAAAAGAAAAATGAAGGAAACAATAACAAAGATCAATAAAACTAAAAGCTGGTTCTCTAAGAGGATAAACAAAATTGATAAACCATTAGCCAGACTCATCAAGAAAAAAAGGGAGAAGACTCAAATCAACAGAATTAGAAATGAAAAGGGAGAAGTAACAACTGACACTGCAGAAATACAAAGGATCATGAGAGATTACTACAAGCAACTATATGCCAATAAAATGGACAACCTGGAAGAAATGGACAAATTCTTAGAAAAGCACAACCTCCCGAGACTGAACCAGGAAGAAATAGAAAATATAAGCAGACCAATCACAAGCACTGAAATTGAAACTGTGGTTAAAACTTTTCTGACAAACAAAAGCCCAGGACCAGATGGCTTCACATATGAATTTTATCAAACATTTAGAGAAGAGCTAACACCTATCCTTCTCAAAGTCTTCCAAAACATAGCAGAGGGAGGAACACTCCTAAACTAATTCTACAAGGCCACCATCACCCTGATACCGAAATCAGACAAAGATGTCAAAAAGAAAGAAAAGTACAGGCCAATATCACTGAAGAACATAGACGCAAAAATCCTCAACAAAAAACTAGCAAACAGAATCCAACAGCACATTAAAAGGATCATACACCATGACCAAGTGGGGTTTATCCCAGCAATGCAAGGATTCTTCAATATACACAAATCAATCAATGTGATACACCATATTAACAAATTGCAGGATAAAAAACACACGATAATCTCAATACATGCAGAAAAAGCTTTCAACAAAATTCAACACTCATTTAAGATAAAAACCTTCCAGAAGGTAGTCATAGAGGGAACTTACCTCAACATAATAAAGGCCGTATACAACAAACCCACAGCCAACGTCATTCTCAATGGTGAAAAACTGAAACCATTTCCACTAAGATCAGGAACAAGACAAGGTTGCCCACTCTCACCACTATTATTCAACATAGTTTTGGAAGTTTCAGCCACAGCAATCAGAGAAGAAAAAGAAATAAAAGGAATCCAAAACAGAAAAGAAGAAGTAAAACTGTGACTGTTTGCAGATGACATGATACTATACATAGAGAATCCGAAAGATGCTACCAGAAAACTACTAGAGCTAATCAATGAATTTGGGAAAGTAGCAGGATACAAAATTAATGCAAAGAAATCTCTTGCATTCCTATACACTAAGGATGAAAAATCTGAAAGAGAAATTAAGGAAAAACTCCCATTTACCATTGCAACCAAAAGAATGAAATACCTAGTAATAAACCTACCTTAGGAGACCAACGACCTGTATGCAGAAAACTATAAGACCCTGATGAAAGAATTTAAAGATGATACCAACAGATGGAGAGATATACCATGTACTTGGATTGGAAGAATGAACATTGTGAAAATGACTCTCCTACCCAAAGCAATCTACAGATTCAATGCAATCCCTATCAAACTACCACTGGCATTTTTCACAGAACTAGAACAAAAAATTTCACAATTTGTTTGGAAACACAAAAGACCCTGAATAGTGGAAGCAATCTTGAGAAAGAAAAATGGAGCTAGAGGAATCAGGCTCCCTGATGTCAGACTATACTACAAAGCAACAGTAATCAAGACAATATGGTACTGGCACAAAAACAGAAATTTAGATCAATGGAACAGTGTAGAAAGCCCAGAGATAAACCCATGCATGTATGGTCACCTTATCTTTGACAAAGGAGGCAAGAATATACAATGGAAAAAGACAGCCTCTTCAATAAGTGGTGCTGGGAAAACTGGACAGCTACATGTAAAAGAATGAAATTAGAAAACTCCCTAACACCATACATGATAATAAACTCAAAATGGATTAAAAACCTAAATGTGAGGCCAGACATGTGAGGAAAACATAGACAGAACACTCTATGACTTAAATTACAGCAAGATCCTTTTGACCCATGTCCTAGAGAAATGGAAGTAAAAACAAAAATAAACAAATTGGACCTAATGAAAGTTAAAAGCTTTTGCACAGCAAAGGAAACCATAAACAAGATGAAAAGATAACCCTCAGAATGGGAAAAAATATTTGCAAACGAAGCAACTGACAAAGGATTAATCTCCAAAATATACAAGCAGCTCATGCAGCTCAATATCAAAAATACCAAAAAATCCTGTCTGAAAATGGTCAGAAGACCTAAATAGACATTTCTCCAAAGGAGATACACAGATTGCCAACAAACACATGAAAGGATGCTCAACATCACTAATCATTAGAGAAATGCAAATCAAAACTCCAATGAGGTATCACCTCACACTGGTCAGAATGGCCATCATCAAAAAATCGACAAACAATAAGTGCTGGGGAGGGTGTGGAGAAAAGGGAACCCTCTCGCACTGTTGTCGGAAATGTAAATTGATACAGCCACTATGGAGAACAGCATGGAGGTTCCTTAAAAAACTAAAAATAGAACTACCATACAACCCAGCAATCCCACTATGGGGCATATATCCTGAGAAAACCATAATTCAAAAAGAGTCATGTACCACAATGTTCATTGCAGCACTATTTACAATAGCCAGGACATGGAAGCAACCTAAGTGTCCATTGACAGATGAATGGATAAAGAAGATGTGGCACATATATACAATGGAATATTACTCAGCCATAAAAGGAAACAAAACAGTTATTTGGAGTGAAGTGGATGGACCTAGAGTCTGTCATACAGATTGAAGCAAGTCAGAAAGAGGAAAACAAATATCGTATGCTAACACATATGTATGGAATCTAACAAAAAAATGGTTCTCTTGAACCTAAGGGCAGGAAAGGAATAAAGACGCAGATGTAGAGAATGGACTTGAGGACACGGGGAGGGGGAAGGGTAATATGGGATGAAGTGAGAGAGTAGCACTGACATATATACACTACCAAATGTAGAATAGACAGCTAGTGGGAAACAGCTGCATAGCACAGGGAGATCAGTTTGGTGCTTTGTGACCACCTAGAGGGATGGGATAGGTAGTGTGGGAGGGAGACGCAAGAGAGAGGAGATATGGGGATATATGTATACGTATAGCTGATTCACTTTGTTATACAGCAGAAACTAACACGCCATTGTAAAGCAATTATACTCCAATAAAGATGTTAAAAAAATAAAGATATATAAGGCTATTAAAAAAAAAGTACCTGTTTTTTTTTAAAAGGCATTTTTGACAGGTAGTGTAATTGGAAATATACTCTATTTGCTTTGTTTTCTTTTTTCTTTTCCATTTTTTCTCCCAGAGGGTAAGGGAAGTATTATTTATGTTCTACATCACAACAATTAGAATGCTGTTTTAGTGTTCAGAAACAAACCCCGGCCAAAAATGAAAAATCAAACTGAATAGCAGAAGTCCTCCATACTGTATCATGGACACAGGAATGCAGCTAAGTGCTATAGAGTCATTTCCATGATGGATAATCAAGGAAACCTTGTTGGGGAGGTGATGCTTGATTTACTACTTGAAAGATAGTTAGCCCTAGATGTAGGTTGAGATGGGTGAGGGAGGGCTCAAGACATTCTGTTGGAGAGAATAGCATAGCAATGCACAGAAGTATGAAGATTCAAGGATTGTTTGTTCATTCTACAAAGTTATTGACTGACTACTATATTAGGATTCATCAGTGAACAATGCAAAGAACCCTGCCTAGTGAAGATTACATTCTAACAGAGAATGTTGGATACTTAAGCTTGGTTGGATGACATTAGACTTAAAGCATAAACCAGTGACAGACTGTAGATGGACTTTATCTGTTGGTAATGGCCAGCAATTGAAGGGTTATCCCTCCAACTGGGGTCTGGGTTCATTGAATATAATCTGTGGATGATAGATTCTGAAACTGCCTGGCATAAGACCACAGGCTTCAGCTTCCTGGATCTGTAGGAGTTAAGCCCAAGGGGAGTGACCCACTGAAAAATTACTTGCTTATTTAGAGATATGGAAAAAAGCTTTGAACTAGGATGGAAAGACTTGGTGTGACATCTGATTCTACCACAAACTAGCTTTGTGAACTTGGGCATGCATATAACTTCTCAGAAGCTCAGCTTTCTCAACCATAAACTATAGCTGATAATATTCGCTCTGCCTATTTTGCAGGATTGTGGAAGTCAAAAGAGATCACTTATATGAAATTTCTTAGAAAAGTCTGTATTAATGTATGTGAAAAATAGAAAGATTTAATACTTATTTTTGCAATCAATCTAAATCATAAGGCCTTCTACCAGATTAGCTTTGTTTTTCTTGGTAGTATTTCTGTATATGTATGAATAATCTAGAACACTTCTATTGCCACCCTTGTGTTGACCTTGTCTCTTCTATTTCCTGAGAGATTAGAAAAGGGTGTCTCAGCTGCGAAAAGCATGGTATGAGGGGTTATTGTCATGGAAAATACCTGTAGCTATTGCACAAATCTTTGCTTTTATCCCAGCGATTCCCATTAGCACCTCCCACGGATTTTTCCTAAACAGTATTAATTGTATGGTCTCTTAATTTTAGCTATGTAATGTCAGGAGGTAGTCAAGTCCTCGTTATTTTTCTCAAATGATGGGTTACCTCATGGAAAACTATATGTGTCTAGAATACTAATGATAGAAGAAAACTTAGAGCTCTCTACTTTCTTAGAGGTGCGAATGACTGAGACTGCCGTGTCTTATCCAAGGATTCCTGTGAGTTCATAGCAGAGGGAGCATCAGAACCCAGGCTCTGGACTCTCCTGTCTGTGTTGCCCCTATTCCCTGTAGTACAGCTCCTCCCATTTCTATCTCTATTATCTCTTCATCATCCCAGACTGGGATTTATGTGATGTCTCTGAACATGAATGGAGAAAAAACGCCTAGTGCTTTCCTTCCAAAATGTGGAGGATCTTTCTCAGAGAAAACCCTCTGCCAAACTTAGAAATTCAGACTAGGAGCCTTAACCTGGCAGGTGCTCAGGACTCACCTATGACAGAGCTAGAGACGTTTTCTCATTGAAAATATAAAATAAAATTGATACATAGAGACAATTCACCACACTTAGGGTTTAAAAAAATACTTGGCAGGCATTAACAGAGTAATGAGGGATCACAACTACCCCATTTTACACATAAGGAAAATCAGGCAGAGAAGTTAAATAATTTTTTCAAGGTCACCAGGTGATGAGTAGTGAAGTCAAGATGAGAATATAGGGGTCAGACTGCAGAGCCTAGCTGTCATTCACCGTTCCGTTCAACACATATTCCCTGTACATACTCTTCAGTGCAGAACACTGATTTTTTTTTAATCTATCTATTTATTTATTATTGAACAGGTAATATATTCACATGGTACAAAATTCTAGAATACAAAGTTATATACAATGAAAAGTATATTTCTCTCCTCCCATGCTCTTTCCCGGCGACTCCATACTCCTTGTCAAAGACAAACACCATTACCAGTTTGTTTCTTTCTTTTTTTGGCCGTGCCACTTGACCTGCATGATCTTAGTTTCTCAACTATGAATTGAACCCAGGCCCGGGGCCCTGGCAGAGAAAGTGCCGAGTCCTAAACACTGGACCACCAGAGAATTCCATTACCAGTTTTTCATGGACTCCTTTAATAGTTGTCCGTGAACGTGGGTGTGTGTATACATATACACGCCTACATGTATATATCTGTGTATATACATATACATACATACATAACATTACACACAATCTTCTACACCTTGCTTTTTTCACATGTTATTCTTGTAAATTTTTACACATGGATACATATATATTGCCTCATTCTTTATCCCCTAACATTTCTTTTATATATATATATATATATATATATATATATATATATTTGTTGTTGTTGTTAGTTTCTGCTTGCATGGTATATATATATATATATATATATATTTGTTGTTGTTGTTAGTTTCTGCTTTATAATGAAGTGAATCCAGAACACTGATTTCTTGATAGTGTGAGAGATGTTATCCAAAACTGGTCAAGGAGAACCTAGGTTTTCCATTGCTAGATAGGCAATGGAACTGGCTCCATATTTTTTCCTTAATAAAGAAATTTTGTGTAAGCAGAGATGTTCATTCTTAATCCAAACACCACAGTGTGTCTCTGCGTTCAAAAACAAATTAAAAAAAAAAAAACCCAAAAGAGCCAACCAAGTGGCAGAGGCAGCAAGGCCTGATTTGCATAGCCCTGAGAACATCAAAGTCATAACTGGTTCTAATACCCCTATTATATGAATTACAGAGAGTGATTCAGGTCAGGAGTCTTTATCGCTAAACAAAAGCATGGGGATGGGAAAACAGTAAAGCAAATAGAGAGCTAGAGAAAGATCGACTTGTAAGCAGCATCCAAAATTATTAATTGCCATGTTCTATTGAGAGAGAGAAAAACGAAAAGAATAAGAACAAGAGCAAGGGCCTTGCTGTGGTATGGAAAAGAGACCTTTTTGAAGTAGACACTGGGCTGTGTTGCACTGAAAGTGGGAAGGGAAGGTTCTTTCTTGCTACTGGCTAGTCGGATGCAGCCCTGCTGTGAGATGCTGGACAGTCCTATTTCCTGCCTGGACATCAGTTTCCTACTCCGTAAAATGAGGAACTTAGACAATTCCTAAGTTCTTTTTGGACTCCACTTCCAAGATCATAGTGCTGTGTCTTTCTCAACCATGAATTTCCCACAGTGCCTTGCACAGATCAGAAAGTATCAAGGGAAGCTGAGCAACCGCTTGGACAGGAAGCACAAAGGGAGTCTTCATAGCACCAAAGCCTACGTGCTACCTCTGTGCAGATCTTTGTTGAGCTCAGCCTACCTTTTCAGATTCTCACACCTTAACAGAGTTTACTACCTCTGTTTTCTCACCAGGAATGCACTGACCCATTCAACACAAGGAGGAGAGCCTGGTATTGCATAAGAGTACCACGGAAATCATTGGAGCCGGGTTCATAAGAAAATAGTCTTGGGCTTCCCTGGTGGCGCAGTGGTTGAGAGTCCGCCTGCCGATGCAGGGGACGCGGGTTCGTGCCCTGGTCTGGGAAGATCCCACATGCCGCGGAGCAGCTGGGCCCGTGAGTGCATCCGGAGCCTGTGCTCTGCAACGGGAGAGGCCACAACAGTGGGAGGCCCGTGTACCACAAAAAAAAACGAAAAGAAAATAGACTTTCAGCCAAGAGACTGGGGAGTGTTTTCCTCAGGGAAGGAAAGAATGCATTACAGTCAGGGGAGAGAGGCAGACGTTCACACTCCTGCTACCCTCATCCAGGGAGGTCAAAGTGTTACAGAGGCTGTGATGATGAGCAAAGACTGTGGTATTGTACCCTAGGACAAGAAGTAATGAGGCTAAGGAGATGAAAGATGGAGGGGAGAGGCATCCAAGCTATGTTCTGTACTCATGGATAGGATATTATAAGAGGGAAGAAGAATGGCAGTATCTAAGAAGACAAAACACCCATTGACTGCCAAATCCTGATTGAATACCAGCCAACCATGGGACACTATGATGTCTTCTGCTGGGCCTGGGTGAGACTACTCTTAGACGTGACTCCTTGCCCTGCATGTGACTCTTGAAGGTATCACAAGTCTGAGGGTGAGGGTCAATAGGAATGAAGTGTCAGGCCACTACCTCCAAGGAATGGCTTGGAACACCTGGCCATGTGCAAATAACCCTGGTGCCCTATCCATTGTAGAGGGAATTACCACTCGCCTAGGAACATCAGGTTTGAGTGGAGAATGGAATACGACGTGGGTGTCTCCAGTAGAAAGGAAGAGAGGGCAACAGGCAGGGAAATGGGAATGTTCCAATAACAACTTTCACAGCATTTTGCTGAAAGTTTGTGCCTCTTACAAGTAAATCACTTAAGGTAAACACCTCCAGGTCTCTGAAGAAGCAAAAGGCAAGAAGGAAAAAGGACACTGAGATGCCCCTATCTTAAAAGTAGTAAAAGAAAAAACAAAAAACATGTGCACTCAAATCCACACACCCACACACATCTCAGTGGCCTGAGAATAGTATTGAACTTAGAAATCTTTTTCCAAGGGCTTGGTTTCTCCTGCCTGGGTGAGATTCACAAAAATGAATTTCCTAGAACATTCTTTTATAACCTTCCTGTTGGATATTTATGAATACCAAAATTTGCTATAATATACCAAATATAATATACCTTGATGCCACTGTAATTCTAGAACTCTTGAGAGCAAACATTCTGAACATATCCAAAACGTATTTGGCAGGAGGCCCTGTGGAATGATACAGCAGAACTTCTATTCATTTCACAGCCCAGAATCTGGCAATGGGTTGATCTTTGTGTTCTTTCTCCTTACACTCTCATTTAAAATTCCAGCTTTTCTGTACCCTAGATATAGTGAGTGCTTTCAAGTGCTTTCTCTAATTTTTACTCATTAATGGAGCAGA
Organism: Lipotes vexillifer; assembly: GCF_000442215.2. Classification (NCBI taxonomy): domain Eukaryota; kingdom Metazoa; phylum Chordata; class Mammalia; order Artiodactyla; family Lipotidae; genus Lipotes; species Lipotes vexillifer. The sequence goes on from NW_006785778.1 coordinate 377,588, forward strand.
GTAGTATTAGGAAGGTATTGGTAAGTTGAAAAAAAATTAAATACAGCTAATGCGAACTTAGCTAAAATATGGTAGGGCAGAATGATCAACTTGTAAAAGACAGTACCTAGAGTTTAGGAATATAAAACCAATATTCAAAATCATCATAACTTCTTTTACAGATAAAATTGTGGTATTCCCCAAATTATAGAGCAAATGCCAGATGAATTAAAGTGCCATAAAATTCTTCATTTACTATACATTGTTCTGTAAGCCAAGCTCTCTTTGCTAGAAATTTCTTCTCATCTTTTGGCTTGCTGTATCTAAATTTTACTCGAATTACAAAATGCTGTCCCTCCAAGATCCAAGGCCTAGAATTCTGATCAGAATCACAAAAGAGAAATTTACCTGCCAGTACTTGCCACTCACTTAGCACGTAGGTTCAGGATTAGTGTGAGGAGTTACAAATCTCATAAATTTCAAGCACACACCCAACACTGACTCTAAAGCAGCCAAAAATAAATACATTTTTAAAAAAATAATAAAAATAAAAAATAAGAGCACAACTTTAATGAACCACTATTATCTGCAAAGGTATATACCTATACACACATTTGTTGAGTTTTCACATTGTAATTTGTCTTAAAACTACAACCTCATATCTATATTGGCAGAGCTGTTTTATGCCATCCTTCATCTCTCTCCTAAAGGAAATTACTGAAATAGTAACAAATTAGGGGTTCACACTCCTCATTTTACAGATGCTGAAACTGTGGTGCAGAAAATTAAGCATCAGGCCACAGTCATCAGACTTCGGTCCATTGTTCTCTCCACTCTTTCTCTTTGTATTTCCATGAAAATCTATACATCTGCATAACCATTTTTGGAATGAGTCTGAAGCACCGGAAAAAAAGTCTCGAATTCAGAAAAATAATAATAAACTAATAATAAATACTAAGGCCTTTATAGTTACAAAGAGGATGCTGGGAAATCTATACTCAAGGCTGGACGTATCCTATGTTCAGTTTACCTAGTAAGAGGGCTGTGGAATATGAAAAGAGAAAGAATTGTTGAAGGGAGAGTGAATACTGTCTCCTGCCAGTCTACGGGTGTCCTGACTCAAGAATCCTGAGTTAGGAAGGCTCCAATGTGTACCCCGCCACACACATACAATCATTTCATACTTTTATTTTGCTATCAGCAGTGTCTTGTATACCAACTATATATAATCCCTGGGTTACCTTCTAGAAACTTTGGACAGGGCACCAAAACACAGAAATATAGTCCCTGGATCTCAGAAGTCCTACGCAAATTTTAGATAATCCAAGCATGTTTAATCAACAGTTAAGTCTTTGGTGTTCTGTATTGTTAGTTAAGTTGTTCTAATAACTAACAGTGGAACAGCAAAAAGTCATTGTCCAATATCATCTGCATCTAATTTCTTTTTAAAATATTTTAGTAACTTTATGAAATACAGAAGTGAAGAGTGAAAAACATCATCAGAAATTTTACTAAGAATTTAAATATAGTAAACCTAAAATTTTGTTGTCTTCATGATATTAGAGGTATGTATACACAAAATGAGAAATATACTCTGAATGCAATTAACTGCTCATGAACTATCACTGCAACCTGGGAAATAACCATCCTGTATATACTGATTTCAAATACATCTCTGATATGTTCTAGCTTATCATTACTTCTGATTGTTCATCTTGTATTTGCATCATTATTTGCAATACTTAAAAATAATTATAACATTTGATGGCTTATGGTTTTGTTGAGAGAGGATGAACATGTTCTTTGCTCCAAAATTGCAAAATATTTTTATTGTTAAATTCATAAACACCAATTAGAATGATCAATTCAGTGAGTTAAATTTCTACATCCTCTAGTTTCTTCCAATTTATCAATACCTTCAATACATACCCACCTTCAGTATTTGTCCACTCGTGAAGCATATTGGGTACATTTTGGTGACAAGAATCATTAGAGATAAAGAATACTGTCACGTGTCCTTTTAGAAAAATAGAATGGTCAGGCTCTTGTCCCCCAAATTTACATGATGAAATTTACCTGTTTAATAATTAACTATATAAGAGTACCATATATCCTTTTTCATCCTTAGAACTATATTGCTCAACCATTGAGCCTTTTGTTTGAGAAAGTTCATCTAAGATATCATCACACAAAGACTCAGTCTGAGATTTAACTTAGACAATTCATTTCATCATCATCACTAGAGTCCCAGGTGGCACTCTCTATAGTCATCTTCTGATTTAACAATTTTGAAACATCTCCCTCTGTCAACTTTAATCTCTTGGACATTATGAGGAGAAAATTCTTTTAAAAATCTGAATTCTTATAAAAAAACTAAAAGCAGACTACAAAGATAAATGTCTCTCATATTATTCTATACGTTCTTGAAAGATGATGCAAAAGTTTTGAGCAACACAGTAGGAAAACTGGATAATTATACAATAGTAAATTCATTTCATCACCCTCCAGTCTTTTTACTGCATCATCTTTCTAAGCCAGTTGTCCAATAAAACTATAATGAAAGCCACTTACATAAATTTAAGTTTTCCAACTTTAAGTAGGCACATACAATATAAAAAGAGAGGTAAAATTAATTTTAGTAATAGATTTTATTTAACCTGTAACATCTTTTAACACATGCCTGCATCAAAATTATCAGTGAACTATTTTATGTTGTTTATTTTTATTCTAAATCTCTGAAATCTAATGTGCAATTTGTACTTATAGCACTTCTCAGTTTTGAATAGCCACATTTTAAGTACTTAGTAGTCCTATATGTCTAGTAGTTACCATATTAGACAGCATAGTTTTGGACAATTCCACCATTCTTCCTTTTTTTAAATTTTAGTCTTTGGGTTCTTTGATCATTGAATTAATTGATAAGTTAGGATAAAGTAATTCCTGAATGATAAAAAGAGACAATGTCTCAAGATATGGAAAAACAAAATAACTAACTCTCCATACTGTACTTTAGATGTATAAAGGCCCTTTGATAATTACAATAGATACATTTTATTCTTTTTTTAAAAAGTAGTTTTGGAATTCTTAAGAACTTTTAAGTGTTCAGAGTTGAGAGAACAGACTGACGAAAAAATCAGCCAAAGACCTTAACAGACATCTCACAAAAGGGATATACAGATGAAGAATAAACATATGAAAAGATACCCCACTTAGGTCATTAGGGATGTGCAAATTAAGACATGGAGATACCACTACACACCTTTTAAAATGGCCAAAATCCAGAACACTAACAACACCAAATGGTGGTGCAGATGTGGAACAGCAGGAAGTCTCATTCACTGCTGATAGGAAGGCATAGCAACTTTGGAACACAATTAGGCAGTTTCCTGCAAACTTAAACATATTCTTATCATACAATCCAGCAATCACACTCTTTCGTATTTACCCAAAGGAGTAGAAAATGTATGCCCATGTGAAAACTTGCACACAGATGTTTATAGCACCTTCATTCATAATTATCAAAACTTGGAAGCAACCAAGATGTCTTTCAATAGGAAATGAACAAATAAACTGGTTATGTCCTGAGAATAGAGTATTATTCAGTGCTAAAAAAAAAAAAAAGAAATATTAAGCCATAAAGACATGGAGGAAATTTAAATGTATGTGTACTACTAAGTGAAAGAAGTCCACCTGAAAAGACTGTATACTATGATTCTAGCTATATGACATTCTTTTTTTTTTTTTTTTTTTCTTGCGTTATGCGGGCCTCTCACTGTTGTGGCCTCTCCCATTTGCGGAGCACAGGCTCCGGACGCGCAGGCTCAGCAGCCATGGCTCACGGGCCTAGCCGCTCCGCGGCATGTGGGATCTTCCCGAAACGGGGCACGAACCCGCGTCTCCTGCATCGGCAGGCGGACTCTCAAGCACTGCGCCACCAGGGAAGCCCTATATGACATTCTTAAAAAGGCTAAATTATGGAGACAATTTTAAAAAATTGCCAGACAGTAAAAGTTGCTGGCCGGAGTTCTTGGGAGGGAGGGATAAATAGGTGAAACAGGACTTTTAGGGCAGTGAAACTACTCGTTATGATACCATAATGGTGGACATGTCATTATATATTTGTCCAAACTCATAAAATGTACAACACAAGAGTGAACCCTAATGTAAACTGTGGACTTTGGGTGATAATGATGTATCAACATAGGTTCCTCAGTTGTAACAAATGTAGCACTCTGGAGGGGGAGGTTTGATAATGAGGGAAGCTAAGCATCTGTGGTCTCTGTACTTTTCTCTCAATTTTGCTATGAAGCCAAAACTTCTGTAAAAAAAAGCCTTAAAGTTAAAAAATTTTGTTTCCATGCACTTCAGAAGACCTCTAAGAAAGAATAAAAGTCATGAAGTACCAATCCATACAAATGGTTTAGAACTGCTCAAAAAAAAGAAAGAAATGACAATTCAGTCCAAAGTCCCACTTAATAGTAGGAGGGAGGGAGACGCAAGAGGGAAGAGATATAGGAACATATGTATATGTATAACTGATTCACTTTGTTATAATGCAGAAACTAACACACCATTGTAAAGCAATTATACTCCAAAAAAGATGTTAAAAAAAAAAAAGTGCCTTAATAGTATATCAAGGATTAACCATTTTCACTGCTTTTTCTTTTTCTGGCAGCGATTTTATCAACCATGCCATTTTGATGGATCTAACACCTAAATTTTAAGGAATAAGAACTGGAATCTTTTGGTACCCCTAATTTAAGTTGAAACTGCCTTGCCAATAGGAATGCATTTTTTCATCATGTGATTACAACTATTAATAGGAAAACACATTAATATATGTAAATACTATATATATGTTATTCTGTAAAGTTATTTATAAATCTAAGGTACTAAATTGTTTTCATGCCATCTAATGTCAGTCCATAAAAGAACAAACTTCTTTAAAAAAAATCATTAAACTGTTTTGATAGAAGATATTTCATTTGCTGAATCAATATATATAATTGAAAGGTGATATTTAACACTGAGTTTAAAGGAGAACATGCCATAGACCACCATTTGCAATGCTGTTCCCACATAAAATCAGGGTAATCTGCATTCCAGCCCGCAGTCCTGAGGAGGTCATTGATGAGCTCCATGGGAAGGTCACTAAATTAGACATTAGGAATATCTGCAGTCTAGTCCCTGTTCCAAAGCACACTCATTCTGACCTCAATCAAATAACATATTAAATCTGCGAGTATCTTGTGTACCAAATGAGGTGTATATTCCTGGTCTTTAGATTGGCTAAAATAAGAAAATAATGATACTTTGTTTCAGGATTAGAAGTATCAATATTTGAATCTCTCTAATGTTTCTTCCAGTATTTTTTCCTCTACCTCAGTAAAAATAAGGCCAAAGGATAGACAGGCAGGCAGACAGACAGACAGACAGACACACACACACCCAACACCATTTCTCAATGCATTTTTATTTATTTTTTAATTTTATTGCATGTCCTGGCAAACATAAGTGGCTTGTGGATTTGCCTCTGGCTCACCAAAAGCCCATTACCCAAAATACCAAAAGACAAGCAACTGAAGCTTAAAAAAAAAAAAAAAAAAAAAAAAAAAAACATATATTCCTATAAATGTTGCTTCTGCTGAGAGGGGGAGGGGAGAACTTGACGGGGA
>NW_006785778.1:383274-386837 GCF_000442215.2 Lipotes vexillifer
AAAAAAAAAAAAAAAAAAAAAAAAAGCATCACATCTATAAGAAAAACTTTTCAAAAACATTAATAAAGCATATAAAACATTTGGCATTGACTTAATTTTTTTACAATTATAAAAATAATAAAAAAAAAATGCAACCTTTTAACATTCAACATCCTGCATACTATACCTTAGGGGAATATCAAGAAAACAAAAGGTAAATGGATTTAATGAAGTAAGTTCTAGTCTCCATTTCCATTTCTAATCAACTCCAAACAAAAATCTATCCATTCTTCAGCTAACTGTACTGAACTGAGGCCACAAGAACTCCATTAAGCCCATGCCCCCTCTGTCTGTCTTAATATTCTTTCGCCCCTCACGCTAGCTACTCATACACTCAAAAAACGTTAAGTCGCCACCAGGATGTGAGGCCAGTAGTTGTGCCTCGCTTTGGCTCATGCCAAACCCATGATATACAGTGAAGGAATTTCTGAGTCCTTAGTGCCACCTGAAGAGTGCTGAAATAGCTCAGAGGATGTCCTAGGTTTATTCAAACACTCATGATAGCCCAGGAAGGCATTTGCCCTCCTAGCATTGCCAAGGCATGGCTTTCATTCTTCCTGTTAATAGGTTTTCAAACCTGCATGCCTGTTCCACATATTAACAGTGCTTATTACCATTTATGCAGAATAAAACTTTGAAATCAAGGACTCACTCTCTTTAACATACAAAACTAAAAAATAAAAAACAAAAACAATTTTTCCCTTCCCCCCATCTTACAGTAATGGCATTTTAAAATTTGACATTGTAGTCTTACTAAATGGTGTTTCCAGGAAAATATAAAAACAATAATAATAACAAAAAAATTTTCAACTGTGGTTCTGGAAAACCCGGTATCCCAAGAAGAAAAAGAAAGTGAAACACAAAGTATGCACGTTCACACGCAAAACATATATACAGTTTTCAGATGAAAGTCATATATATTTTTAAGCCACATTAGTCCTTTTGCACTTTAAAATAAAAATGGAAGCTTATGTGCAATGATAGCCCTTTACCAGAAGGCACGGCAGGCTTTTAGAGCTCATTAGCATATATACAAAATACTTGTTTTATAGTTTGAAAAAAAGTATTTGCTACAAAGTATGTTTCTAAAAGATGTACAGCAATATCTCCATTTACACGTTTTTTCAGAGTCTGAAGACAACTCTTTGCTTATGTGGTTCAGGCAACATTGCCAATGGAAGGCTTATCCTCTGATCTGTCAGGACATTTTTATGTGGATGCACAGTCCAGAAGACAGATGGACGGGAAACTGGGTTCTCACAGTTACTTTCCAACAAAGTGAAACTATTATTGTTCAAAAAGAAAAGTGATATGGTGATACAACTGATGCTTTAGGAAAACTGATCTCATAATTCTATATTTTCCAAATCGCTGCTCCTATTTTAAACCTTGAAGAGAGAGAGATCAGCAAGCCTCTATATGCAGAATTTTGTAGAACGTGAGGGTCATTAGAAGAAACATTTACCAAATAATACTATTTATGTTTCAAAAAGTCCTCCAAGTATTTCAATTCATGGCTCACTGAGATCTCTTACTGTTTAGTGGAGATTCAATAACTCTGTATGATTCCTGTTTTTCCTGGTTATTCTTCACAGACATTAAAGCTTTATTGCAAGAACTAGACAGATGGCATTCATCCCAATCAAATCAACCTCAATTCTAACAAGGGTAACAAATGTGTAATTGAGTTAATCAATCTAGTAGTGAAATTTGGTTTACAGGCGTTTGTACTGGCAGCTAATGCTTTGCCAATAAATACTGAGAGTTAAGGTGTCTGGCATTAAATTTAAGGAGATTGCTGAAATACCCAGACATGTGATACCAGGTGTTATTTAACTGGCTTCCATGACTTTTTAAGAATTTTAGCCATGACTCACATTCCCCAATCCCAACCCAAAGCAAGACAGAATATTTCCTTTCCTATGGTGAGTGATAGCGTGAACATGAACTTTTTCTTGTACTTGAACTAAATCACCCCAAAGGCAACCACTATCAGTAGCAGGGATATCAGTAACATAAAATATACCAACATAGAGAATCGTGTACATATGTATACAGTCTCACCCATGTAATAACAAGCAGATCTAACCAAAGGTTTGATGTGGCATGTGTTTAGCATCAAAAGAACTGAAGGCACCTACATGTCACTGTCACTCACATGTCCTATCAAGATCTAGATACCTATTACCATACGTGGCTGGCCTTGAGAGACGGGGTATAGATAAGCCATCCAAAAAGTAAGAGAAAAGGCAATAAGTGCAACTCAATTTTTTTCCTTTAAATTACATTTTAAACAATACTCAATGCCCCCCACCCAAAAATATATACTGTATATTTATATATTTATATATATAGTCTTAGACTATAAGGGTGAAAATGCTTTATAAAAGTCAAGGAGAGACCTCTGCAGCTTAAGGAGACACCCACTGCTTTTTTGCTCACTTCTACCTAGCCATGACAATTTCAGTCCTGCAAGCAAGAGATCTGAAGGCTTAAAGCCAGAATCAGAATCAGATGCCAGGTTGTACATTAGGTAAAAAGTAGCCTCTTCCTTCTCCTTCCCTTAAGAAACCGGACTGAAAAGAGGAAGGAGAGGAGCTAGGAAGAATGCTTGGTACAGTGGTGCCTTGTAGTGGGGTTAGTGGGTAGGAAGACGGAAAGAGCTCGAACTGCAACGCTCATCTCACTCCCCCTCCTCTTTGATGCGCTGTTGCTTGTTGCGACGAGCATCCATGTCAAAGTTGAAGTCATTCCACTCATCGCGGGGTGGGAAGGAGATGGTCTGACGGAGGGTGAAGCGCACAGCGTCAATTACACGCTCGCCCCGGGTCTCACTGGAGCCCACACTGACTGTGGAGGCACCACTTGGGGTCCGCAGGAGGTGGGGAGGGGACGAGAAGTCGTGGAGCTGCCGGTGGTCCAGGATGCCTTTCCAGATGGCATGTCGGAATTGCTCAGGGATTTTTAGACTTGCCAAATCCTGTGCAATAGGGAAGCAAATCAGGAAGAATTAAGACAAAGAGACAAACTGACATTTAGTCCACACCATTCTGTCATTCCCCAGTGCTTGGCTTTAACTGACCTGCATTTTACTGAACTCTAAATTGGAAAATAAAATTAGCTCTTTATTAATCTTTGGCATATATGTAACCAAGCACAGATATACAGGCTTGAGGTGCCATCTCTTCTTGTAGGTAGCATTTTGCTTATTCTCTATTGGTCTCAGTTTCCTCTAAAATAGAGGTAATATTTAGATCAGAGAACACAAATCCCCAAACAAAAACATCAGGTAAAGGAAACTTCCAACTCTCAAATCTACCTCGCTCTAATCACTGGAAGAAAGATATTAATGGAATGCCACCACTTCTCAAATGAGGAGATGGGAACCAAAGATTACTAACAGATATTGAACACTTTCGACATGCCAGGGGTTGAAGTAATTTTTTATTCATGATGTCATTTAATGCTAAGATTAGTGGTAGATATTATTCCACCTATTTTTTTTTTTTTTTTTTTTTTTTTGG
>NW_006785778.1:387074-442539 GCF_000442215.2 Lipotes vexillifer
TGCATCGGCAGGCGGACTCTCAACCACTGCGCCACCAGGGAAGCCCTATTCCACCTATTTTATAGACAGAAAAGCTGAAGGTCAGAGAGGTTGATAATTCTAAAGTTACACAATTAAGTGAATGAACTGTGGATTCAGGACCGCCTCTGAGCCTAAAACTGCCCTAATGGCCGAAAGGTCTCTTGGTGTTTGGATAAATCAGGGTATCAAAATACAGAGTACGTGTCCATGTTCTGTGGTTGGGGGTAGAAGGCATTACAAAGATGGTTGATCTTAACTAACTGTGGTAGCATCTCTGTTTACCTGCACTAGCTCCTCATTAGCTTGCTTTAGTGTTGGCTTGAGTTTTTTATGGAGCAGTATGGTAGGTAGAAAGAACATTGTGCTTAGAGTCAGAAGACTTTGACAGAAGTTCTTATTCTGTCACTCACCGGCTCTAGACCTTCATTAAGTCACTTATTTTCTATTGGCCTCAGTTTCCTCCTTGGTAAAATGGGATACAATTCCTTTATAGGTCAACACATACCGTGGACTCATATGCAGAGGTGGATATGAAAGTATTTTGCAAATTATAAGGCACACTATGTAAATCTTAATCATCTGAATTATTACTATGTTATACCATGATTAACCCATCCTTGCATCTTAGAGGGAATACTTATAACAACTCCAAAATTTAACCATATTCATTTTCCAGGGAGGTATGTGAAGTAACTGAGACTGGTGTTGAGAGACAAGAAGAAAAGGAGGTGTCTACTTCCAGTGATGAGCAGGAAGAAGCTGAAGTGAGGATGCGGAAATTAGATAGCCTCCCAATATTTCCTAATTTGGAAATGTGCAGCGTGGGTAGTCCAATTTCCTATTCTAGCAGAAGAATACCTTATAGCCATGGTGATTGGAGATGGCCATCTCTGACTTCCATGCCCACAGAAACATACAGTATAAATGGGGCAGAAAGCCTCCCACGGCCTGATCCCTTAGCTATTGCACTTGCTCTCAGCAGGGTCTGGCAGCCAAGCCACCAGGGGCATGAATGACTAAGAAGCCAAGGAAACAAGAAATAAATGGACAATGTTTCCACACTAGTCTATATAAAATAGATAACTAACAAGAACCTACTGTATAGCACAGGGAGCTCTATTCAATACTCTGTAGTGGCCTATATGGGAAAAGAATCAAAAAAAAAAGAGTGGATATATGTATATGTAAAACTGATTCACTTTTGTTGTATACCCAAAACTAACACAACAGTGTAAATCAACTATACTCCAATAAAAGTTAAAAAAAAAAAACATTATAAAGAAGTTATTCCACAAATAGATAAGTGAGCATAGCCCTTTATGCTTCTGAAACCCCCAGTAAGTCCAAAACTCTCTGTACACTAGGCTCCATTAATCTGCATTACTCTCTGGATAGATTTTAACTTACACTGACAGGTGAGAAAGCTGTGGCCCAGAGCCTGGCCCAGGACCTAGCCAACACCAGCAGAGATAGATTTGTGGAGAGCATCAGCAGATCCTAGCAGCCAAAGGGGCATCCTGACATACTCCCCAGTGGGGACAGTGAGCCAGTTGAAGGTAAAACTTTAAAAATATAGGGAAGGGACAAATTTCCTGTTCCATCATGTAAGGCTCTCAGACACAGGGCAACACACTGTCTTGTGTCAAACTGCCTTCAATGGATGGACATCATTGTAAAGTTCTCTGAAACTTGTCGGAACGTACTCCTAAAGCTTTCTCTATAGCTTTTACTTATAATTTCTTCCATCAGGGAGCAGCAGCCAGGGGTGATTGAGGGAGTGGAGATGGGCGGGCATAGGGGCAGCACAGCATATACTTGTCACCAGAGGGCAGAGGTGTTCTCACGCTTGCAGGGACATCTCTAGCATCGGTGCTCAAGGGGGGGTGGGGGGCAAAAAGAGGTCCCAACTACAGAAGCGGCAGCAGAGACAGAGAGTATCTTCTTCCACCATCCCAAAGGGCCCTCTGGAAGCTAGAAAGGAGGATAGTGAACCCCAAAGACAGCAGCATAAAGAGCAGCCTGGGAGGAAAACCAGATTGTTGTAAACCAGAACAAAATGAGCTCCCACCCACGTGAACAGTAGTTCAAGAAGTGCTGTAGGAAGCAAGAAAATGTCCCCTCCTATCCAGCTTGCTTCCAGGACTATCAGAGCCAGAAACCAACGATTTTGAACCTAACTGGATTAACTGAGGCCCAGAGAAGCAAAGTGATAACCCCAAGTTCTCATTACCACTAAGAAGCATAGTTGGGACTTGAACCCATGACCAGTGATCTTTCCCAGTGATCAGGGATGGCTGGGCCCTATTCTGGTAGAATTGACCATGAATGAACACATGGTTCTAATCGAGAGGCACAGCTCAATCCTCTGTGACATCCTATTTTAAAGAAAGGCAGAAAAGGCCAATCAATAGAGTTAAAGACTGGAAGCTTACATCTCAGGGTGCTATTCCTGGTTCTGTCATCAACCCATCATGGCAAATGACCATACTGTCGTCTCTCCATGTTTTAAAGTGAGAATAACATCACCTGGTTCCTGCTGTCCTCCCTGGGGTCTTACACCAATTAATGAGAACAACCAAAAAGTGCTCTGAATTCTTTAGAGATCATACACTCTTTGAAGGTGGGAATCAGATCTCACTCCCACTCTGCATATAGTATGCACACAATAGACAACTGCTGGCTGATCAGAGAAGCTGAGGACCACTGATCCTGAGCTTCTCATATGTAGAGGCGGAGGCCTGGGAATCTTTCTAATATGGTTATGGGTCCCAGCAAAACTGAGGACTGTGGGTAGGACAAAAAACAGAGGGGATTCAACTACAAGGTGAATGTCACCAGAGGGAGGAACTTAAGGAATAAAACTCAAGAGAAAAGTCTAACGGTTACTTACATCCATGGAGTAATGCTCAATCTGATAGATGGTGGTCAGCCCCTGGGTCGTGAAATAGTCCAGACATGATGAACAGCCCAACCTCGCTAAGAAACTGCAGAGGGAGGAGGGAAGAGGAAGGAGGAAACAGAAAAAGAAAGTTCACCCCAACTGCATTGGCAAGATAAAGGAAAACCCAACATTTTGCCCTGGGATGCCCTACATAAGAGATTAGGGGCAGATAAAATATATGTGGGGCCTTGGATTGGAGGTCTGGGGATGATTAGGGACACGAACTTTAGGTCTATAAAATTAAAATCAACTGTTTAAAGATGCCTGCAGAGCAGAGATTTTCAAATGGTGACTGGTGGAATTCTAGGGGTTCCATATCAGTGTCTTAGGAGCCATTGCAGGGGGTGAAAGGAAGGAGTCCAGTGCTCAGGTTTCCAGCCCTCTTGCCTCCTAGCTCTTCACTTCAAAAAGAGCACCTCTCCTTCAATTGTTTATATCTTGGGTTTCTGAGAATGGTTTATATGGCTAAGAGAAAACTGTAGGCCACTATACTGTGAAGTCATTCATGCTTTTTGATTGGTGTCCTCCATCAAAATACAGACCCACTCCTTTATGGCTCTGGTCTCAGATCGGTGATGCCACCACCGTCACAGAGCCAGATAGATGCTCGATGATGAGCCAAGCACTTTGCCATCTCTCTGACACTGCTACTACTGCTGCATCCATCACATGGGAACCAACACATATTATTCCAGCAGCCAAATGAAAAAATCATTCTGCACACGAAGCAGGGCACTAGGCATGAGATTTGGGCACTGATGCTTGCCTCTGTTGGAAACAGAATTTTCCAGACTTCATGCCTTTCTTTCTTCTGGCTATCTGAACTCCCTTTCCTGGAATGTCCCCAGTTCCCATATGACAAAGCAAAAGAGGCCATCAGGTTCTTGAAAGTCCCTGTCATTTTTACTAACATTCAAACTTTTTTATGGACATCCAACTCCAAAATAATGATCCCATGGTGGCTGAGAGCTATGAGGCCTAGAGAGCAGGAAAGGGAGCGAGATAGCAAGTTGAGTGCCCATTTGGGAACCCCAGCCCTGAGCACCAATTTGAAGGCCACAGCTTACTGTAAAAATGTGATGGAGGAGGGGGGGAGTAAGTGAAGATGGGGGAAACAGGCATGAAAAATTATATGCCTATCAACTCACATTTTCACTTTTCCCCATGCTGATTGTTGTGGTTTACTTTGATTAAACGCTGCTGATGACTCCATAGATCAGAGATAACAGTGGCTGAACTTCCACCACTGGGCTGCTTTGCTTTCTTTCCAACTGTGCTATTAACTTTGACGGTGTCCACCCTCCACCACCCAGAGATGCTTAGGACAGGCCCCCAGGGGCACATGCTGTGGACTCACCTGACAAGGCTGCAATCTGTGGGGTACGGAGGTGGGGGGGTGCAGTGGGAGGTGGATGGCATGGAGAGAGGGGGAGGGAGGGCCTGGGTGGGGCTGAGTCCATTCATGTCTCCAGCCATTGGCATGTGGGTGCCCATCATAGGAACTGAACAGAAGCAGGAGGAACAGAGAGGGTTACTGCCGTCATCACATACCAGCATCCCAGTGGTCCATCTCACCTGGCTTAATGTTACCAAGGGCCTAATCTACCAGCCTTCCTTTTCAGTCTTATCTCTCACTACACCCCTTTAAGCACCCTACATCTCACTGAACAGAACAGTCGCCAAACTCCAAACTAATTACCTACTTCTTGACCTTGGTACATTCTCTTAGGACGACCTCTTCCCACTTTGTTCTCTACTCCTAATGCTCTGTCCCAATAGCTTGCTGCTCCTGGTGTTAATACAGTCCTTCTTGTATTTGCCTTCATGGGTTATATTTCTGTCTGCCTCACTAGGCTAGTCTCTTGAAGCATGGAGATTAGACCTTATACACATCTGGGTCCCCACAGACCTGAGCACAGTGCCTGGCACAGAGCAGATGCTCAGAAAACTTAAGTGAACAAACCTTTGAATGAGAGAGGGACCTTTGGAATATTGGTTTGGGAATGGGAGGATTTATTGCAATATTTGTAGGGAACCAAATGCCTCATAAGGAAGGATGCAGTGAAAGACCCCAGCTCTTTTTTCTGGTCCATTTCAGGATTATATTTGGGAACACCACCAACTTGGATTGGTTTCTTACTAAACCATAAACTGTAAACATTCATTTATAGAAAAGAAAAGCTCAATACCAATAATATTTATGAAACAAATTTTGTCTTCAGGTAAAAAAAAAAAAAAAAAGAGCGAAATAACATACCTACAAAAAGATGAATGTAATTTCCTTCTACTTCAGTGAGCAGTAGTGTGCCAAAGGGGAAAGGCCTCTGCCACCAACTAGCCAGCTAAAGACCATAGGCCTAGCATGTCTTATCGGTTTCCCCTCTGACTTTCCTGATGCCATTAGAGGAAAATTATGAAGCATAAATAAGAAAAAGTAAGTAAACTGTTACACAAATGTGAAGGATCATTACCACTACCACTATTTTGTCATCTCAAGAAAAAGTTGAGGACTCTAAGACGTCACCAGAAAGAAAGCAAAAATGGTTCCTTTTCCTTTTACTCTCGAAGCAGCAGACCTGCCAAAGGGTCAGGTTTAGAGTCTTAGGATGTATTTGTCACTAGTGAGAGAGCAGTCTGGCTCTAATGTCTTCGTTGTCATACCAGGTAACCAAACCTCATATATCTCTTACCTCATTAAAATCTAAACATGTGCTATCAGAACCAGAAAGAGTCATAATCTTAGCCTCCCTTAACTTCTTTAAGAAAACCCAGTCTTTTCAAGGCAACAGTGAAATGCAAGTTTAAAGGCTTGATCAAAATAATGAACGATTTCTAGGACAAGACTGAGGCCCTGTTTTATGAGGGTGATTATAGGATACGTGGACAGTATTTAGGCTTTTGCATCCCTTCTGCATTTTTACCATCTTTTTTTCCTTTCAAGTTTGGGTATCCACTCTGCTAGGTTAAGTTCTAGTGGACAAGCTAATTATATTTACAGCAAAGCTATGCACCAATCATCATCCATGTCGAGGCCCGATTCTCACATTGTCTCTTATAGTTATACTTAGTTGATATGAGGAATCTGTGTGTGAATATATATAAAAGGGAGACTCCTTTCCCTAGGTCAATTCCTTAATAACTGTGTATAGGATGGAATAGATGAGTTGAGAAGCCCAAAAGTGTAGGGCCACAGACGCATAAACTTGTTAACTGTGCAGAGTGATAATTTTATGAATGGAAAACTGAGCATTAGAGCGGAGAGGTGACTTGTCCAGAGTTATGCAGCTAATGCTGCAATAGAGTCCAGACTACGATCTATTTCTCTAGATTTTAAGTCCACCAGACTATGCTACTTCCCACAAGTTGGACATATTTCCTTTTGACTATATCTCAAAGAATGTAGAAAAAGAATGTAGAAGGTGGGTCCCCATCCAGGTTGGCAGGAAGTGGACTGTTCTTTTTCACAGAGATCCTTATCCCTACTAAAGGAACAGCCTTCTCTGTCTCTACCAGTGTGCTTTGTAATGAACCATACATCTTAAAAGTGAGAAAAAGTTCACCGTGAGAAATTTAAGCCACTCAACTTTGATCTGTCCGGTCCACTGTGCCTCTCACATAGCTTCAGAGCAAGCCTTCCCCCCATCCCAGAGCAAAGTCTTCCCCTACACGAGCCCTACTGGTCCTCCAGCTGCAGCTAAAGGGAGATGCTCTTACTGTTGGCTCCCATGCCATCGGGAATGGTGGTGGGAGTGAGGGTGTTGCGCTGCTGAGGGTTGATAAGCTGGCTCACGGAAGGCAGCTTGTTCATGCTGTTCATTTTGTTCAGAGGTGGGGAGCTGTTACCGTAGGAAGACTGAGACTGCATCGAGGTCCTGGGAACACAAACACGGGAAGAATGGTGAGCACAGGACGCTGAAGAGTGGGGACTGGTCATTTCCAACAGGTCTCATATTAAAACATAGCCTTAACTGTACACTTGCAAAAATATTCCTCCAGAACAATGACGGGAACTTATTTGTGCTTCTATCTGAGAATCTCTCCTACCTTGGCAGGGATCACAAGGCTATCATCAAATCGTGTGTTTCCTACATGAGTAGAGGTCAAAGCTGAATATCTTCCTAAAGCATCTCCTTTGTGAGAGGGGAAATCATTGCATCTTCTTTTTCCCTCTATTGTTTTCTCCATCCCTTTCAATGTGAAAATCAATAAAGGAAAATAACTGAGTGAAGACCCAAAGGCTTATGAAAGACATGGAGACGCCATGCTAAATTGCAGCTGAGGCGTTTCACCTATAGCTTCCTAGGCCATTTGGGCATATGCAGAAAACAACCACAAAGCCAGTCAAACAGGGCATTTGGTAGCACAACCTGCCATCATGCAGAGGCCTCAACATGGAAACACGCTTTCTCAGCTTAGCTGTTCATGGGCCATGAGGGAACCCATCGGAATGTCAACAGCCTCTCTACACAAGGGGAACCCAGGAGTCCAAACAACTGTTCTGTTAAGTTTCCACAAGTCTCTTGAGAGACAAAGAAAAAAAAAAACAAACAGTTTTCCATTCGGCATTACTTCAATTTGTAAATTTACTAGAATTGGTTTGTCATACTATGTATTATATTATATACAACATTCCCTATTCAACTGCCATTCCTGACTTTTCCCTTGAATATAGAACTAGTGATATCTACTAGAATCGGGGAAGGATACAGTCAGATAAACAACGTTTAAGTCTCCCTCCAGTAGATGTTGGAAAGCTATAGGTCCCTGTGCAAGCCAGTAAATATCCCTCATCAGAAAACTAAAATATATAAAAACTAAAAATATATACACTTACTGCATGAGTTAGATGCTAGAGGTGGGAAAACTAATAAGAAATGGTCCCATCTCGGAGAAGCTCATAGAGTAGTGGACACATTGGGATAACAATCCAACCTACCTTGTAGGGCTATGGTGAGAACCAAAAAAGATAAGATGAGGAAGAACTGTACACACTGTCAGGCATTTACAGTGAGTCATTATTGTAACCAGAGAATGAAGATTGGGCTGAGCATGTAAAAGGCGAAAACCTCCCCTTTTACACTCCTCAAATAAAATGTATTATTTTGTGCCTATTTGTCTCCTCCCTGCTGCAGCCATATTTTTATTAGAGAAGAGAGGAAAAATGTTTCTTTGAGTTTTATTTGCTTGTGTGTGTGTATGTGTATCAGATTTAGAAGGCTCTGTAAATGAATCCAACTTCCAAACAAACATGGTATAATAATGTTTGAAAAAATAACAAGTGGCTCTAACACCTGAGTGCTACAGTCGTGCTAGGCTTGGATTTCAAAGCTGCCGCTCTGCATTCTCCATAATTACACAAAACAGGGAAGGCTCCATTCCATATCACTGAAGAGCCACAGCTAGAGGAATTCAAACAATATGCTATATTTGCATAAATATATATTTATATAAATGTATTTTATATTTATATATATATATAAATATATTTGCATAAATGAACACGACAATGTGCAATTGACAATTCAGCTGCATTTTAGAATCTTAAAGTAGGAGGGTATTGATTTCTCACTTTAGCCCTTCTCAAGAAGACAGGTTTAGATCCATGTTGTATAAATGGGTGTTTATGTAATAAACTCTCCCAACTGTTAGATTCTTCAGGTTACCAAGCTCTCCTTTATCCATTTTCCAAATGAGTCTCACATCCCTGTGGAGGAGGACATGGGATGGCAGGGTAGGGATGGGCAAAAATGATTATGCCTGTCGTACAGATGGGTAAATATAAGACTCTAAGAAAAAATGTGCCTAAGTCACACCTTGTTAAATGATGGGCTGAGAGGTCTCTTGGCTCCTAGTCCAAGAGTTTTTCCTTTCATTCTGTGACACCTTCCCGGAAGTAAGACAGTGGAGTGCAATAGGTTACATCAAGAAGTGGGTGAATTAGTGAGAGGACATAGGAGACCAAGATGGAACAGGGAGCAAGGGACATAGTAAAGGGAGACCCAGCTATCCTCAAACCCACTCCATCCCTGTGTAGAAGCCTTGCATAAGAGTCAGCATATTTGAATACACTTAGGAACATCTGTAAGTCCATATCAAAGTGCAAGAACATTCAGGGCAAGGTGACCAAGAGAAGCTTTGCTAGGTGCTTCTTCCTCTACCTTTGCCCACCACAAAGTAACAAAGATGCCAGGTTACCCAGACTCCAGAGGCAGGTTGGTCCTCTGGAACCTAAAGAAATGTCTACATATCTCTCCCATCCTCGCAAATCAGTCAAATGTACAGCGAGAGCTAATGGAAGCATTGCTTGAACCATTAATGCCCACCACTAGGAAAGTAAAAATGTATTTAAGAGCTATGAATTTTCCCTGCACCCTCAATTACAGGGAATGCCTTCTTCCAAATCCTGTTACAATTCCTTTCTCCTGTTTTTTGTGGTCTTTATTTTTGACCATTTTATTAGTTCATTTATTTTAAGCCACTTAAATTATTGTTGAGGAAGGTAGGTCACAAACCATAGACAAACAAAGAAGGAACATAAATTTTGGAGCCAATCGAAATATTAGAGTTCACATTCTCGATCTGACACAAATCAATTAAGTGACTTTGGGTATTATATAGGTCTCTGGAGTCTCATTTACTTAATCTGTAGAACATGCATTACACTCACTCCAGAAGACTTGCTATGAAGATTAAATGAGATTATGTAAGTGCCCTGGACATTGTCCTACAATTTGTCCTAGAATTCCACCAAAGGATTCCTTCTTTGTCCTTAAATCTTCCATTGCTAATGAAAAAGCAACTCTCTAGTGGAATTTGGCAATACATCAGGGTGAATCTATTTTACCAAACCACTTTTGCATGACGGGATCCGAGAAGGGAAAGGGATATTGGGTGTAGAGCAAAACACCATGGATATGGCGCAGGTCAGAAAGAGGGAAGACATGAACATGAGAAAAGGAATTGCTCCTCCTCGAAATTTTGCCCAGTACCTCCCCACATGTAACTTTTCTCTCTAGCTGAGGAATCTTGCTTCTAAAGACGAAAGGCAGCATGTATTCTTCAGCTAGATCAACTGTAATTATAAAATATTTTCTACCAGTTCAAATGTATGCATTTATATAAACATCACTATAAACACATTAAAAACTTCCATAAAAATAGGGTGAAAGGGAAAAAAAACTTCCGGAAGAAAAACCAAACATTAAAAAATTAAACATACTCACTAACCCTTTAAGGAATTTGTGAATTCCTTAAAAGGGATTAGAAAGTTTTTAGATTAATTGAAAACGGTGCCAATGTAACAGGATCATCTGGTTTTACTATTATACTTTTATCTAAAACATAAACATGTTTTTTCTTAAGTATTTTTGTTTTCCTTAAATATTTTTCTAAGTGACTATATTAGTTTTTTTTTAGAACGGTGGTTTTTGAAGTTTTTAAAACTTGTTACTCAAAGATCAGAACATATTGTAATTTTTTTTTTAAAACCTATGCACAACAGGTTCCACTACAGATTTCTGGATATTTCCTAACACCAGTGTCACAGAAGCCAATTTATTTAATAAACTGGAGTTTGATTTAAATTTCTTCTAGTGAACTTGGCAACTGAAGATATAACTCAAGGCTTATTCAGAGATGTGAACGAATGATGCTATAGTGCCTAGCTCTTTATGATGAAATTGAACGTGCACAGGGCTAAAATATAAATTTTCAAGTTAGCATGGGCGTTGAAATTTACTTTTAGGACTGATGACCTTGATACAGAGTATCTTAAATAAAAACACCAACTATGACAATAGTGTAGACAGAACCAAAGTGACCTATTCTTCTTGTTCTTTAGACTTACACATGGTACTTCAAGCACTTAAATGAAAATATTCTAGCGTTTAAGGAATTTAAAAAAGCAAAAGAGACAGAAAAGAAAAACTGCGAGATAAACCAAGATGCAAAAGTTTATTGAAAATTAAAATCACACATCCATAAAGCAACAGCCTCAATAACAAGAAATCATTGCTGTGGTGACAAAGAATAAAGAGCTGGTGACCTGGTGTGGGGAGCAGATTTTTTAAGTCTTTATACTATTATTTTTAAATATGATTTAAAACGGAAATAGATTCTCTAAAGTCTTTGAACCAAAAAAAGAAAAATGATCTATTCTTCCTGTCTTTAATTTTTAGGCCAGGAGTGTTGATTTAAAAACGTGTCTGCTTGGACATCACTTAAACAAAGCCTAAGTGTCCTGGACACGGCAATTTGAACAGTGTCAGTGATACGGCTGATTTTATGGAGCTCCAATCAAAGGAGTTAACTATAGATTTGGTGAGAGGACTTTGAATTCCATGGTGGACACGGAAGGATGATATATGACTGCCTGAAAGAATATTACTGGGGTAGTTTTACCCTCCTCTTAAAATGACAAAAGAGGTTTACCTGCCTTGGGGTCCAAACACAAATTTTGGAGGGTTTCCAAAAGCATGGAAGACTATCACATCAGATGCTGACATGGGGTGGCAGTGGCAGGACCTGACACGGAATTAATGAGCTTTCTACTACATATGAGGGGAGGATACTGGTAGTGCAAGTCCTCAAAAAGAAGAAAAAATCATTCCCCGCAGTGGCTACTCATGGTAGTTATTACCTCTCTGCCCAGCAGTACACTTGACACCTTAGCTTGTTACTATTTGCAGTATCATTGCATGACCAGCATTAAAAGGGCCTGAGTCTCTCAGTCACCTACAGTTTACTTCTGCCCAGACAATAACAACCTTTTTTTCTCCTTTTCTTAAAAAGACATCTTAAGTTTGAGACCTGCTCAAAAGCTTCTTCATGAGTTTTAGAAACACAACAGAAGGTAACAGAAAAGGGTTCCAAAAAACATCGTAATGCCCCTCTTCCCAACCTGAGCTCCTCCCTCCCAAGAAACAACACAAAAGCTCACAGACAGACACAGGGGTTCCTGATGGACCAATGCTAGATCTAAGGATACAGAATCTGCAGAAAGTGTCCTTTCTTGTACAGTTTTGAGTCCCTTCAAAGATTTTCTTACTAGTGGCTGTGTACCTTTGAGCAGTTGGGTCTCTGAGCCAAAGTGTCTTCAAGTCCTGGCTACGAGGGCTTGATACACACACACACACACACACACACACACACACACACACGGAAACACAACAAACACATACGCTCAAAATACAGAGATGGGGCTCTACGGGTACACTGATCGGTTTGGGGGGCTGGAATGTCTAAAGAAGACGTCAGATTGCCTCGGGTTTTCTCTCCGGGGCTCCACAAGCTCATTCCTGAAGCAGGCTGAAAGGAGACTGCAGAGAGGAACCAGAGAAAAGAAAAGATGAAGGCTTAGGACTTCATATATTCAAATCAACTGAATACAGAAACACATCCTTCTACCTTCATGATCATAGTATAGTCAGAACAGAATGCTGCACGGCTATTTTTGTTCCTTCCTCTTTACCTTCCTTTAAGATTACTCAGAGATGACTTCCCAAGATTTCTATGAAGAAGAAATGAGAGAAGGCAATGGTAGCTATCTAGAACTATTAGAATCACCTGTGGAACTTTAAAAAAATGCATTTTCCAGGATCCTTTCTGAGACCAGGCTGGGACCCAGGCATACATACACTTTTAAGAAGTTCCACAGGTTACTCAGTTGAGGACTACTGAGACAAGGTAGGTCAAGATGCTTAGTATGGTGCTTGGCATATTGGACTCAATTAATTGCAAAAAGGAATGCAGAGACAAGAAGTAACTTCAATCTTTTGTAAAATGTCATCTGCCCAATTATGGTACCTCATTACTGCTCCTGTCTAGCTTAACTCCGAAGTATGAAGAAATATGATCTTATCAGTTTGGGGGCTGTGTCATCATGCCTTTGTAAAGAACTACTAATGAGCATTTTGCATGTGCCCAGATTGTGATGGATAAATATCCTAATCCTTTCAGTCACAAACTTGGCCTAGAAATGCACATATCAAACTCAGAAAGCAACTTTTGCATAATGAAGAAATCAGTTATGACACAAGGATGCCAGGAACAAATCCTCTTATTTTCCTAAGGGTTGTGCAACCCCATGAACTGTTTGGGAATTACTGCCCGGATGGCTTTTGAATCACATTTGGTTACTCCTTGCAAAGGAACAAAGCAATTTTCACTTGTTCAGTGCTGAGATTTAGTAGGCCATCTCACCAGCAAGAATTGGGATCATCTTAAAGAAGATGCCAGAATACAAATTAGTAGGGAAGCAATTTATTACCAACTAAAGAACAATGGCTTCGACTTCTTGTGTGGATATTACATCTTGGGGCTTCTCTTGGACCAAGGATTGAATAAGACAACATGCAGAAATCATCTTTCACTTACGAAAAAAATGTCTGGACCAGAGAATTACACACTGAGACTAGAATTGAGACAAGTTCTGCAATGAGATGTGAGAAGTTAGAAAAGTGATTTAATCTATCTGAATTTAATTAATCTGAGGGTGTTTTTCTGCATTGCCAATTCAGAGCTAATAAATCTCTGTCCTGACAACTTCCTAACGTTTTTGTGAAGTTCTAAACTAACTGTGTAAACTGTAAAGGCTTGTGCAGTGACATGACCTATAAGGCTGAACCACATGAAACTGCCCATATTTACCTTTTTTTAAATCTATGAAACTGGCAATTTCAAACAAATATTCTGGAAGTGTGGAGAATTTCTAAGTCAGACTTAGAAATATGGTATCAGTCATATCTGTCAGTGAGAGAGAGAAAGATTTGTGTTTTCTGCTTTCTTCTACATTGATAATTCTGAAAATATTACTTGCTTCTTTCTCAGATACATGAATCTGAGGAAGAATTATCAACATTCTTGAAGAAAATCGTAGCCAGATGAGCTTAAAGAAACAGGACTTTACGCTGAAACCACAAGGCTAAATACCAACTACCTGATACAGGGACAGAAAAATGGGAATGAATGCTTGCTTTGTGTTTTCTTATTATGACTTTCTTAACTAATGAAGCAGTCCAGAATATTGTAAAGAGCTATGTCTTCCAGATCTGATTCTAGTCTCAGATTTATTATGAACTGGCTATGAAATCACAGGTGTAGTTCATTGGGCCTCAGTTTCCCCAGCTATAGCACAAAGGGGCTAGAACTATAGTCTTGAAGATCCTGTTCTGCTCCAGTATTCTCTGACCTATATCATTGATATTAATAAGCCTCAATCATCAAGTGATCATAAAGGAGAAGGAAACACTAAGAGCTCCTCAGGATGTCATACATTTGTATTAAAATCAAAGTACATCTATCCTGTAGAAACTTAAAAATAATTCTCCAGAGTTGGGCTAAGTAAAATTTTAACAAAGTAATGCTGCTCTCAGATCAGATCTTACCCAAGAAGGAGGGTAAATTACAGAAGAAAAAAATGAACAAGAGATAGTATTGGTCAAAAGTACACATGTCAAAAGATTGCTAAGGGCTTCCCTGGTGGCGCAGTGGTTGAGAGTCCGCCTGCCGATGCAGGGGACGCGGGTTCGTGTCCCGGTCCAGGAAGATCCCACATGCTGTGGAGCGGCTGGGCCCGTGAGCCATGGCCGCTGAGCCTGCGCGTCCGGAGCCTGTGCTCCGCAACGGGAGAGGCCACAACAGTGAGAGGCCCGCATACCGCAAAAAAAAAAAAAAAAAAAAAAAAGATTGCTAAAAAGGTCTCAAGTGGCTGCTGCAAAACGGTCTTAAGAGTTAATGTCCCTTGAAAATATGAGGAGTCTAGTGGCAAGAATGGGTCCAATTTGTCCTCTAACTAGATTCTGGCTCCTATGAACCTAACTCCCTACGTTTATTCCAATGTGAGCAAATCAACTAAAACCAAATTTCCTTATAAATGGAATAAAGCCTACTTATAGCTATAACAACTCGATTCACAAAAACTCAGTGTAAGATTTATCCTCCAGAAAGCCTATGATCATGAAGGTAATTGTGAAGGAATTTTTGAATAAGGAAAACCATGCACAAATGAAAAGCAAGCAGCGAGAAAACATATAGTGAGGAACTAATAGAAGCAATTAAACTGAAAATATTTTATTGCTACCTTGTACAGAGTATATTCTCTTCCCACTAATTTTCACTCTACTATAAAGAAAAGCATAAACTTGATTCCTTACCAGCATAAAATATTGGTACTAAGTTTTTGCAAAGGAAATCACAGGCTATCATAGACATTTTCCAAGCTGATGTATTCTTTTCAAATGATTGCCAGGAATTAGATTTCCAGTTTTCTTTGTCTAATCATTCGTGCTCTTTCTTGGAGCTTTGTATAAAAATAAAAGAGCTGAAAAAAACTGAGCTGAAGAATACAGCAACTGGAGAATTTATATAAATGTATATCAATCATTGGAGGGAGACCCATGTATATATAATGTAACAAAGACATAATTAGACCAAATGTCTATATTTTGCAAAGATTTCATTTTGCAGTCTGTTATATTTCCATGCACAAGTTATCACAGCTGAAGTTAGCTCTTATACACTGTGAGACAAGCACTCAAAAACATGCAATGATACATATAAATGGACACCACAGGAAACTACGGGGCTACAAATTCCTTGCTATTTATCTGTGACCACCACACATGCAGAAAAGTGAAAATATGTCTCTAAAATCTTTTGAGCTTCTTAAAATAATAATTTTAAGATATATTTTCTTCTTTGATGAAATATTTTGTTTTATGGAATATTAATTATAAATAAAACAATTTCCCTTCAGAGCAATGTAAGCCAATTAGGCTAGATAAGTTATAAGCCCTGGATAACTCATCATCCAGGGACATGGGACTATATATCCTCGTGTACTCCAAGTAAACCAACAAATGCACATGTCTCCAACTGAAACAGATCATCTTGGCTTGTAAAGTCTCTAAAACTATGACAAAACTATTCCTTCTACTGTATAATCTATACAAGTTGTTTAAAATTGTCCTATGAACTTACATGATGCTGAGAATAAACTTCCAGAGATTTCTTAAGATTCAAAAGGTGTTCTGGTTAGGAATTCACCACCAAACCGTAAACTATAGGAAGGCAGGAACCTCATCTATCTCATCTCTATTTTTACTGCTTTCACGTAGCAGATCTTCAGTAAAAAACTTATTACATGAGTTACGTCAACTATTCCAGTCTTAGCTGATGATGAACCATATTTTGTGTCTAGATGGGCATGTCTTTTTCAGCCAGAAGAAAGACAAGAGAAGCCTCTGCTAAAGACTGCTGTTGTTTTGTTAGATACTGAAATGACACCTTAAAAAAACTTCCTAAAATCTTTTAATACCTCTCTACTTTAGAATATATAGATTAGCTTCCAGATACTCCTATCAAAAAATATGACCATCAAGAAGCCATGAAGGAGCCACTCTTTTATCTAGAAGGATTGGCAAACTATAGTGAATGGGCCAAACCTGGCCCATAAACTAAGAATAGTTTTTACATTTTTACAAGGTAGGAAAAATTCAAAAGAAGAATGTTTCATGACAAGTGAAAATTATATGAAATTCAAACTTCAGTGCCCATAAAATAAAACTTTATTGTAACAGCTGCTCTCATTTGTTTACATATTGTCTGTGGTTTGCTGCTGTGCTTCTGAACTGGGGAGCTACAAGAGACCATATATATGGACCAGAAAGCCTAAGATATTTACTACTGGTGCTTTACAGAAAAAAAAGTTTGCCAACCCCTGTGCTAGAGGGTCAGACCTTTCAAACCACGCCATTTAATACTGACAGAACTTTTCCTGTTAAAAAAAAGGCAGGAAATCACGGAGCAACTAGTTCAGCATGATCTGCTATGGAGTAGTTCTTCTGAGGTCATTTTGGCTAAGCCAAACATTTCCAGAGTGAACTGGTGACGATCTGAGAGTATGTCTTAATAGCATGACATGCATATCTTGGAGAAGGCATTTAACCCCTTTGGGTTTGTAATTGATGTTACAAGTCTATTTCTTTGATTTCTCTTTTATGAGTTTATAAGAACGAAATCAGTTTTGCACTTGAATGTATTAATATATATTTCTATCTGATATCCTAAAGACTATATAGGATTGGCAATGGGAATTCTGTAACCTTGAATTCTAATTCTCTTTTGGAGTACTCTGTGTCCCCAAGGAACCGCCTGATTCAACTTTCCAGTCAGCCTTACTCTGAAACCTTATATTTATGATTTGCAAACTTTCGTGCCAGAAGTGAATGGTGAGATCTCTTCCAGGCAAAAAAGGTCTTAAATGCTCAAAGAGCCTGAAGTCCTTTAAAGAGAGAGCATACTTGTTTAATATTCCCCTGCTGCCCACCCCATACCTCACAGTCAGTAGGTATGGGCTCAAAGGATGCCTTCTGACTATCAGGAATGCAGTCCAACCTTCTCACCTACATTTATTTTCATTTAAAAAAGAAAAGCAATCTCTTTTTATTATACTTTCCATAGGTATCTCTGTAGAGTAGCTAATAATATATGAGAAAAGATCCACTATTTATTGCTCATTTACATTTCTTTTGTAAAAGACAATCTTTGACCTAGGCAAGATGGTTTGGGTTTATTTTTTTTTGCCTGAAGGATAAAGTCAAATGCTTGAATTACTAAAAAGAGCCCCAAATGTCTATATTTTACATCTATCTGCAGAGACTCTGGTAATACTTCCAGTACAGACACAATAGTTTTTAAGCTAACAAGTGATTATTCTTAACCACAGAAGGGTAAGTATAAGTGGAGTCCTGATTCACCAACTTCTCTTCCTTTTATAAGAGCTATTTTATTCAGGTTAGTCATAAAACAACATAATCAAAGATCCAAGATTCTAGGTAAAACTTAACATGTAAATAGGTTGTATGTATATTCTAATATGGTTGCAAAATCTGGCCTCATTGATGTAAACACGTATTGCTGGAAGAAGACCTAGGATGGGGATGTTAAAACACGGCAACATGGGCTTCCCTGGTGGCGCAGTGGTTGAGAGTCTGCCTGCCGATGCAGGGGACACGGGTTCGCGCCCCGGTCCGGGAAGATCCCACATGCCGCGGAGAGGCTGGGCCCGTGAGCCATGGCTGTTGGGCCTGCGCATCCGGAGCCTGTGCCCTGCAGCGGGGGAGGCCACAGCAGTGAGAGGCCCGCGTACCGAAAAAAAAACAAAAAAAAACCCACGGCAACATGATGCCACTTTGCCCCTCTGCATCCAGATGTTTTCCAAATGAGCATGCACTGGGACTCTGAATCCTCAACACAGCACTCAAGACACTTATAGTAAAACCTATGTGCTGTCTCTATAACAGTTTTCCCAAAAGTGGATTGTGTGCATCCCAGGAGAGGGACAAGATAGTCTATCGAGATGAGGAAGAGTACATGTTTTTAAACAGACACATTATTACAAGAATAGAGTGTGTACTCACAGTTCTACTATTGATAGATGTGCTTGGATCAGAGGCATAGAGAAGAGAACTAATTCTGTTAGTGTGAGTCTGTTTTGTAATTCACTTGAAATGGCTTGTATTCAATTTCAAAATATAGGTGGAACTTCTCAAAGGGAAGGTTATAAGAAACACAGAAGATTGTTGAAGTGGAAAAAGGTGTCCCACACCAGCCCATCTGAACCTACCATATTCTGCTCACAACCTCATCTTTTACATCACCCAACCGTCACCCTATTGCTGACCTGAATAAACAGTCATCTTACTCACATCTCCTAAAATGACACAGGGACACACTCACTGTTTCTGAAGTAAATGCTGGTGTTGCTGTTGCTGCTGCTGCCTGTATGTTTCAATCGTGTGCTGAGGAAGGTACTGCATGAGTTCCAGGGATTCTTTGATCTTCAGCAGCATTTCGTAAGTCTCACGGCCCCTCACCTATGTCAAAGAGCGGGAGAAAAGTGAAGACAGAATGAAGAGCTGTAGAACTATCAGAAGCACAGTCAATGCTCATTATTCGTGGATTCTGCATGGACGAATTCGCCTACTTGTTAACATTTATTTGTAACAGGAAAAACAACACTGGCACGCCTTGCAGTCATTCACAGACATGCGCAGAGCGATGAAAAGCTGATTCAACCATTGTGCAAGTTCCCAGCTGAGGGGGAAGAAGGGGATGCTCCGCCTTTTTGTTTCAGCTCTCATGCTAGAAACAGGTGTCCTTCTCACGGTCTAGTTAGGGCCAAATGTTTCACTTTTTGTGGGTGATTTTTCCATTTAAAATAGTTCCCAAGGGCAGCTGCTATGCTATCTCGTGTGCCTAAGTGCAAGAAGGCTGTGATGTGCCTTATGGAGAAAATATGTATTAGATAAGCCTAGGTCAGCCATGAGTTATAGTGCTATGGGCAGTGAGTTCAATGTTAATGAATCAACAGCATATATTAAATAAGAAACACACATGAAACAAGGTAATGCATTGATCAGTTACTAAAAACATGACCAGAGGCTCACAGGAACCTAATCCTGTATTTCCTCTAGGAGCAATGATTCAGTATTTGCTAGTACAGTGTTCACAGTGACTTTATAAGGCATAAGTACCACAAATAACTAGAATTAACTATAATTACCTCTAGAAGGACAGAAGTTTTCAGCAGAGGTAAAATGTGCTTCCTTCTTTAAGAGAGTTTCTTAAAAGCTTTAAAAAGTCTGAGCAGCTATTTACAATAGCCAGGACATGGAAGCAACCTAAGTGTCCATCGACAGATGAATGGATAAAGAAGATGTGGCACGTATATACAATGGAATATTACTCAGCCATAAAAAGAAATGCAATTGAGTTATTCGTAGTGAGGTAGATGGACCTAGAGTCTGTCATACAGAGTGATGTAAGTCAGAAAGAGAGAAACAAATATCACATGCTAACACATATATATGGAATCTAAAAACAACAACAAAAAAAGATGATCATGAAGAACCTAGGGGCAAGATGGGAATAAAGACACAGACCTACTGGAGAATGGACTTGAGGACGTGGGGAGGGGGAAGGGTAAGCTGGGACAAAGTGAGAGAGTGGCATGGACATATATACACTATCAAATGTAAAATAGATAGCTAGTGGGAAGCAGCCGCACAGCACAGGGAGATCAGCTCGGTGCTTTGTGACCACCTGGAGGGGTGGGATAGGGAGGGTGGGAGGGAGGGAGACGCAAGAGGGAAGAGATATGGGGACATATGTATATGTATAACTGATTCACTTTGTTATAAAGCAGAAACTAACACACCATTGTAAAGCAATTAGATGCCAATAAAAAAGTTAAAAAAAATAATCCCAGTCAACAAACAAACAAACAAACAAGTCTGAGCAGGACCAGGACTAGAGACAGGCAAGTGGAGAACAAAGGGCACTTGCCTGACCCCGAGAGTGAGTGTCTGTTTACCCTGTGCACCCTAGCACATCACCTGTCTCTTCCCTGAGCATTAGAGGCAGAGTTTGTCAGAATTCAGAAATGGAAAGATTTTCTCTACCTTTTGCTGGGTTAACTCCTACTAATCTCAGCTCTGGGATCATGCTCTTTGAGAAGCTTTTCCTGACCTCAGTCTTTTAGGCTGATTCTTCCATCCTTCCTATGTGCTCCCACAGTGTCATGCCTAGGTTTGCTGAAGCATTGATTTCATTGCATTATGCCTATTTGTCTCCTCACTAGAAGGCAAGATCTTGGAAGGTAAGAATTGTACCCTACCGATCTCTAAGTGCTCAGGGACTCGTATTACTGCCACTCAACAAATACCAACCAAATTCATGGTAAATTAAGAGTTTTTTTTTTCTTTACACATTTCCGTTTGGCTAATTCTTCACTAAAAATAAGATGTAACAGAATACAGGGTATCTCCTCCATTAGTACAAACTGAAATTTCATGAAAGAAACAGCTCTTCCAGTGGTTTCTATCTCATCAGGTGAAAACATATTAGGTCTTTAGGAATATCTAGTACAGCAGGAAAATGTTTAACTTAGAGTTCACATGTCAGTTTCCATATGTAGCCTGAGAAACAAGACACTGAGAATCTGAGCTAACTCACTGTCTAATTATTCTGCCAGCAAGCAGTCTAATTCCCTTACCCGACCTTCAGGGCCCGAAGAAGGAAGGGCAGCAAGCACGGCACACCCAACCCTGTGGCTTAGTTTTAATCCCAGTCAGATCTCCTGGCCTAGCTTGTCTGTGTCGCAAGTCAGTGTAGATGGCATCAAGAGATATGCTGGTTACCCAAACTCTGCTGCCACTCTAGATAGCAAAGACCTAAGGTAATAAGAATTCGATGAACTACAACCATAGCCTAAAAAGGGGCAGCTTGGTGACCTTGAGAGGGCTTATATTCCTTGTAGGAATGAAAAACGCTCCTGCACAATAACTGGGCCGAGTCTCTGGCCATTCCCATATGATTGAAGATTCTGCCTGACTTGGCTTTCTTTATAGCACTCCCCAAGAGAAATCCCAGGCAATTCACTATGTATTATCGACATTGTGAATGCCTTCTGACAAAATTTTAGTCCTAAACTGGTATGACCATGCTGTCTAAAATCATCTTATCACTCTTAAATAACGAAGTACAAATTAATTTTAAATATTTGCATAAGAAAAATTGTATTAGGAAGGTAGCTTTGACGGGGTGAGCAGTACGTAGAAGAGCCCACACTGTTAATATGTCCCAGAACTGTAGAGGGAAGGGGTAATTTCCTAATTTTGCAAAAAATAAATTCTCTGTTTTATCTCACTAGTCTCCATCACCCTCTTCTCATTGTCACAGATAATCGAAAGATGACCCCAGAGTAAAAGCTCGTTCAAAGTAGGTGAAAATGAAGCAATCATGAATACCCAAGGGAGACTCACTGGTAAGTACAGCAGTTCATCATCTGGGGATCTTCGTTTCTTGATGGACGTCATCTGGATGCCATGTGTATTTTGACGGAAAGCTGATGGAGGAAAAATGCAAGTTTCATCCTGGGAACATTTCTGAAGCGATAAATACATTTATTACACAGATAGTAGCACGAGCAACACTTATGAGATTAGAATTTCTAGTTCTAAGCAGCCAGTAATTGGTGATGATTGCTTTTACCTTAGGTGTAAACCTAGCAATAATGAGGCGGGGAGGAGGGAAGGTGAGGGAAAACAAATGAAAGAAAACCCCGGGGGAGGTCGGGGAGGCTGGGAAATGGCCTCTGGCTTAAGTAGTGCTGCAGGAATCCTTGTGTCTTCCTGGCATGGGTCTGTGAACAGCTGTTCGGGAAAGGAAGATACATTGGTTTTGTGTTTTAATTTTCAGGTCAGTTATCTTCCAAGGTGGTAAATGCATGCTATAGAGGTTGTCTTGCCAGTGCATTCAGCCTTGTGAGTTTAACCTTCCGATGTCAGTATGCACATCGCATAACTTTTGATAAGCAGTCTCTCTTTCCAGGACCTCAGTTTTCTCTTTGGTAAAATGAGTGAATTAATCTCATAAATCCCTAAGGTTTCCACAATGCAGAAACTACACCCAGGATCCAGGGTATAGAGAGGATTCTCCTACCAGAGTTCAAATAATCGTTCTTACTGAGAGTTACTGATTTGTTGGTAACTGAGGTGCTCAGGGAAGTGTATGGAGCTAGGTCAACAGACAGACCCAAGAGGAAAATAAGGGTGGAGATATAATTATGGATATTTTATGTACTATTGATATGGTATATATAATATAAACCCTATATATATGATTTTTTGAGGAATAATTAGGGAGAAAAAGAGACTAACTGGAAAAGCAAATCACACTGAACAGCCAGAAGTTAATGAAGGTCAGTTGTTATAACACTGTTGTTCTGTAAAATGCAACAAAAATTTTTATTTCTTCTGCAGAATAATCAGTAAAAAGATTAAAACCTTTTTCATGATACAATTCATAGTGAGATGTTCTTTACAATACTCGCTGTAGTGATATCAGGCTTATGCAAGACACCTTCTAGAATTATGTGTCACGCTTTAGTAGCTCGTGTGGATCAATGGTTTTCAAACGCTTGTTACCTGAAGAACCTCCGTTACCTGAAGGCCTCTGGGGACGTGTACCTCACAGGCAAGGGGTGGTGTGAGTGGAGCATGAAACCACAGCCCACCCCGACTCCTGCTTCTTCAGCTACAGCAGCTCCACTTTCAGCTATTTTGCATTCTTTGAAATATTTCTTTAATAAAAGCTTTTACTGCTTAAAAAGACCAGTTGGGAAACAACTGACCTAAATCATTGGCCTCACTATAAATGATGTAACTAAGGCCCCAAGTGGGTCCTACACATAAAGATTCAATGAAACCCAGATCTGCATATTTCCCAGACTGCGCTTTATAAAATGTGTTCTTCAGTCTCACTATTCCCCTAGACTCATGAGGAAGGCAGGTGGCATTTTCAACCCTCATGCTCAATAACAGAAAAATAAATGGATACCAATAGGCTAAGATACTGCTTCTCAAACTTTAGCTGGCAACAGAATCACCTGCAGGTCTTACACAACATAGGTTCCTGGATCTCACACCCAGAATTTCTGATTCAGCAAGTCTGGGAACTAAGAATTTGCATTTCTACCCAGTTTCCAGGTGATGCTGACGCTACTGGTTTGGCAGTCATATTTGGAGCGTTGCTGACTAAGAAATCCTCACCGTGATGATTTGCTTTTGAAAAGCTATAGTGTACACCTGGAGTCCATTTCAGCTAGAGCTGCTCCCGTCAGCTCTGGGGCCCTGGGTCATACTTGCCTCTAAAGCCCTTAGGTCTTATTCTGCAGCTTCTCAAAGATCACCCCCCAGCCCCCCTCTCTGGAGAAGACTTAACCCTAACCCATTTGGGCCACTACAGCTACTTACGGCGCTTCGTACCATCACCGTTCTTTGTGCTGTCCGAGACTTGCTGCTTTCTGATACTGTCTTCATCTGCCTTCCTATCTCTCCCTGGGCAAGCACAGATCCGGGCCTCAAAACAGCGGCGGCCCAGGACTTGCCCACTAGGAATTAGAGAAGAGGAGAAGACAGGGTTAAATTAAAAGAATTTGAAAAGACCCCTGCTGGCCATCACCAGTGCACCACCACTACCAGCTCGGTTATGGCTGCTTTGAGGATGGGCCCCAAAGCATCTGGCAGGACACAAAAGTGCTTACACGCCATGAGCAATATTAGTAAATAGCATCCATTTGTTCTGCAAAGAACCTCCAAGCCATTAGCTGAACAGCTGTATTTAGCTACATATTTTGAAGGAAACTTGAGTTAAGCCAGTGGATGTCTCCAGATAAAATCCCCATAGGCAGCTCAGACTTATTCAAAGAAACTGTTAAATGCCTTAGGGGCCACATGAAAACAAACACTGTCTAATCAGAAACTATTTCAGTCAAATGTCAAGAATTCAGGTATGAAGCGACTTGAACGCCTTCCCAATTCTTGTTTTTTTCTCTTCTACCTTTACCCACCCCGTTCTGTCTCCACTTTCTTAGATCTTTTATGTAAGTGTTTGCAGCAAGGATTTAAAGCACAAAGGACAAAATCAAGGGTAGCTCTCTGCTGCACACGCAAAGGTAATGATAAAGCAAACACAATTTCACTTTGCCCTCTGCCCAGAGTTTCTATAGAATGACAATTCTGCAAATGCCACTTACTCTCTGGTTTCCAGAGTAACGATGATTAAAATTGGACGGCGGTTCATCCCCCCGACACAACTGCTGTTACACATGAAATTGTACAAGACTGTCGTGAATTCAGTGCCAACCTTAACACGGAGAGGGGGAAAAAACAGTCGGTGTTAACCATGGTTTGAACTAATGTTCTTTCTTCTCAGTTCTTCCTTCTTAGTTCTCACTTATTTTGACAACTCCACTTCTGAGGAAGTGATATGCTTTCTTCTACAAAGGCAAACTGTAAAATCCAAGTAGCTTCTTTGCCTTGGATCTTGGGAAGCTTAAAGCTAATATCTGTAACATTGGACCCTACCCAAGGTGAGAAAGGCTTTTAAAAATTAACGACCTTTGACCCTACATTATTCATTTGCAAGCTGATCATATCACCTAATTCAAATAGGGTTCATCACATATATGGAAAGAGAGAGATGAACAAATTACTAACTATAGCAGTAACGCTCCAGGGATATTTTCCCGAGGTGGATAAAAAACAGTACAACATATATGTGAATGTATACTTCTATAAAGAACACCATGGAGCTTAAAAGGTCCTCAGAATTAAATCATCTAGTCCAGAAAACGAATTTATGGGTGAGGCAATCTGAAACCCAGAGATGGAGAGTTATAAGCTAAAGGTCCACAGAGTGAGTCAGCAGACGAAGAGTCTCTGTTCTCACTACCCCAGTGTTCTTTCTGCCACACCACTCTGCTTTTCTAACCTGTGAACCTGTACATTCAAACTTCAGCTAAGAGTTCCATCTTAGGGTCTCCCATTTTCAGGCCAGTGTAAAAATACTTGTATCCAGTACTCGTGTACATCCACTACTAGCTGAATTGCCAGTTAAGATCTCTGGATAAAAATGCCACGTATAAACTCAACTGTAGATTCAATTATTGTCTGCCTTTAAGATGGGAACATGGGCACAGAGCCACATTACCAAGTACAAATTTAGCACAAATTTAGGAGTTTTGAAGGGGGATACAGAAGTGGCCTGTGGAGAAGAGGGAGAGAAGAAACACAAAAAAAGGTTAGTTGTTTTATAACAAGGACTAAAATAGAAATTGATGCTTGAAACACCCCCTATCATCAAAACTAATAACCTCAAGTTTGCCCAATCCTTATCTGTTTACCTGAGGTGGCTCATAAGGTACAAGTACACTCTGTCTTCCTGTGATGGGGTCTTCTACGTACTGGGCATGGCTGTTCCCTTCTACTCGAATCAAATGACTAGGGGGGGCGATCTGTCCTGCAGAACGGAGAAAGAAAAAGAAATTCTTAGTTCTTCACTCTCAAAACAAAGAAAACAAAATGAAACTGTATGGACAGAACGTTGGTGGCCAAAGAAATGGTTTGTGTAAAAGAGGAAATATACATCCTTGAAAAGAGGAATCGATCCTGTTGCCAGAGATCTAACACATGAAAGTATCACCGCCCATATAGCCACAGAAAGGATAGGAATGTTCATCTGTATTTAAGGGAACAGTCCCATGTTTCTGGTGCTCAAGGTAAACAATTCAAGTGGTACAGAACTCTATGACTACATCTCTGACCTGATCCATACAGGTGATTTTTCTAGCTTCTCTGGAAAATGGAAGAAAAAGGAGCAAAGTTAATTAAAAAAATATATTAGCTTGAGAGAAAATACTGCCCCCCAATTGACCATTAAACACACTAAATAGGAAGCTATGGATGGCAAGGATATAACTTTCACTTTGCCTATTCTTCTTTTCATCGTGAAGTCTCCATCTTACTTTGGTCATAAAGATGGGAAACTTACTGTTTTTATTGCGCTGCAAGAGCCCCAGGTTAGAGGGTAAGAAAAGGCAAGCAAGTTTTAAAAGAGTATAGGCAAAGTTTCACAAAATGTGATACCTGGTGGAACTCGAAAAGAAAGAAGCTGCTCCAAGAGTTAATGACGTGAAAATGTTTTTTAACCTTTGGCTGCACATTCTCATTCTACAAATCGGATATTCAATACAAGTAAAAAGCTAAGTGTATCAAGATGCTCTCTGCTCTCTGAAGCATCATCTATTATGGCAAAAACTAAAAACAACTATTATGTCAAACAGTGAGAAAAAAAAAAAAAGAAATGGTTATGTCACCTTGAGGGATGGAGGGCAATTATGGAAACCTATAATGAAGCCTAGGGAATAACCTTTATAGCATACTGTTAAGTGAAAAGCAAGATGCAAAGGTATGGATAATGAGATCATATAAACAAGGACTAGAAATTAATGTGTAAAAAATAGTTGTATTAAGCTGGGAGGATTTTAACTTTCTCTTTTTAAATTCCTATTTTCTTTCTCCATTAATTTTTCTCTAGCATCGATTATATTCTCTACATATACACATTCTGGCTACCTACCAATCTTTCTATTTTTCATATAATTTCTATAAAAAGTATCCTAACTCCCAACCCTCCTGCACCCTCATCACTCTTTGATGAATCTTTATGCTTTCTTCTGTCCTTCTTTTCCATTTTTCTGTCTTCTTGACTTAGCCTGCCTTCAAAGAACTTTAGAACAGCAGATGTAAGGGGACCCTTGGAAATAATGACCTCTTCTGTAAAACTATTACTGGATCTGAGGCTCAGAGGCTGGGGCCTAACTTACCTATGGATACAGCACTTAAAGGTCGCCCCAAGATACCTGCTCTTTGACTCCCAGTCCTTCACTTTACTGTTTTCCGTCCCCAGCTTACGTTCTAGATCTCCTATTAACTCTTCTTATCCATTATTTGTCTTCATTTCTTTTTCTTAGTTCCTACTTCCTTCTTCTATTTTTTTTTTTTTTTAATATTTCTCATCTTTTATGCTCCTATCTCTTCCCCTTCTAGACCCTAATTGGTCTGGCCTTGACAATCACCCTGGGAGAGGCACTGAAGCCCCTAACCAGGGCCCAACAGATCAGGGGCCACATGTTCTCCTTAAACCCTCCCATTACAAAAAAAAAAAAAAAAAAAAAGAAGAAGGAAGGAAGCAGTAGTAGGGAGTAGAGAGGCAAGTCCAGGTCACTGAGCAATTACCAATATTAAAATAAACAGTTCAATCATTGTGAAAGCCTGAAATTTACTCATCATTATTCTCAGACAGTCTTTTCAGCCAAAAAGGTAGCCTGAGCTACCATCAGCCAGCAGAGGTTGGAACCAGGTAAGTGGGCACCAAACAAAAGTCTTCACAGGAGCTCTATTTCAAGGAACTTAGTTGAACGGCCACAGATCCCCATTCTCCTTACCCTCGTTGAATTCACGGCTCAGCTCATGGTTGGGGCACCTTTTCACCACTTCAGTGACATGCTCGGCCTTCTTGTAGACAGGCATGGCACGGATGACAGCGCCCTGAGGAGGTGGGGTCATCACCTTGATCTGGATGGGGCATGTCTTTGCAATCTGGCAGTACAGTTTCTTCAGTTCAGTGGAATACTGCTTAGAGATGGGCCAATGGTGGAGGAAAGAAAAGAAACAATAGGAGATACTGTTGTTCAAAATACCTGTTCAAAATCAGAACAGGGAACATGTATCTACTTTCTGTAAACACATACCTTTATAGCTGCCTGTATGAAACCGAGCAGGACCCTGTGGGGCTCCTGGGTAGAGAAGCCTTTCCAGGTCCCCCATTCCTCGTTTGTAGGAACAGACTCTAGCCTCCAAGACCTTCCCTGAGCCCCAAAGGGCAGTTTCAAACATTTGCTAATCAGGGAAGGGAGAGGATGCAGAGACAAATGAGGAGCTGCCAAAAAACAATAGTGCAGCCTTGGGGCAGGGTCCTGGTTCTGCCTCAAGGGATCCACATAACAATATCTTTGAGCTCCTTACAGAACCAAAACCCCCAACAAATGGAGTTAGCATTCTTCATTCCAGAGAAGACCACCTGAGGCCAAATTAAAGCAACCAGAAAAACTCATCAGACTACCTGAGACCAGATTAAAGGACTGCAGGCTCTGCACACACCCTAATCTTATCATCAGCTCTGCCCTTGAACCATTACTATAAAACTCCTCACCAAATCCTCCAGGGTTGGGTCACACAGTTGTTGAGGACAGGAGCCCACTCTGCCTCCCTTTGCCTGGCAAAGCAATAAAGCTATTCTCTTCTAGTTCACCCAAAACTCTGTCTCTGAGATTTGATTCGGCACTGGTGTACAGAGGCTGAGCTTTCGGCATCACGTTCACCGTTGGCTACTATATGCATGACATCTAGCAATCTTATTCGAGGGAATTATATTCATTGATCAAATTAATCATTTCTTTCCACTTTAAATAAAATCCTATGTCTACAAACTATTTCACATTTATCAAAACACATTTATGTCATTATTTCCTGTTATCTTCTGTTTAGGATGAAGAAAGAGATTCTCAGAAATATTTCAATGATTAACACTATGAACAGCTTTACAGAGTACCAGAAACTAAATGGAAAAATAATGTTCTCATGTACGGAGTGATATTAAACAGACTATATTTAATCCCCCCCTTATAATACTCATAGGAATTAGGGTTTATGGAAAAAAATGTTTTAAGATAGAGTATCTGGCAGATAGCGAAGACATTTTACCTGAGGTCAACCAGCTAGAAAACTGCAAAGCAAAAGTTCCCGCAAATGACTGCACTTATCTTCTAAGGTCATAGCCTAAAAGAATGAGGGATCTGGAAGGGGCCACTTGGTCATATGCTCTCATGAAAGAAGGACTGATCTACTACAACATAGCAAAAAGATTATCTTCTCACTCACAAGTACTGAAATTTTTCCTCCCCACACTACCTTCTGTAGGG
Source organism: Lipotes vexillifer (assembly GCF_000442215.2). Taxonomy (NCBI): domain Eukaryota; kingdom Metazoa; phylum Chordata; class Mammalia; order Artiodactyla; family Lipotidae; genus Lipotes; species Lipotes vexillifer. The sequence goes on from NW_006785778.1 coordinate 416,423, forward strand.
AGAGGGAGTTCAGTGGTTGGTTGACTGTAAAATTAGAAAATAGGGTGGAGAAAGCATGACACCTTGAAGAAAAAGTTCCATCCTTGTTGTTTCCTCTTCCCACCTCTGAAACAGTATAGAAAGTCTACCTTCTAATCCTTATACTATCTTAAACCTTATCACCCCTGTTCTCTGGGTCAATGCCTCATCACTGCATTCCTCCTCATTCTGATGTTCAGTGAAACCACCCAGGTAGTGGAATTGCTGGCCAAGAGCAGGGTACCTAGTAACACTTACCCAGACAAAGGTAAACAGACACACAGGTCACAATCCTAAATTGGCAGCAACATCCTTCCAGGGAAAAGACACTGGGGAGCAGGAGCCAGAGTGGCAAAGGGATTCATTATTGCTATGTTCCAACCCAACTCTGAATAGAGGCAAATGTCCCATGGAAAAGCACATTTAAAAGGGCTTCCCTGGTGGCGCAGTGGTTGAGAGTCCGCCTGCCGATGCTAGGGGACACAGGTTTGTGCCCCGGTCCGGGAGGATCCCACATGCCGCGGAGGATCCCACAGGCCGCGGAGCGGCTGGGCCCGTGAGCCATGGCCGCTGAGCCTGCGCGTCCGGAGCCTGTGCTCCGCAACGGGAGAGGCCACAACAGTGAGAGGCCCGCGTACCGCAAAAAAAAAAAAAATTGCTTTACCTCTTCCTTTTGAAATATAATATTTATTTAAATAATCTTTCTTTTTCTCCCAAGCATTTCATTATATGAAATTTTCAGTTAAAAATTTCCTAATACTAGACGTGTATTACATAATTGTTTCTCCATGCCCACAGGTCAAGGATTAAACACAGCAAAAGGGTTTTATATAGCGTGAAGAAATAGGAAGCATGCCATAAATCAACCACAGAAAAAAAATTCTACTTGGGAAACACTGAATGAAATCTAGGTAGATATTTTTCCTCTAGTGTTTTTAACCAATGACTTTACAAACAAAGACGTCGTCTTAATGCATGTTATGAACTCATTTTTATTGAGAACTCTCAGAAAATAAGCATATCTGTTTGTGTTTTAACTAAACTAGGAGATGTATAATCTAAACGTGAGCTTCATAAAATGCACCTTAGGAAAGATGATTGCAAAAAAAGTTTGTCAGCTAACACCTAAAGGCAAATAAGGCATCCATCCAAGCGTGTAAAGATTGCAAGAAAAGAAGGATAAGTAGGACAGTTAAGAGAAACGTTCTGTTTCAATAGCTGATATACTGTAAATCACACTTGACAGACTAAAACGTAAAAGTACTAAGAACAATCCTAGGCATCATCAGGTTAAATCTTCACTCATCCTTAAGAGGTGGGAGGGGGAATCTAATTTCTGCATTTCAGTAATGATATGCAATAATAACTTCACCATTTTCTGAGCTCTGGAGTAAGAAATTTAATCTTCACAGAAGCCTAATAGGAAGGTACTACAGATCTACAATCTCTTATCTGAAACCCCTGGGGCCAGATGTTTCAGAATCCAGAATTGTTTAGATTTTAGAAAGGGAGTAGAGTTCATATAGCATATGTTATAAACACCTCCAGCAGGATTTAGTGGGCCACCCTATAATCAAATCTTAATATTTCTTCAGAATACATAAAGATTCACACTAAGTAGGAAATGACCATAAACCCTCAGAGTTCAGGCCAGGTTTCACCATCACCTGAGTTTGCCACAAACTTATGAAATTAAAACAAAAACAAAGCAACTTTTGTTTTTCAGAGTTCTTTGAATTTCAGAATTTCAGATAACAGATAATGGATCAGTATTATTATCCCCATTTTATAGATAAGAAGAAGGCAGAGGACTTGCCTGAGGTCACAGAGAAGATCTGGTTAACAACCAGTATACAGGAATCATCCATAGTCCTGGAACAGTAGTTCCTCATCTCTCATTCTCTTGGCTCTGCAGTGAATATTTCTGTACTTTTACTTTTTTCTAATTCTCAAACGTGTGGCTGTTTGCCGAATCAACCTAAGAGGTATACAATCTTCTCAAACATTAAAATGGAGCTCAGAAATGATCTACTTACCATCAGTAATTCCTCTTTATTTATTTCTCAGTATAATAATGTTTGCTCATTTCAGTGCAGGGAGAAGCAGCAAGTGAGAGAAGGGAAACAATCCTGGACTAGGAGGAAGCCGACCTAGAGTCTAGGACCAGCTGTCTGTCAGTAATTCTATTACAACTCTGGGGAATTCATGAAAGAGGTCCTGCTCTTTCGCATGGTTTATGAAGGCCCTTTGTGTTCTGGCTTCATCTTTCTCTCATTCCCTCCCCTCACCCCCCTAACACACACATTTCCGACTCCCATGTTCTACCCGTGCAAACCTCATCATGCCTCAAACACACCATACATTCATCACCCACAATTCAAACATATTTTCCTTCTGTTCTCCATACCGTGCCAGGAAAATTTAGATATTACTCTTCAGCTAGGGCTGCATCTGGGGCTGTAAACCATATTTTCCAATTTTAGTGATGAGGTTTTACTATTGACTAAATCTAAATGTCTGACCAGGGCCAGGATACGTTCCAATTGTTGCTTCCAGTTAAACTTCCAGAACTGCTGTTCAGTAATCAGAGGGGCTGAAGTGGTCTGGCATGGTTCCTTCTTGACAAAGCCAAATTTCTGCTACTCTATTTCCTTCATTATTTGCAAATTGGTTCTGTGATGACATTTAATATTTTTCCAGTACTAAATTCAGTCTCCCTGGCCTACAGTGTATTCATAATTCCTTAGACTTGCCCACTTCCCCCACCAAACAGCCACTATCATCTTCACCAATTTTCCAGGCTTCTACAAGATCACTAAAAACGGGAATCTAATTTATGCCAAGATTTTAAAATACCCTGGTGATTCAAGTCAGCAGAGACTACAAATTGGAATACATCTGGGTTCTTTTAATATCTCTCTTCCTCTCTGGGGCTTTGAAAATTGACCTCTAAAATGCTCCCAAACATTGACCTGAGAGTCTGTAAATCTAAAGACCAATTTCTTCTTTTGGGTTATGTATGCTTTGTTTTCCTTTAATCAGCTTTGAAGTGTAATTTACTACAAAATACACCAATTTTTAAGCGTACATGTTGGTGACTTTTGACACGTGTACACTCTTATGTAACCACTATCATGAGTAAGATACACACTATTTCCATCCCCTCCCCAGCCTTCCCCGAGTCCCCACCCCTCACCAAAATCATCTTTTTCCCCTTTGCAGTTAATCTTCACCCCAACCCATTCTCAGGCAATCTGTACCTGCTTTCTCTTGTTACACTTTTGCCTTTCTAAATTTTTATAGAAATGGAATACTACTGTACATTATGTGCCTGGATTCTCTCACTTAGCATAACGCTTCTGAGATTCACCGATGTTTTTGCATGTATCAGCATTCTATTTTATTATTGAATGGAATTCTATTATTTATCAAGTCACCAATTATTTCCAGTTTTTATTTACTATGAATAAAACTACAGTTGGTTTCCATATCTGTGGGTTCCACATCCACAGATTCAACCAAGCATGGATTGAAAATATATGGAGGGAAATTTTTCCAGAAAGTTCAAAAAAGCAAAACTTGGATTTGCCATGCCAGTAACTATTTACATAGCATTCACATTGTATTAAGCATTATAAGAAATCTAGAGATGATTTAAAGTATAAAAGAGGGTGTATGTGGGTTAAATGTAAATGCTACACCATTTTATATAAGGGACTTGAGCATCTGTGGATCTTGGTATTCACTGGGGTTCCTGGAACCAATCTCCCACGGATATGGAGGGACAACTGCATTATGAACATTTATATACAAATCTTAGGACATATGTTTACATTATTTTGGATAAGTACTGCAAGCGTGATTGCTGATTAAGTGTATGCTTAACTTCATAAGAAACTTCCAAACTGTTTTACAAAGAAGTTGTGCCATTTTACATCACCACCAGCAGCGTATGAGGGCTTCATATCCTTGCCAGCACTTGGTATTGTCAATTTCAATGCCATCCTAGCAGGTATGTAGTGGTACTCATTGTGGTTTAAATTAGCATCTCCCTGATGTTTAATGATCTTGGGTATCTTTTCATATACATATATACTTCGTTTATATTTATATTTTATATAATGAAAAGTTTAAAATATATTTATATTCACTTTATATTATTTTTATATACTTATTTGCTATTCTTTTCTGAAGTATCTGTTCAAATCTTTTACACTTTTTAAATTTTCATTTTTTAATTGGGTTGCTTGTGTTCATAATTTGAGTGAAAAGAGTTCTTTATGTATTCTGGATACAAGTCCTTTATGTAATATAAGTTAAAAACTTATATATTTTCTCCCAGGCTATAGATTGCCTTTTTTACCCCACTTTCTGTGATTTTCCAAAACAGTTAATTTTAAGAAATTATCAGTATTTTGCCCTTAAGACTCATGCATTTTGTGTCCTAAGAAATTCTGGTCTAATCCAATGTTAGAAGGATTTTCTGTTTTCCTGTAGATTTATAATCTTAGCTCCTGCATTTAGTCCTATATCTACTTTCAGTCTCCTCTTCCTCTCCCTTCTCTTCCTCTTTCTCTTCTTCTTTTTAATGGATATTCAATTGTTCCAGCACAGTTTGTTGAAAAGATTATATTTTCCTCCTATTGAATATCCTTGGCAACTTTTGTGAAAATTAATTGGCCATATGTGTTCAGGTCTTTATCTGGACACTGCCTTCTTTTCTATTGATCTATCCATACATCAGTATCACATTATCTGGATTACTCTAACTTTATGGCGAGTCTTAAAATCAGGTAATCTGATTCTTCCAATTTTGTTCTTCTTTTTCAAAATTGTTTTAGCTATTCTAGGTCCTTTGAATTTCCATATAATATTTACAAGAAATTTGTCAATTCCCACAAAAATGCCTGGTAGAATTTTGGATGAGACTGTGTTGAATACATAGGTCATCTTGAAGAGAATTAATATCTTAGCAATATTGTATCTTCTAATCCATGAACATGGTATATATCTCCATTTAATCAGAACATGTTTACTTTCTCTCAGGAATATTTTATGGTCTTCAGTGTGCAAATCTTGCACAAATTTGTTAGATTAGTTCTTTAATACTTTTTAATTGTAAATAATACTTTCAAATTTTACACTTCTAACTGTATTTTTCTAGTACATAAAATATAGTTGATTTTTGTATATTGACCATATATCCTGTCAAAATACAAAATCTTTCTAAACTTATTAGTTCTAGTAGTTTTTTGTAGGTACAATTTTCTACATAGATGATGATGTCAACTGCAAGTAAAGCCAGTTTCATTTCTTCTTTTCTAACATGCATGACTTTTAATTTTTTATTCTTGTCTAGCTACATTAATTGAACTATCATTCAATTTGCTATTGTTTTGTTTTTCTTCTTTAAATTGGTATCTTAGACCATTGATTTTAGACTTTCATGTTTTCCTAATATAAGCATTTAATTCTACAAAGTTCACTTTAAGCACTCCTTTAGCTATATCTACAACATTCTGATGTATCTAATTTTTAACATTGAGGAACACATGAACACATTTAACATTGAGGAACACATTTCTTTTTGGGGGGTTGGGTTCTATTTTACTTTGTATCCAATGTAATAAGGGACTATACAACATTCTTGTGAGAAATAATTCTTTCTCTAGGTTTTTGGTTTGTTTCATGGATTCCACTTCTAGTTTGAACTTATTTCCCCTTTGCACATTTTCTTACCATTCTAAACAGATTTTTTTTTTTTTCATTGTTCTTCCAAGGTTATATTTATCTCTAGCTAGGTTTTTCCTACTGACAGGTATCAAATCAAGAAACCAGCTGATTTTATACCTGATAAAAGAATCTACTATAACTTAAGAATTTCTTTGGTGATGCAAGTCCACTGCATTGAATTTCCAGCAGCTTTCTGGGTGGATATTAAACATTCCAAACTTTACGTTTGAAATTATAAAGTTTCTCTCCCTGTAGTGCTGTTGCTATTAGAAGCAGTTATGGGGATTAAAACTTATCCAACTTCTCTTTTTTCTTTTTAATAAATCTGTTTTCATAGTTATAACAACATGTATACATGAAAAAATTATGGAAAAAAGAAAATATATGACATATTCCCCCTACCCAGAGATACATACCCCTAACATTTTAGACTTTTTCCTATGCATGCGCACACACACACACGCACACATATACACAAACTGGGGCATATCATAAAAAGTTTGGAATCTTTTTTTATTTAACATATCATGAGCCTGTTCCAATTTTAAAATATAATTTTATGTGGTTATGTTTATAGTATTAAAAAGGGATATACTATGATTTATTTAAGCATGTTTTCTTTTATAGTGTAAATTACTCCATTGTAAAAGTATTAAAAATAACACTGAAGAGCACATTTTAGTATACAAATCTTTAGTACATAAATTAATTTTAACTGACTCTCTTGAAACTGGATAATTGAGTCAATGTATATTTTAGCATTGTAGAAGTCTGAGGTCAATTTGAATTTTTTCCCTTTAAATTAAGCAAGCTGCTTATTTCTCCCTAGATATTTTCAGGATTTTGTTTCCTTCTTTATTCTGTTTTTGTTTTTGATTTAAGTGAGAATGTTTCTAAATATGTCCTTCTTTTTCTCAAAATAACCTGGAAATTGGTGAGCTCTTTCAACTTACATGCTTGAACTCAAATCAGTAAATTTCTTAGTTTTTCCTTTTTTTTACTTGTGTTTTTGTTCCTTCTGCTCTTATTAGTTTCTAGAAACATATAAGTCTTACTCTGGATCTCTCTCTCTATCCACCATACATTTTATATACTCAAACACTAATTGTTGACATCTTTTTATTTTATTTGCATTCTGGGAAAGCTTCTCAAATTTGTTTTCTCTACCATAAGTATGGCTTTCTAGAGTTAATTCTGTTCTACTCTACTACAAAGAATTGAAATTCTTCTATTGCATTTCAATTGAACTTGCTTATCTCATCTATCTCCCTTTTTACTTTATCCAGTCATCTTTTCATCAGAACTTGCTATTCTAGGTTTATTATTTTCTCCTCCAACTTTACAGTGCTTATGTTTTATTACTTTGTACTGAAGCAACATTTTAAACCTTTTTTTTTCTTTTCAGTTTTTTGGATGCTTTTGCTTTCTTTGGTTCATTAAAATCATGTTCCCTTATGCTTATTTTTTTAATACGGGCCCTTAATTTGCTTTTGTAGTTTTCCATGAATATAGCAAGCTATAGCAAGAGCTAGTATGGGCATCCTTTGACATTTTTCAATTCAGTTCCATACTTTATAAGTAATAAATTTGCTACAGGAGACTGTCAATAGCTTGAGTGTCTAATTTAGTTAGGCATTTTTCTGGAATTCATAATATTTTAGTGGAAAATAAAACGTTGACTACCTTAGAATCTGCTAAGCAGTTGCCATTGCAAGCTAGAAATTAAATCTATTTATCTCCCCCTTTGCACATCATTCAATAACTATGGAACAAACATTTACTTGAGCACATACTATATGATGCCAGGTACTCTATTCTGTACTAGGAACAGACAGAAATAAGACTTAAAAACCCTCAAATGGGGAAACTTATGTATCCTCACTGTGTAGGATAGTCTTTAAAATGTAAAATAAATTGGAAGAAAAAATTACTCAGTCCTTACCCTCAAGTTGCTCACAGTTTAGAAGTAGAGTGAAATACAAACAATGCTATAGGTATGTAAAGTGTTATGGAATTACAGAGGATAGAGCAATTAACTACTAATTAATAAATCTGTTATTTATTGAGAAAGTACTATATTCAAGAGTCTGTTTTAGGTTTGGAAATTCAGAAGTGAACAAAAGCAAAGGCTCTAAAGGTGCTCACATTCTAGAATAAACAAGTGAATACTATGTCAGATAGTGGATAAAGAAAATCAGAGTAAATTTAAAGGCAGTAGAGAGTCAAGAGCCAGGAGTTAGAGACCATTATATGAGGAGGATATTATTTTATCTAGAGTTGTCAGAGAAGAGTACTTTGGTAAGTTGATATTCAAAGAAAGATCTGAAGGAAGCATTGGAGTGAGCCATTCATACTCCTAGGGAAATTATGTTCCAATTACTGAAGACAGCAAGTGCTAAGGTTCTGGGGTGAGTATGTCTGTCATGAAGGCCAGTGTCACTGGAGAGCAGGGAACAAAGGACACAGTGATAGGGGATATGATCAGAATTTAGAGAGAACTTGGGGCCCAGATCATGCAAGGTTTTTGGCCAGAGTAAGGACTTCAGTTTTCCTTGATGTGAGATAGGAAGCCACTGGAGAGGTTTGAGAAGGTGACATGATCTGACTTGCATTTTAATAAGATTCTGGCTGTTATGTGAAGAATAAACTCTGTTGACCAAAGATGGAAGTAGAGACACCAGCAAGGAAGCTACTGCAAATAATCCAAGTGAAAAATATGAGAGTGGCTTAGACCAGCAGGGAAGCTGGTGAAGAGCAGCTGGTTTCCAGATATATTTTAACCAGATTTGCTGATGGGTTGGTTGGAATAAGAGAGAAAGAGAAAAGTAAATATATTCTACTAAAGCAGAGAAGAAAGGTTTTATAGAGGTAGTGATATTTAAACTAGGCCTTAAAAAAGACAAGTTATTCACCCACTAGATGGTGTACCCAAAAACAGGAGGAAGGAAGAGTCAAGAGGCAGAGGGCAGGCTCTCTATGAAGAAAGAACATCATGAGTACAAGCAAAGAGATGTTAATATGGTTGAAATAGAGATGCGCTGGGGGAAGAAGGAGGAGAGGCAGAGCAGAAAGCAATGAGGCTAAGCAAAGAAGGCAGCTACCAGATTCAGAGGAGACTTGGATGTCACAAGAAACAGGTGGACTCTAGCAGCAGGCAAAGGAGAGTCACTGACGATTGCAAAGCAGGGGAAAGACCTAATCAGTGTCCATGTAGTAGGTAAAACAAAGCTGACGGGAGCAAGACTGAGGCAAAGTAGGGAGAAGGGAGACTTATTAGGACCCATTCAGACAAGAAATGGGGGAAGCCTAAACTAGAGCAGTACAAATGAAGAAAAAGGTGAAGAGATGGAAAAAATGTTTTGGAATTACTAAAACTCAGTCTTCTAGCTTTCATCGTGAAAGATACACATGGAAGTACCAAAACAGGCCAAGAACTATTATTCACTGGAACTAAAGATGCTTGCAAAAATAATATGTCATTTTCTTATCTCTTTTCTAAAGTCAAAGTAGAATGAATGAGAGTTAGTTTTAACACAGGGCTCCCGACATTCGGGAGCAAAATGAGACAGGACTTAGTCATTGGACTCATCAACTGATAGAGAAAAGAAAAAATAATTTGTTCTAATTCTGGACAAGGAAAATAAAATACCATGAGGTAACACTGGAATTAGCAGGCCAATTTTGTTGTAGAAGAGGAAAGGGCTTAATTCTTTTTTTTTTTTTTTTTTTTTTTTTTCCTTGCGTTATGCGGGCCTCTCACTGTCGTGGCCTCTCCCATTTGCGGAGCACAGGCTCCGGACGCGCAGGCCCAGCGGCCATGGCTCACGGGCCCAGCCGCTCCGCGGCATGTGGGATCCTCCCGAAACGGGGCACGAACCCGCGTCTCCTGCATCGGCAGGCGGACTCTCAAGCACTGCGCCACCAGGGAAGCCCAGGGCTTAATTCTTAAAGCCAAGAGCTTTGGAAAAGGACTCTTATCCAAAACCAATAATGGGAAGCAACATTTACTGGACTAGGGGTCAAAAGATAAGATTTAAACTCTGCCTCTTCTATTTATCCCCTGAGTCTTTATGCAGTTACTTCACCTCTCACAAACATAAAATAGAAAAAAAAATTATAATATGCAATATACATCTCTTAGAGTGGGGGAAAAAAAAATCACAGATATGAGAAGCCTTGGTCAACGGCAAAGACCAACATAAAAGGCATGTATGTATTATGATTATTCCTGAAGCCTCCTATTTGTAAGATCGTCCACATAAAGTGCTTAGTGTAGCTTAAGTAATCTTGGGAACACTGTGGAAACCTGATTATTTCAACCTTTCAGGAACTGGTTGTTGCCAGATAAAAAAAGTCTGCTAAAGTTTGAAGATTAACCATTTGCAATGAATCACACAGTTCATATTTATCTGCTAGTAATCACTGGGTTCTAAACTGGATTCAAGTTACTAGATTCATTTGTGTAAAAAACTAATGGATTTTGTTGATCTGCTTCCACACATTTGTAAAATATGCATGCATATATCCATAAGTACATGTAATATAATTTTACGTGAACTTAATATTTACTTACACTACACTGCTCAAAATTTAATCTCAGTGGTCTGGCATTTCTATTTCTCTTGTTTTTAACACTTATTCATGTTCTTACATACAGATGTATTTCCTTCATCTTAACAGTTGGAAGGAAAGAAGGGATTGAAGTGGAATGGAGGGAGATCTTTTGCTTTATCTGCCATATTTTATTTAAAGAAAAGATTTGAAGCAATATAGAAACATTTTGGTAGATATTCAGATGTCTAAATTTACTTATTGTTTTTTATATGCTTGAAATATTTCCTAATTAAAATTTTTCTTAAATGAATTTAGCATGGGCAGCACCAACCTGTAAAATCATTGCAGACTTATGATTTTAGAAGACACAGAATATAGAAATAAGATATTAGAACCCAGAAGAAACATTACAGCACATCTTGTCTAAACCTGCTTCTCCTCTTGATTTTCAGATACAAAACTTAGGTTTAGAGAGGTGAAGTTAGGTCATTAATTCAACAAGTATTTATTAAGCACCTGCTTCATGACAGGCTCTGTCCTAGGTTCCAGGGAACTAGCAGTATTCCACTGACATTAAATAAATTATTTCTAAAATTGTGACATATGTTCTGAAAAAGCAGAGGGAAACAGGATAAAACATGGGGCTCTACTTAGTCCCGAGGGTCAGGAGGGCATCCCTGAAAAAATGATTTCTACTGGTTGCTCAACTAAATCTAGGCGACATGGGAATAAACTCAGATTTTCCTACTTCTGGAAAGCGCATATTTTTTACAACTTTAACATACTCTAAAGATTGAGTTTCCACAAAAAAAACAAATTGACATTTTAAACCAAGGACTTGCTTCTATGCTTCTTTTATTGACTCACCTGTTTCAAGGAATTTTTAGTGTAAGACACCTCTGCTAAGCTCTTCTTAGGTTAGATCAGGAAAAGCTTAGAAATCATTTGGTCCAGCCACTACAGTTACAGAGGAGGAGCCCAAGAGGAGTTGATTCCAGAGAGGAAATGAGACTTGCTTAAATCCATTCAGCAATAAGGACCGTCTTGACATAAAGACCAGTGTTCCTCGCCATGCATCATGCAGTTGGTGCTCATTGTATATGGGGCCAAAAGGGAACTGGTGTATTTGGTAGCAGAGTGAATTTACATAAATGCAATATGATCAGAAAAACAGGTACAAAGCTCAGAGGTCATCTAAAAAATAAAATATGACCACCAATTTCCTACAGGATTACAATATTCCATAGTGCTTTTTTGACCCAATATCACATTCTTTTTAGTTTAGTAAACATGTTTCTCTAGAAATTGAGATTTCTCTTCCCTGTTTTGTGACTATATTCTCAGAATGGGATCTTGAACAAAAGAATAACATGAAATGCCCACCACTTTCTTTAAGAACCAATTCTACTCCAGCCGATCCTAGGTTTGATAAGTCAGCAGTGGACTGTACTAATCTTTGTACCTAGTTAGGGAAGACTGCACGTGAACTTGTGGCTGCTTAAATTATGCAAATCTTAATGTGAAATTAGAAGATGAAATACTGTGATGAGAAGAAAAAAGAAAAGAAAGCACATGTGAAAGAATTTTCTTCCAAAGATAGAAGTATTTGACCTCTCCAAAGAAGTCATGGACTTCTGACACTCACTCACTGAGGAATTTCAGGCAATGCATAGGATCCCCCTGAACCCTGAGCCAATAATCCACAGGGCGAAAATGAGGAAGCTCTGTTAGATGATCTATAATGTTTCTTCTATTTTGAATATTTTATGATCTGGTACAAATCTGTTACGGGCACCAGTTACCAGGTTCACATGGGCAAGGTAACCCTTTATAAAGAGTGTGGAAAACAAAGTATTGATCATCTTTCTGATTCCAGATCGAAAATATATAAAAGAGTGGGAGTCAATGTATGTACTTAGGTGTATGTATGCACATTCGAGAGTGTGTTTATTCCTAGGAAGTACGAGCCTACAAGCAAGAATGAAGAGGCAAATTTTGGGGTGGGCCTCAACCAAATTTCCTCTTACACAGTCTTGAACATCCACAGGAGCGAAGTATTTCTACAGTGGTATGGAACAGAGGTCCCTCAAAACTAACACATGAATTAAACTCTTTGTTGCTATACACTATCCCTGACAAAATGCAAAAGCAAGCTTTGCCTAAGTTTTGTTTTGGAAGGGAAGGGGAGGGAAAAGGTTTGGTGTATTGAGGAGTGAGCTGCTCAAAGCCAAATATCATGTTCAAATAAAATAACTCCGGGGATTTTGGAAAACAAGTGTAAATTCAGCTCCTTTACTAATAACCTGTTGCAAAGAGAAGGGGGGAAAAAAGCATTCCACTACTATGACCCACCGTCACCACCTGTCTCAGTCGACATAGTATATTACACGCTCTTGGCTGCCAGACTGGTAATTCAGTATCACAATGCACAGAGATGCCAGCTAATATCAGCACACACCTGCATAATTTTTTAACAGCTCTCTTTCCTAAAGGTGGAACAAAGACCCTTCCTCCCCACTCCATCAAACAAAACAAAAAACAACTTTACTCTTTCAACCTGTTCCAGAAGAAATGCCATACTATATGAAAATCCCAATTGCAAGGCTGCCTTGACCCACAATTCTCCAAGAATATGGATATTATAAACAAATCAATAATTATATAACCCACCTTACTACTCAAGGGAAGCAATTATGTAGGGTAGCATCAATGCCATCCTGATGTTACAGTGCCAGCTTCCAGATAAATCCACATCTGGCATGCTGTCACGCTAAAAGAAAATGTTTTAAATTTTTTCTAATGTAACACTATGTACATTATGACCTACTACTGGCCGTTAGCCCACAGAATTAACCTTAGCATATAAAACCAGATGCAGCTGAGGTCCATTAAGACTTAGGGCAAATTACCTACTCTGAAGATGGCTGGGTCGTAAAAGGAGAGTTAAACCTAAGCTAATGCTTAAAAACATCAGTGACATTTCTGGCCTTCTGCAAGAATTTGGGTTGATTAAAATTAACAGAAAAAATAATGAGACTTACAAATAATCTAAAAGACAACTACCATTCACTAACAGGAAATGCTAGGTGCACTTCTAGTTTTTAATTCTTTTTTTCAGAGAGTTCAAAGAATACAAGAGGTGAAAGGTGTGGGTCTGTACTACCTTAAATAACGTAAAATATTTGGCAGGGGGCAAATAAAAAGGCAAGCTCAAAAGCTGTCACAACAGCATTCATCCACGCTCAGCAATCATCAAATACAAAGCCTGCCTTAATTTAGACAGAGCAATCCTAAAACATTCAGTGACTTAAATTTTTTTTCTTTTCTAAACTGTATTCTTGGGAAATGCCAAATTTAAAAGCCCCTTTTATAAGGGAAAGATGAAATCAATAATTGGAATAGTCAGGAAATAAAATCATACAAAGTAGATGGGGTATTCAGAGAGGACACAATTAAGTTATGGCAATTGCTTTGGCAGGGGAAAAATTAATAAGGGGGAGAGATGTGATACTTTAAAATAAAAATATAAGGGTCAAAACCTAATTTTTGATCAAGAGGCTTTGGAAATTTAATGATAAATAACCAATTCACTAAAATGGAAAAAGAGTCTTAGCTAGAAAGAAATAGACACAGCTTCAGTATGAGCTGCTTGAAATATACCGAATAACCTTATATAATTGCATATATACTGTATATATATTGAATAACCTTATATAACTGTATGAGCTAATTATACGCTATATTCCGGATTTGTTCTCTACAAATAAACTCACTTGAGAAACTTTATAAACCTCACATCTAGGAAGAGAGGCTTTAAAAATAAAGTTAATAATTAAAAAGTAGCCACTTCAAAGGTTTTAGTGAAGTAAATACACTCTAAACAAATATCAGTCTAATGTTCTATGATGGATGGCACACCGAAACACCAAAAATGAAAGAGGGAGTGAATGAGGGTATAAGGTTTGGGGCTGGGTTGGGGGTGTCCTCTTGAAAAGCCAACTTTAAAAGGTTCGGTGGAAAACCAAAATAGCATTCAAGAGCCAACTAATTACCCTCCTGTGACTAGACCACAATTTTATCACCTCATTTCTGAACTGCGTGTGTATACTGGGGCAGTAAATATTGCCTAGAGAACTCTGGACAGGAAGTCAAGAGGACAGGGCTCTGGTCCTCCGCCTGCACCATGATTTCCTGCAGCGTCTGAGGCAAATCATTTCCCCTCTCGGGCTTCAACTTCTGCATTAGCAACTGAGGTATTCCACGTCGGGCTACGTCTACTTCAAAGGAAGGGAACTCTGCAAAGTAAGCTTGCAAACAGGACGCGGGCCACCATATCCTATTGGATCTATCCTACTGATCAGGCAGGTGGAGATCCCCAAACTGGCCCCAGAGTCATCTGGCATGGTATTCACTTCTCCCCGTCTCCCTTCCTGCCACAGTCGTCTAGCTGCCAGACATGTACGATTTGTGCTCTTAATAGTTTAAGAGAAAAGAATCCTTCCTCCAAGCACTTTTCTTGATGGCCCCAGCCAAAGGGCCGCCTGTTGCCACCTGTCAGTTGTGGGGATTAATTACCTGAGCTGAGGCTGGGAGAGGCACATTCTTCCTGGGGCCGCGCCCACAGATGTTGACATCAAGCAGGTGGGCTGTCTACTACCCGCTTGCTGTGAAGCCCAGCCGGGAGCCCACGGGGCCTGGCAGGTGGGGCTGAGGGGGGACACTCAGACTGCACCACAAAGCAGCTATATCTTGGCGGAGAGGAACGTGCCCTGGGACCTCTCCAGGAGGCCACAGGCAGCTCTGTGGCCAGCCCTGGACACCAGCCTGGCCCAAAGGAGGCAGCTGCAGCCTCCCTGCTGGAGGGCAGCATTTTGGCACCGACCTTGGAAAGGGGTGGGGTTGGAGCCTGCCAGCCTCATCCTAGCTGCCTGAGGGTATGACTTTGGACAGTCAGTTGAAAAAGATTTGACAGTCCTGATTGGTAATTTTGCAACTTTATCTCCCCAGGAGGGTAAACTCACCTTTCATTTAGTGTCTCTTGTCAGTGCCACCCCCTGCTAACCCTGCCTGACTAGTAATCCCATTCACAGTGACCTTCACGAAGCAGACACTGGAAGGCATTTGTCAGAGTGACTGGTATACAGCAGGTGCCCAACAAATGTCAGCTGACCTTTAGTGTTTCCTGAGGTCACAACAATCATGAGGAGATGCCTGTAGTGAGAATGCTCTCCTTTTTCACATGTGTAGAAACTGGGGCTCAAATATTTAAAGTGACACTCCAATAAATGACAGAACTGACGATGAACTTCAGGGATTTTGTCCTCTTCTCAGTGCTGATTAAACACCTGCAAACAAGTCTCCTGACTCCGTCATACTCCATGTCCCTCAATAAAACACACCTGGATGCCCCCCAGTGATACAGGAAGATACAATTATCTGGGAAGTGAAAATGCTTCTAGCAACAACCATGGTGGGCAGAGAATTTTTACCCCTCGCCCCACTGGACAAACCTAGTTTAATTCTCCAACAGACAGATGAGAGAACAGACTCAGAGGAAAGGTCACACCAAAAGTCAGCAATGGGACAGAGTTAGAGCCTGTGACTCCTAACTTCCAACCCCGTGATCTTTTCACTGTAAACCATTCATTCCTATACCTCTTCTCTCTAAGAAGGTGTGATCCAGGCTCATCGGAGAGCCTTCTGGGCACACACACACTGTAGGCGAGAGACGATAATGCCAACCACAGGCTTCCCTTCCACTGCCGCAGTGGCATGCCTGGCTGACCACGCCACCCTCCAGGGCAGAGCTCTGAGTTTCAGCTATCACTTACCCTTAAGGGAGAGAAAGTGTCTTCCTTCCCCCTCAGGGTGATTCATTGTTTCCAACAGCCTGCAAAGCCCTGGGCTTCTACATCTGTCACTCCTCTCCCCTTGGGGCCCAAACCTGATGCCCCTACTCCCTCCTCAGCTCCCACCTTGGCATATCAGCAAGGCAGCCTGTGGGTTGTGAAGGCACCAATCTGCCCAGAGCTCGGGCCACTGCCCAGCAGGAATGTGTCCTAGTCCCTGGTCCAGGACACTGCCTCACACTGTGGATCCCAAACTAGCAGGAGTTCCTCCTCAGTGGCTGCCCTTATTCAGCCCCTGGACACTAGGGTTGAAGGTTATTGTCTATACGTCCACATGCATGGTCTGGTGTTCTCTTTTAAAAAGACTCACAGTGCACAGTTCCTAAACCTCTATTCCCTGCTGAAGGCTGTGTCTTTGCAGAGAACAGAAACACGTTTAGAACCCACTGATTGCTAGAGGCACTTAGAGTACTACCCTACATCATGGCCCAGGCATCCTTTCCAAGATGATACCCATCATATCTGGTCTCTTGTTAGACTCACTGCTCATTTTGGAGTCTCACTTGCAAATTAACCCTAAAAGTGAGCCCTCTATTCCAATCATTTTAATGTGTTTGGATCTGTAAGAGACTCTTTTTACTGGAAGGCTAGAGGTACCAGTCTTATGAGAAGAGATGGGAGAATATATCCAGAGAGTATGGAGGGTGATAGCATCTACTGATTTCCATAAATGACACCATTGCTCACCCATTCATGGAGTCCTTCAGAGTTTATAGAACATTTTCATAAATGTTATTCATTTAATTCTCAGCTAACGCTGAGAAAATCACCTGTATCCCCTTTCTGTTGGAAGAAAGAGGCTCAAGTAGGTAAACTAGTTTGCTCACAACAAAACAAGGGTAGAAGACAGAGTCAAGCCTCTAGTCTAGGTTTAAACGTCAAATCCAGGGCACCTACTGTACTTGTACACACATCATATGGTGCACTGAATGATGTCGCCCTGTGCATTTATAGAACCCTTGCTATGTTCAAGTCACTGTACTATATGCAAGGACAGGAGGAGGGGGGCGAGTCCCTACCCTCCAGAAACTTACCACTTGGGAAAGATATAAATATCTTTATATATATATATATCTTTATATCTTTATATATATATATATATATATATATATCTTTATATCTTTATATATATATATATAGCTGGCACAAAAAGAATATAAACTTAAGACACAAAAATAATGAAACAACAAAAATACCAAAGCACTTTCTGGCTTCAAATTCCCAGGTTATTGGGATGTAGGCTGATGAACATTGCAACAAATACCCTCTAAACCCTTACTGTATGTGCTTACCCTCCCCCATTTCTCCCTCCCTTCTCTTTCACACACACACACACACACACACACACACACACACACACACAGCTAAACTGTTTTTAGAACATCAAGAGTTTAACAGATTTTTATTTTGAGAAGAAAAGATAAACAACTCAATCCATTCCTAAAACGACGGTACAGCTTCCAATTTCAGGTTTCAATTAGTAGACTGAATTATGACTAGACATCTACAGTTTTGAGGATTACTACTCGGAAAAGAAAATGTTAAGATCTGTATCTTTCAATGAACCACAACATTCGCCATCCTTAATGCTAAAATATTCTGAGTCCTGAGCACTGGTGATATAGCTGCAGGAATAGGACCCACATTTGATGTCTGTTAAAAAACAAACTCATACTTATTGACATTAAGCCTAAGCACTTCGCTAAGTTTCTTATGTCTGATATCATCTTCATGGTAACCTGTGAAGTAGATATTATTGCTCTCACTTGCCAGATAAGTGAATCGAGACTCAAAATGGTTAAATAATTTGCCCAACCTTTCAGAGCTACTAAGTGGCAGGGCCAGGTTCCATTCCAGGGCCCCCTGATGGCAGCGCCCTCACTCTTAACCTGTACAGCGACAGCTCGGGGTACTAGAGAAGCAACAGTCTGACCCCCTGCAAACCCCTCTGTGGCCAGCCGAGTGGTGCAACCTGCCCGAGCCTCTGGCTCCTCCTCTCTAAAACAGAGATGATGCCACCACCCACCATAAGCTTGTTGTGAGGGTTAAATGGGGGAAAGCCTGCAGTGTCTATAGCCCAGTGCCGGGTCCCGGGCAAATGCTTGACGAAGAGCAGCGCTCAGCAGTTATTTCCACTGTGCAGCTCTATTGCTAGATCAGCGACCAGCAAAATTATTTTAGTGACACAAAGACTTCAAAACATACTTCTAAAGACTAATCTTTGGCTCAAGTCCTAGCTAATGTATGGGAAGATATGCTTCTGGGGTGAATCAGGAAATAAAGTAGAGGCGGAAAGACAAAAAATTGGAAGGAGGTTTTATCACTGTAACTGAAATCAATGAAACTGGATTCTTCATTCTATTTCTGAGGTTCCTAATAATGCATCATGTTTTATTATTGCTTCTGTGTGGTGGGAGCAGCGTCTCTTCTTGTGCTTCTATCTACGATATTTAAACTGTAATCCTACTGTCCTGCCCTTCTGACAGGAACTGAGTCAGATTAGCAAAGAGTTTTAAATCACTCCATGAAACAGGACCAACAATAATTGTTGAGAATCATTGTTACTCTGATATTTTATATCCTTCATTCCTTTCATCTCAGAGAAATGGATGCCCAGGTGTAAAAATAATAGGATTTAAAAATGAGGGAAATGAGTAGCAAACGGATTTCAGAACATAGAGGCCATGCTTGCTGATCTCCTTCGACTTTCTGTATTTTCATTACAACTTTTAAGTGTGCTACAATGAACTGGAGAAAAGTTTAAGAGACTTTAGGGTTCCTTCACCTACAGCTGTCCCTAAGGTTCCAAGTGAACAACAGTAAGATGAATTTCATTCAAGGCTACACCATCTTATAGACAAATTGTTGAGTTTCTTTATTCTACATAAATACAGGAAGTCAGCATTCTGAACTACTGAGATCCTAGGAGTATTGTTAAGATACTGCCAAAAAGGAAAGATGAAACTTAATAAATTAGATCAGATTTGCCCTTTAATACCTTTAGTTCAAGTCTTAAACTTTTTCTCTCCTCCCCCGTTTTCAATAAATCCGTAAGAACTAAAATAATTTTGAGATGTCTATTTCCATGCTGGATAATTAGGGACTGTGGGAGCCACGAATACGTATGTGTGTGTGTGTTGGCCCGGGGCGGGGATAGGAGGTGGTGAGTGGGGAGAGATTTAAACAAACCTTTACCTCTACTTGCAACACCTCTTAAAAGCTTATCATAAAGTTACTTCCTATTTCTTTAGAGTTCATTTGCTGCAGATGGAAACATGCTTCATCTTGCTCACTTTTTCTGCATTCTTCATAAACTTAATGTCCTTGTTAGCCCCAATGGGGAAAAGAATGCAACCTAACTGTCTTAGTTCCGCCTTGGATTTACAGTGTATCTATTGAAATGTTTTAGAAATAGCAGGAAAAATAATAAAACAAACCTGTTAAGAGCAGCTGCCCTCGCCAACAAATCTGAAACATTACCAGGAAGGAAGAGAGAGGAAGGAAACAGATACGACACTTACAAAGAGAAAAGAAGGAAGAAAGGAAGGCGGGAAAGAAGGGAAAAATGGAGGGAGGATGGAGAGAGGAAAGGAGGCCCAAGAGGCTATGGAGGACAGTGTGATAGCTTAGTTTATATTTAAACTGATGTGCAAACTTTTGTCACGCCACTAATGCTGAACTCAGTACAGTAAGAGGGATGAAAACCTCACTTCTGCTTAAAGAGTTGTTTGAGCTGGGGACAGGATTACCAGATACAATCCAGCACACCCAGTTAAAATTTAATTTCAAAACCAATAAATCATTTTTTTTTAGCGTAAGTACATCCCAAATGTGGCATGGAGTGTACTCATGCCAAAAAAAATGTTATCTGAAATTCATATTTAACTGGACCTCTTGGATTTTGTTTTGTTTTATTAAATCTGGCAACCCTAGCTGGCAGTAATCTACAGAAGTTTTATGTTTTTATTAGTGAAATTTTCAAATTTATTGAACCCCATTATCCATCACCTATCTTCCACAGTTATTAACACTTTGCCAATCTTATTTCAGGATGGAGGGAATTTTGACAGGCAGGAATGAGGGAAGAAAGACAGGAATATCTTGGACAGAGGGAACAGCAGGAGACCAGGCATGGGCGTCAGAAAACAAAACAAAAATCATCTTCTGATGCCTGACTGTGGGTCAGAGTGTAGATTTGGAATCACAGCATACTGTGAGGAACACAATCCTCACAGAGGCAGAAGGCTTGCTCTCCTGTATACAGATTAGTGTGTAATCTCAAGAAAAGTTACATAACTCTTCGGTTGAGAAGTGAGGATAATACCTGCCAACTTGACAGGTTTGTTACAAGGATTAAATGTGATAATATATATGTGTGTGTGTTGAAAAACATAAAGCATTTTACAAACAGAAAGGGATTATTGTTATTAGTGGTAGATTGGGCCAAAAAGGAACACTTTGATCAGAGCATGACATGCTTAGAGGTCAGTGTGAAGTCACCAACAATGGGCCATCCACAATCTTTGATCTGAGCTGTGTGTTGGAAAGATGCCTCTGCTGACCCTGAAGACGAAGAGTTGGGAGGAGCAGAGTTGGGGCCAAGTGCACTAGCTGAACCAGAGGCCTACGGGCTTGCTGCGGGATAGAGACATTGAGAATAGGTATGAGAGATACTGCCAAAACCATTATCAGCAAGACGTCACTGACTCTAAGACTCTAGGGGAAGTGAGATGAGAAATGGTGGCGTACACTGACTACTTGATGTCATTATTTCTACAGGTCACAGTGCAAAACATTTTGGTTTGTCCAACCCAATACTTTCCAGTCGCCTACTATCCCCAGCGCTAAAAGGTGTTTTCTGAACAAGTCCATCTCCCTTGGGTGAAATTGCCATTAATAAATGCTGATGACTCTTGCAAACCTCTAACACTTTGCGCACATTCAGTTTCATATTATACGCCAACTTAAATCAGAAAACCTACTCTCCAAAGAGGGCTTCCTGACATTCTAAGTTGCTCACATACATGTGATTTATCTCTTCAGAAGAACCAAATTAAAAAAAAAAAATCTCTTCTTCCAAAATTGACATCTTCTTGAATGTGGAATGTGGATAGAACCAAGGGTGAAATCTGTTGAAAACAGCAAATACTCATGGAAATAAATCACTATCCAATCAATCAAAGAAGTGTGCATTCTGAGCACTTCCTTCAAAGACAGCTCTGCTGACGGTAACATCTGACTGGTAAGCCAAATCTTTCCTAACCCACTTCTATGGAACATCTTACAAGCAAATAGCTGCTAACAGAATGGGGACTAAGCATGCAGTAAGAACGTGTTGCAATGCTTTCGTTATACTCATTATATCTGAGACACCAGGTGGCTGGTATACACACACTACATTCAATATTTCCACTCATTTTATCTTATTGGCCACCTGACTCATTTCCAGTTGGGACTTAGACAAAAAAAAAAAAAAAAAAAAAAAATGCTCAAGGGATTCCCAGTCAGAGGACTAAGGGGAGAGAGTAGGCAAAGATTGCCTGTTTTAAAGGCCTTCATATCCTACAATTTATTCTTCCCTCTTTTAGTCTGTTAGCATTAGGAGTTGAAGTTTATATGCTCAAGGTTCCCAGTCAGAGGACTAAGGGGAGAGAGTAGGCAAAGATTGCCTGTTTTAAAGGCCTTCATATCCTACAATTTATTCTTCCCTCTTTTAGTCTGTTAGCATTAGGAGTTGAAGTTTATCAAATTTAACCATCCATCTGTATTCTGTCAAACTATACAAGTCATAGCTTCCTAAACTATGCAGAATCCGAGCTCAAAGGAATTTCATTAGTAAACCCTATAACTCTATGTGTGTGGGATCCCAATCTGGGCACAAGACTGGACTCCACCAAGGTCACAGTGAATCAGGGACATATCAGACTAAGAACTCAGGTTTTCTTTGTCATGGGACTCCTTTCATGGGACCAGACCACCCATCGCTAGCCCAATCAAGGTGAAAATATTTTAAAATGCGTGATTCAGTTCTCAAAGTTGAAAGCTGTGTATCCTTTAACAAGTTTAGCAAAAAAAGAAAGGAAAAGCAAATATAAGAAATCAATATCTAATTATCAAGTTTGAACAAAATATCAAAATACACATATTTTTTTCCAAAAAAATGACCCATCCTAAGCAGAGAATTATGTTTCCGATGAAAGAAAGGGTGTGCTTGCTCTGTTTGGTGAACCAAACCAGTTGGATTATGGTCTTAATCACTATCATAAATGAAAGCAACCTACAAGTTCAGGAACCCGCAGCCCAAGTGCTAGGAAGAATCTCTTCTGTGGCAACGACGGTACAGTCGGGGAGACACATGCTCAGAATGTACACAGAATGAATGGTCTTTTATTTTTGTTGCTTTTCAGTAGAAATCTCTAATGAACAATTCCTGATTTAGACTAAGGAGCCAGAGCAATCCCATGAACGTGAATGGCACAAAGCCCACTCCCCTGGCCTTCACAGGACCAAGCAGGTAAGCATAAGAATCTGTTTTCCAAATGGAATATGAATAAAGTCCCCCCAAGTCACTACTCTCCAAAACTTAAAAAAAAAAAAAAAGGAATCTGTCAGACTATCAAAGCATTGTCAGTGCCAGTAAAACACATCATTAAGGTGAGTAATTTTCCTGTTTACTTCAAACACTTTTTTTCCCAAACTCAAACCTGGGCAGGTCTGATCAGGTAAGGCTTTGGAACGAGTAAAAGCGTCCCCAGTTTCTACATAAATGCCGCAGGCCATGGGCAAGAACAAGTCTCAACTGAGCACTCCACAGTAGTCGAGCTTCCCGGCGCCTCCGGTCTTGTCTCCCTCATTCCTTACAAGTATCGTCATGTCTCCTAACCTTCAAAATCTGTTTTATCTGCAACACACATGTACACATGCGCACACACATCCCACTTGTTTTCTCCCTTTTACCTGCATTAATATATTTGTACATTCTGAGCAAAACTTCTTCGGGATGATTCTTTATTTCCCGTGCATCTTTCAAAATAAAATATTTTCCACTTGAATTCATGGGTTCTTCATGCGAAGACAAACGGCAGAGTGCAAAAGGACAATTCTTTTCCAACTGCTAAAACCACTTTGATTTCGAAATCCAGTGGAGCAGAGACCTAACTTTTATTTTATTTTTTTTGCGGTACGCGAGCCTCTCACTGTCGTGGCCTCTCCCGTTGCGGAGCACAGGCTCCCGGACGCGCAGGCTCAGCGGCCATGGCTCACGGGCCCAGCCGCTCCGCGGCATGTGGGATCCTCCCGGACCGGGGCACGAACCCGTGTCTCCTGCATTGGCAGGCGGACTCTCAACCACTGCGCCACCAGGGAAGCCCCAGAGACCTAATTTTCTGATTTTGTTTTTTTTTTTTTTTTAGGAAAACAGGTACTATTATCTTAAACAAATGTTTTCAAGATCTACCTTCTATGCAAATGTATCTACTATGTAGTTTGTGATTTCCTTCTTCAAAAAAGAAAAAGAAATTGGAGAAAATTGCTATCTTTGAGGTGAGATTAATACTCTAGATTGGTTTATATCTGAGACAGGAAGTTAGAGTTACAATTTAGTCCTAGATCTATTTTGTCGATATGGACAGATCAGTAGATCTTGAGTTGACTTCCCAGTCTATAAAATAGATCATTAAAAAAAAATGTCTCTAGATCACAGGGGTATTGTGAGTTCTACTGTTTGCAAAGCACTTTGCATTCTTTGGGTGAGAGGTGTTGGGCTTGTTATGAAGATACTGTACTTACATAATCCTAAACATGCTCACAAATTGGGAAGGTAGTTTTCAAGCCAAAGGCACAATGTTTTTTTATACTTAGAGATGAACTTATTTGCATACTGGTCTGAAGTTCTTATTCGCTCCTGGTCATTCACCCTGTTTTCTTCTGGATGTCATCACTGTCATCACTCCTGCTTTCTCCCGCCATAGTTTCTTTGATTTAGGTAGAACAGGGAAATGGGAAGGAAATTAAATAATGATACAGGGCTTAAATTGAGTGGAAGTTCATATTATTTCCCTACCCCAGGGGCAGGGAGATGGGAGCAAAGTAAAGGAACCAGGAATGGAGGAGGGAGGGCTTTAGCAAATCGAATCCCATTTACTGTTTACCAATAATAGGGAATAAGGGAAGATCCAGCCTGCCTTTGCCCTTGCTCTCTTTATCTCATTAGGAGTGTTTAAATTTGGGTAGGCAAAAGACAGCTATAAGATAGTAACAGACATAAGATAGTGAAAGCCAAGATAATAACAGGAAGGACACTTCATTCAAGGGTCATTCATTCCTTGGGACTTCCCTGGCGGTCCAGTGGTTAAGACTTTGCCTTCCAATGCAGGGGGTGTGGGTTCGATCCCTGGTCGGGGAACTAAGATCCCACATGCCTCATGGCCAAAAAAACAAAACGCAAAACAGAAGCAATGTTGCAACAAATTCAATAGAGACCTTAAAAATGGTCCACATCAAAAAAAAAAAAAAAAAAAAAAAAAAAGGGATCATTCATCCCTGGATTGATAGGATCTCCATCGCTTTGCTATTTGTTTGCTAGATGACTTTAGACCTGAAAGGTATGTAACTCTGCATCTGTGAAATGTGAATATTTACGCACTTACCTTGCAGAATTCTTGTATAAATTGGTTACCATAATGTTAAGTACCTCATGGAGCTCTTGGCCTGATGCTCAATAAATGGTAACTAGCAATTTCATCTCCACCACCTACATTTTGGAGCTGGCCATCAGTTGCCAACTCCTGACACCATAACACCATATTCAGGAGAACAAGCATAACTCACTATACTGCTAGAGGTAAAATTTGAAGTCAAATAGTATGTTTTATTAGAAAAGGATAGAAGAAGCAAACAGGTTTTTATTTTACCCTCCCTTGCTAGGTCACTACTGTAACTTTTGGTTTTAGCTGGTAAGCTGTCTCTAGCTCCAGCTATTGTATCTGAGCCACTGTACCTGAGCTACCTACTCAGGACAGTTGGTCCTGAGCAGCCTCCTTGGATTCAGGACACTGGGTCTAACAGCTGCCCATGTGCCAGTCCCTGGGGCTGACTATAAGAAGAACAGTAAAGCCCATCAAGTCCTGTGCAGAGAATACAAAGCTAACTTTCATATTTCCCATTTGCCAGTCACTTAGTAAAACCCACTGAGAAAAAGCAATTAGAACGATCACATGGTCTGAAGATTCATTTCTTCTAAAGAGAACATGACAGATTTCATGGCACACCAAGTTCCATGCCAAAAATTAAAATGCAAGCCCTTGTACACACACGTACACACTGCTATATTTAAAATAAATAATCGACAAGGACCTACTATATAGCACGAGGAACTCTGCTCAATATGCTGTAATAACCTAAATGGGAAAAGAATTTGAAAAAGAATAGGAAAAAAATAAACCTCATTTGATCATGTTGGATTTTTAAAAAGTAATAAAAAAAATAAAATGCAAGCGCTATGGATTGTTAATTTAAAATGACTACTTATCAGCCCAATGCCCACTTCTTTAATTATAGTGCTCCTGTAACAGAGGAATAAAATTAGGAAGGGGGAGGGGGCTCAAACAGGGCAGATGAGGAACGGACTTGCACCACTTCGGTAACAGGAGCGCATGACCAGAAAACAGAGTCCTACCTCCACCATCTAGCAGCCTAGAGAACTCAGGCCCCTCACTTCACTTGTGAGGCTCTGTGTCCTCCTCCTACACTGGAAGATGAGGATAACACACTGAACGTGGAGGGCTGTTGTGAAGCTCACATCGTGGGAGTGAAAATCATCTGTACGAAGGGCTTCCCTGGTGGCGCAGTGGTTGAGAGTCCGCCTGCCGATGCAGGGGACACGGGTTCGTGCCCCGGTCCGGG
>NW_006785778.1:442941-473124 GCF_000442215.2 Lipotes vexillifer
CGCCCGGAGCCTGTGCCCCGCAACAGGAGAGGCCACAACAGTGAGAGGCCCGGGTACCGCAAAAAAAAAAAAAAAAAGAGAGAGAACTGCAAAATTTTCTGCCTACTTAAACTATGCTCTGCAACAGATTGATATTTAAGCCAGTCAACTGGGTGGAAAACTAATAATACAGATAACTAATCAATTCAAGTAGAAATATTTAATAGGCACAGAAAGAATAGGCTAAGAAACCTCAAGTAGATAAATAACTATCTTCCACATCAAAATTACAAGGATTTCTGTTTTTGTTGTCAGAGATAGAACACCTCACTAGACTCTGAACCCCTATCAGTTTTCCTTTCAGGGGAAGCTGGCAGCATTGGCACTGGAAAGAGAAAACACACAGACAACAGAAGGCCAGGCTGTTCCTCTGAGTTAGCACTTTGGGACTACCTCATCCAGAAAAAGCTGGTACAGGAACTTTGGGGTTTGTCTTTCCCATTTCCCTAGTACTGTATTACAACAATTTTACACAATAGTTTAAATCTGATAGAGTCTTACATGATTCTGTGTTTCAATTGCTCCAGACCTTATAAGTGATGTTCACTCCACTTTTACACATTCATTCCTTTACTCCAATAATATTTACTGAACGTGCTCTCTTACTCCTTCAGTGCCCAGAAAAACTTTATTTTTTTCTTGTGACACATATTAATTTGGTTCCTTTATTATAATTATAGATCTTCAATTGTCTTCCGAGCCAAAAGGCTATGAATGCTAGATGAAGACTTTACCTTATCCATCTTTCACTCAAGTGGTAAACATAATAAAACAAGAATAATCTTGCATGCTTTGTAAAGGGAAACGACACTGATACAAAGCAGGCAAATGAAAAATATATTTGAGATTAATAAGTATATCACTGAAGTCTGTGATGCAAACTCACCATTAGGAAAGAAAAGATGCTAATGAGTTCAACTCCTGTCACTATACTAGAAGTTTCTCACTCCAATAAAATTAATGTTCATATACAATTGCCAGATAGTTTCAGATTTTTTTTAATTTGATAAAATGAACTTTATCCTTAACCTTTGCCATGAAAATGGGAGTTACAATAAATCAAACTGAAAGGTAGATTTAAAAAAAAATATTTAGTTTTGTTTTTCAAACCCACGAATTATCTATCCTTTGTATCAGGAACTATGATAGACTGATAAAAGGGTAACTCGTAACTACAATTTATAAAGGTCTAGCTTTATTCACCAATTAGATTCTCTTTGTCAGATTTAAAATCTGAACTCCAGATATGCTGAACTGTCTTTGTGTCAAAAGTTTAATGCTCTCTTACCAAAGCCCTCTTCCCCCATTCTATTCTAATCCCAGTAAATGGCCACTGGCCATTCTTTCCTAAGTCCAAGAAAATGAAGACTGACAGTGTAGCTAATATTTAATCAATATTAATACTTCCCAAATTGTATAGAGATTTTTATATATCAGGTGAGATGTGTCTGTGTAGTGAGCACAAATTTACCCCAGAAAAATAGCTTATCTTGGTTGAAAAAAGTTAAGGCTACATTTTAGTTTGCTAATGAAAGAATTAAAAGGGCAAATATTGGAAGAAAACTGTCAGAAAAGTATGGAGATCACTGACACTGAATTTAGTTAAGAAAGGCAATGAACTAATTTTCAAAGAAGTTGTTCCAAACACTGTCTAGTTATAATTTTAAAATAACACATGCACACTTCTTTAGCTCTTTCATTCGCTCCCTTAATATCTGGGTCAAAAAATTAGGCAAAGGAGAAGGGGACTTGGATTCTCTAAAAATTGACAGTCAGCTTCTAACTTGTTTGCATGGATCTAGCTTTCAGAATGCTTCAAGCTCTTAATCATATTATATTTAGTACCAATTAGCACACTCCCTGTATTGTACTTCTCAGAACAGTATGTTCCAGGTACTAAAGCAGGAAGAAACACTGATTTCCTGATTCCTCTTTTCAGATGCTTGGATCTCTAGGCAGGTGATTTACAAAGTGTTCCCTCTTGGTCTAATTCCTATAGCTAGGTTTCGAAATATGGTATCTGTCAAGAAGATGTTGGATCTTTCTTTGGGTACAGGTAAAAATTAAACTAGTTTTTGTTTGTTTGTTTTTTACCAGTTAATATCCTTTGTAACACATTCACCTCTAACATTCAGCAAAAAGGAATGGAGAGATTTTATAATTCAATTTACTGAACTGAATTGCGGGCCAGCCCTGGGTCAAAGCATATTTGTCCAGTTACTGATTTCTGTAAAATAGCATTGCTATTTCTTTTCATAGCATTCTTGTTTTTCTTCTGCATTATACCCAAAACTGAAGTGAAAGATACTTCCATTTTCTGTGAGCTACTGTTAGATACATTATATTTAATACAGTAAGAGGCCATAAGTGTTCATTCTTATTTTTAGGATAAGAAATCAGAAGGATTAATGATCTCCTTCAATATGTTTTCTTCATAGATAAGGAAACTGAAGCCCAAAGCAGCAAAAGGACCTGGGCCAAAGCCATCAAAGCAGTCACTGGCTCCTTGGCCAGGGCTCTTCCTTCTTCAATCAATAAAACTTCCTTCCAGACCCTTTCCATGCAAGGCAGAACCAGAAAGAACAAGAAGGTGTTTCTTGATCTGGCCAACTACAGACATGTGTGTCCTCTCACAGACAAAGCGGTAGGATAAATAACCAAGACGAATCCTAAGAGAAGAAAGTGAAAGCATAACACTAGAAACTCCCCCAACACTTGAGGAATATATTCTTTGACTTGTTTATGACTGCAGTCCTGATAAGAAATAGCTTTAAAACAACTGTGCAGGAAATGCTACAATGTTAGGAGTCAAAACAACCCCAATTATGGGAAGTGGGTTTCCATCTCTGAAATGCACACTGCAAATCTGCTCCCAATCCCACACTCACCTTCGTTTCCCCTTGCCTAATCTAGTATCTGAATTATTGCAATAGCCTCCCTGCCTTTAGTCTCCCCACCTCCACCCTGCTGCCAGTTATTTTCCTCCGATAGAATATGATGTCGTCCCCCCTACTCAAAGCCCTTCCGTGTCTCCTCAATGCCTTCAAGATTGAAGCCAAACTCCTTAGGAGGATTCAGAGGCCCTCTCCATCTGGCTCTGTGAACTTCTCTCCAGCCTCACTTCCTGCTCCTCTCCAGTTCGTCCAAACATTGCACGGTCTGGGTATGCCAGACTCTTTCCTACTCCTAGACTTACACAACATGGCTATGTCTCCATGCCTTCATTTACCTGGATCCTCAACTTGGAATGTCCTTTCTCTTTTTCCCCATTGCAAGACCCTGCTCATCTCTGGAGAGCCAACTGTAAATGTGAAGTCCTCTGTGAAGCTGAACAAATCAGTTTGTTTTCTGTGCTGCATCACGCTTTGTTCAGACAAGGATACCATCTGACAAATATTTGTTGAGACCCATTATATGTGCCAGCACTAAGATACAGAGATGAAAAGACAAAGCTACTGCCTCTGAGTTCACACGGTAATGGAGAGACAGACAGGCGGTACACCGTGCTCCTGAATATATGTACAAAGTGTCATGAACATAAGAAAAGGAACTCCTGAGTGGGTGGTGGCAAGGGAAGGCTTCATCTACAATTAAGGTTTTCAGTGAGTTTTAAAGGCTGAATAGGAGTCTGCCTGGCAGACAAGGAAGGTGGTGGGTAGGGAGACATTCCAGACAGATTATAGCACCTGTCACACTGAATTACGGCGAGGTTTATCAGTTTGCCTTGATGGATAGTGAGCTTTTTGAAGAAGGGCTAACTTACCTATGAACAGGATTACCCTAAAGCATCGAGCTCTAATAGTAACTAGCATGATTTAGGAAGGGACTGCTCAGTGGCCAGCATTGACTGAAGGCTTCCACACTGCATTCTCAACAACCTGCAAGGGAGATTATTTCCACCTTAAAGAGGAGGAAATTGAGTCTCAGAGGGGTCTGGTCCCTTGCTTACGCGTAAACTGTGGAGTTAACGTGTGTTTTTCTCCAAAGTGCACCTTCTGGTGCTCAAGAAATGCTCTTTGAAACTAAAGGTGTGTTTCAGCGAATTGTAACAACTGAGACTTAATGAACGGGGTCATCAACTTAGCTTCAACAAAGGCACCTGGGGACATGTGTGCATATGCATATGATACAAAACATATAAAGCACCAAATGGGGAAATTCTATGACAGCTATGATAAGTGTATACTTGGTCATACCTGTTTGGGTGGGTAGTAATTCTGAAGCTTCAGAGAAGATAAAACTTTAAATATTCCAAGAAAAAAATGTAACAAAAGGGAAATTAAGCTTCTGAATGTGAAATAATGCCTTTTCTAAGAAACGGATCAAATATAATCAACGCAGGTTCACTTTAAGTGGCAAAATATTTCTGAATTTTCTAAGATAGAGAACAACGCTTGTCCTTGCCACATACAATACTCACAGAAGCCTCAGAAAGTCTGAAAAGATTTGGTTTTAGGGAGAAGAAAACTTTCATTATACTAACCTCACTTTTAGAAGCTCAAAGGATTCATTCTACTAAAAAGAGCCACTAAACGTTAAGTTTTGGAAGTTTCCTTCCGATTTTTCTTACCATTTCCTATCCTTCTTTTGCTTTCTTTGCCCTTTTCACCACTGTAAGTCATGTCTTTGACAGAATGAAAAGAAAAAAGAATGGGGAAGAGAAGGGGAAACAGGAGGGGCTGCAGAAGTTGTGGGGAGTAGCAATCCATCTTGTGGACTCTGAATATTTGTTACAAATTACAGCACATACCCTCAACCTTCTTCCCCAAAGGGTGTCAAGAATGAGATCACGGCCATAAAACCCTACGACTTCTTAAAAGTACACAGATTTAAGAAGGTACACATGTAACATCTACTAAAACAACAAAACAAGTAGGCTTCTCGCTATCCCACAGGATATTTTTTATTATACATAATTATATATATAATTGTATATATGGTCTACATACGATAAAGGACGGAGAGGGGTCAAGACAATTAAAAATACTGTTGTTTAATTGATATTGATAGTATTTAAGCTTATTCCCCCCATCACTGATTTCTTCCCCCTTTCTGTTATTTTCTTTTTGATCAAGTTTTGAGCAATATCTCTGAGTATTTGGGAACAAATATCCAGGTGCTCCTCTCATGCTTCTTTGCACAAAATCTCTAGCACGAAGAGTAAAAAAAATTGGAAACCGTAATTTCTTTCTGCCTACTGGATTAATAGGTAGCTTTATGAACTATTCCTACTTCATATTGACAACTATTTTTATAACACTTAGCTCAATGTTAGCACTGCCCACATACCATGAGGGTACATATTTTAACCACCAGGCTATTAACACATATACTTGCTATATGAAGGAATAACATTTTAAGAGGAATCCTCTAAAATGTTTATAAATCTTTTAAAAATTAGACATGTTTGAACAGGCAATAAAACACAAACAAGTCTTGGCCCTGCCGCATGCAGAATGGGTTGGTTACAGATGCTTTCCTGCAAGCTACATCTTGCCTATTACAAGAACATTCATCTCCCAAGCACATCATTTCACCTACCTTGCCTGAAGCAAAACAAAGCGCACACACAAAATCACAGGATTTGTAAAAATATTATTGCTAATGCTTAAAGAGACTTACACTTATCTGACATCCTTACAGAGAAGAACCAAACACCTGATTTCCAAAGTACCACTTTCTGACGACTGCTCAGTTTGCTTTCCCCCTGTGCAAGCTAATGACGGGAGGGGAGTCTAACCTGTGTCTTCATTTTTCTTGCCTACAACACTGAGGCTGGGCCAGCACTGACTCACAAAGCTGGAGACATTAGCTCATGGCAATGATTCAGTCATGAGAATTCTGACAGACAAGGGCCTCTCCCCTCACTGGTGCTTCAAGGGGGAAATCAGTCCCTGGAAGGGATGGCTTATGACCTAGGCATGGATGTTACTGCGTCTGTTACCAAGCACTGAGGGAAACGGGCAGTGCTGTCTGTGACAGCAGCCAACTTAATAGACAATAACCGTCTCCATGGGGAGGCCTCTGCAGTACACCCAGTTAGAAGAGCCTTACAAAAAGGTCCTTATCTCCTGCAATCAGCCCTTTCAATCAGTCCAGGAGAAAAGTGTGGATTCTAGTCTATAGACTCCTTGGGTTTCTCCTCAGGGAGAGAAGAAAGGCAGAAGGGCCAAGTGTTTGGGAGCTAATAGGCTTTCAGCTTTTATTACTGGGGGTGAGAGAGAACATCTAGGACGTTTTGAAATAGGCTGGATAAGAATCACCTCATTCAGCCAATACCTTTAGCTTAGAGCTCAGGGTGAAAAAATGCGAATGTTCATTCATTTTGCAGGACAGGAAGCTGCAAGCCTTTCCTGCTGCCTCTATCCCAAGGCAGCAGGAGCAGTTTGCATGAGGACAGACTTCTGAGTTTACAAACCACTTTCACTTCATTATCTCCCTGGATCCTCACAACCCTGGAGAGTAGGTGTCATTAGCCTTGTTTTAGAGATAAGAGACACCAGGGAGGTTAAGAGATTTGCAAAGGCCCCAGCTAGAAAATGGCAGCCTTTAGATCTCCGCTAGTAAGAGTTAATCACTTCAGCTCCTTGCCTGGCTCTCCATTCCTCCTCCTTGCCTTCCTGTGTAGCCTCTGGAAGCAACGACTTCAGCAGCTGCCTCTGGCCCTCTCTCATTTCTGTCCTCCCCACATCAGTGCACCGTGTCACTGAGGGAGCGAGCCCACCATCTTGTATCTGCACTACAGTGGCATGTTCCAAATTGCTTCCCTTTCCCCAGGCCCCCTCCAACCAACCTCCATACATTGCCGGATTAATGGGCTTTATCTACAGTCCCGAGCATGATAATTCCTGTGCTCAAAAAGTATTCAGTGTCAGCCCACTGCCCGTGGGATATAGTCCAAATGCCTTAACCTACGTAGGCTGGCCCCATCCTACCTTTCGAGCCTTGATTTCTGCTGTTTCCTATCCGTGACCACAGCTTCAGGCAGAATAGCAGAGTCCTGTCTCCAGGCGAGCAAAGCAGGCTGGCCTCTGTGTTTTTGCTTCAGCTGTTCCCACTGCCTCTCTGGAAAGTGTAGTCTTTTCCCCACTTAGCCAACCGCTGCGTCAACTGCTGTCCTCTTCTTTCTTTCCGGACACAAAATCCTTCTCTTCTGGATGCACAGAATTTTTCATTCAAAGGGAACTTCAGAGGCCACTTGATCCATTCTCTCACGTAAAACTTGAGCCAAGGGTCTCATTTCTATCCTGACTTGCTCCAGGGGCTGAGCGTTCACCATCACTGGAGGTAGTGCATTCCAGCCCGGTAGAACCCTGGCCATTCTTCCTTCTGAGCTGGAATCTGCCACCCAGGAACTTCCTCCCTTTTGTGCTAATTGTGCCCTCTGGGGCCATCGCAACAAGTCTAGAATGTGGCTGGTTTCGGAAAAGCTAGCACTAAAAAAGGAGCTCTGGTCACTGATTAACAATATCACCCTTTTGGAGCATGCGTCCTTGTTCTTTTGGGGTTGAAGCCGCAAAAATAACTAACCTCCAGTGCTCTCTCCCAGAGCAAATCAATGTGTCTCAAAATTGTGCCGCTTAAATGGTTAAGGTACTTGTACGTCAGAAATATAAATGGCAGTGTGCCTGAGTGTAACTCAAACTCACAAGATAAATATTACTCATCTTCCTGGAACTTTAATTTTAATGATGCTTTTTAAAAGATGGAGATAAATATATTTAAATGTATATTTGTATTAAAATGCAAAATTGAAACAAGTTTTACAAAAAAATAAACAAATTATATTTTTTCTATGGAACCCTTCAGATTATAGCCTCAGGATGCCCAAGGCAGACATTCATTTTGCCCTGCTCCTAATTGGGGTAAAAGTTTTAAAGGACTGTTCTAATATATCACCTCTTCCACATCGTGGAAGGCATCAGAAGCTAGAGGTACTCCATAGATTGGATTCCCTATTGCAGGTCCTGATGCATCTGTGAGAAGGGCAGGTTTAGTCCAAATTCTAATCCTAAATTCATGATTCATCCTAACAAAAATCACCATTTACCAGGCACTGTTATGTACTCTACATTCATTATGTCAAATCCTATCAATAACCCTGCTACCTAAAGATGTATTATCCCCATTTTAGGGTTGAAGAAACTGCCCTGGAGACAGTGTCCTGCCCAAGGCAACATAGATAGAAAGAGGTGGAATTCAACCCCAGGTGTATCTGACCACCAATCCTGAATTCTTTCCACTCACCACTCTGCCTCCTTAGGCACTTTTGCTTGTTCTTTAGTACAAGAACCACAGTCCCTTTTTTCAGAAAAAGGCAAAGCTTTGTTGGATGGGTAAGTGCTAAGATAGGTCACAATATTGTAACTTTCAGTCTTTCAAGGTAACTAAAACAGATACACTTGTAAGTATCTCTCATATTTTACAGGGTTATATATTTTATATCACATCTCATTGTAATTTAGCAGTTGAAATAATATTTTCATTTTAAATCAGGAATTTATGGAAAAAAGATCATTCCCTCTTCTGCTTAAATGTTTCAAAGTATTATTATTATTTTTGGTTTCTGAAGCCTAAATTCTAATGCCAAACAAATTAAGAAAGCAATACGTTAAGAGCTAATCTATGCCCCACAAGCATATGCCCAAGTGACAACTTCAAAACAAATTTTCTAACCAATTAAAAAAAGAAAAATCTGTTAGTTTGCGAATGCTTGTGAACAAGTCTGGGAAGGATATAACCATTCTCACTGTTCACATAAAAGTGTGGGCCGTACCCAGGCGTAAAATATCCATGCTAATTCCCTTGCTTCTAATTAACTTGTCTTGAAGCATTCTCCATGTGCTGAGCATGGCTGACGCTTTTATTGAGACCAGCGACAAAAGATATCCAAGTAGCTCTGGTCATTTCTATACATATGTGGATACCTACTAGGATCCTCAAAGGCAAACAGTATGAATGTCAGAATCCAACCTAAGTTCTTTGAAGTTAGGTTGTGTTCTGAGTTAGTCGGAAGGAAAACTTATATTCAAAAGTAACTGTAATAAAAGAATACTTCTAACAGGTAGAAAGAATGTATAAAATTTAAAAATGTTTCTACATGAAGATACAGTTTCAATTATTACACTGTGGCACCAACTAGCTAAAATTCCCCTATTTTGAGAAACAAGTAGATAGCTAGTGGGAAGCAGCCGCATGGCACAGGGATATTGGCTTGGTGCTTTGTGACCGCCTGGAGGGGTGGGATAGGGAGGGTGGGAGGGAGGGAGACGTAAGAGGGAAGAGATATGGGAACATATGTATATGTATAACTGATTCACTTTGTTATAAAGCAGAAACTAACATACCATTGTAAAGGAATTATACCCCAATAAAGATGTTAAAAAAAAAAACATAATCCATTAGCAGTGAATATGAAAGGACAATATAAGCCTAAAGAATGAGTTATCCATGGTAACTTTCAGAGGCTGATGATTTTCTCTTGAGAGACTAATTAAAATAGTTATTTGCCAAGTGTCTTCCTAAACTCAAAGGGAATAAAGTTAGACTAAAGCATTTAAAAAGAGTGTGCATTTATTTATACATGCATAACTTCAACACATGCTAGGCGTGAGAATAAGTAAAGGAAAAAGAGGTTACTTATCTATGTGGATTAGTGCAAAAAAGGAATTATTAATTATCACAACAGGACACATTTCCTATGCATCGGAAGTACAAAAAAGTAATTCCAAATTTCTATTATGAAAATGCTTTGTATTTTACATGTTGGGCAATCTGCTTTATCTAATTACCAACTCAACACCACTTCCCAAAGGCCTTCCCCACTAATTCCATTGTTTCATACAGAAAGGTTGGAAGAGTAAGGGTAGGTGATAAACTTGAATTGATAGTGTTTAGAGGGAAACACCAAACCCTGGGTCTAATACACAATTTGTGTCCTCAAACACCTCCACTATCAATCACCAATGCAAAGGAATGGAACTCTCTCCAGTAGCACTCCTAGCCTTTCTCATAACCAGCTGCTTTGGGGGACAATTTTTCCTCTCAAGACCATTCCACTCTGGAGAGTGGCAGGCAGGGATAGTAAACACACACCAAAACTCTATTTTCAAATTCAAAAGGATCCAGTTTTTCTTTTCTTTTCTTAAGTGCAAAATTGGTAATAATATCTTTTAAAATTGATTCACTGTCTTAAAATAAATAATGGTCTATACTACAGAAATTTTTTGAATATAATTCTTAGCAAAAGGAATACATTTTGTAACTATTCATTCTAATTCCCCTATTTTGAGAAACATAGGTTTCTCAAATCGTTACATATCAAATGCATCAAAATTCTGGTCTGTCAAATGTTAATTTAAATGTTTATTACAATAGCATATCAGTTTTAGATAAGTCAAGTTTATAAAAAGAACTGTTAGGATTTTATAAGTAAACTTAACACACACTTAACACACATAGGTCAAGGCATACAAGATATTTAAGCAAATTTTATAGAACTATGAGAATCATTTTGCTGTTTTAAACAATTACCGTAGCTTATAGAACTTTGCTTTTATGACATACAGTTAATCATATCTATGACTTACTTGATGACAATTGCTTGTTCAGAAACGTAATCCATAATTATAACATTGTTCTTATGGGAAAATGAAATTTGCTTTTCCAAGAATACGAAGTAGTAAAAAAAAAAAAAAAAAAGAGAGAGAGAGATAGGCAATTTATAACGTTTAATGTTAGGGCTCTAGATTCATAAAATCTCAAATTAACAGATAGAGTAGAAGGAAAAAAGTAAGCAAAGCGGGAGAGAGAAAGAAAGAATAGCTTTGAAGACCAAATTATAGTAAATTAACTCCTTTGTTACTCAACAAGTGTAAAATATTTGTATTTATATAAATACATGTATGTATTTTTGCATTTTTAATAAAAAGTAAATTTTTCTTCTAATGACCTAGTCAAAATGATCACAATTTAAAACTCTGTTACTGGTTTGCTGAAATATTACCAATAAAGCACTGAGACTCTAAGAAAAAAATTATCTGATTAACAATTACAGGATCTAATTAAACATGTTTTAAGAAGAAATTATTTTACATTAGAAAAAAAATACACACATATGCAAACATATATATTTATCCTACATTTATTTCTAGGGACTTATAGATCTATACTGTTTCATTTCATGTCTGCTTATAAATGGAAAACCTCGAAAAACTGCCTGAATTGTAAGCATGGCTATGATGTACTATTCACGCAGGTAAATCTAAAAACAAAAATGCAGGACCCTAAGATAATAACATACTGTGTTTTTAGAGTTTCACCTCTCAGGCTCCCAAAGTACTCTGTAAATTTTAATTAAGCCTCACAGCAATCCTACCAAGTAGATATTACGATACCCATTTAAAAGATGAGCACAAACAGAGTCACTTGCCCCAGATCACAGAGTTTTTTAGTGCCCACAAGTTGTCCTTCTGAGTTCTGTGTTCTACTTAATGAGCCACACTCTTCAGGAGCCTGTCAGATGACTTCTCAAATTCAAATGAGGATCCTTAAGTAAGCAATCATTATTGTTTTGACTTAATACAACTTGGAAACCACTCCAAGTAAAAGAAAAGTCTTTTGAAATGGTGTCCTCATCTTATTTGTTATATTTTCCACAAGATTTAGTGCAGATGATACTGCTAAAACAGCATAAAGAGGAAAACAAAACTGCAAACTAAATGAGTAACCCACAAAAGAACACCTGTTTGACGAACTTGAAGACACAGAATTAACTCTGCATAAAACAATTAGAAATTACATTCCAATTCTTCAGACCCTTCTAATAAAATAACAAGGTGGCAAATTATACTGTTTTATATTTTTAACCAAGAAATCATGAGTCTTCATTATTAGATTCAAAGTGAAATGAGAAGGCTGATTCTATTTATAAAGTGAGAATCCCTCCCTAATTCACCTCACAGTAAATTAGACCTAGGGTCTCTGGCTACTCTCAATTTCCTTTAAATTTCAGCTGAGGGCAGCCTGATGATGGGGTCGTGATCTTTATTAAAAACCACAGGAGAGATGGCTGCTAAGATCAGTACCTTTAGGCCCCTGTGTGCCTAATTACAGGACCGCTTGTTCTAAAAACCATTCCACATCTACAAAACATCTGCAGGGCTTCAAAGAGTCTAAGATTTTCCTTTCTGTTCTACAATAAACTTTAATTTCAAAAAATTAGAAGCTGTTGAACAGAAAGCTATGTTATCTCATGCCTCCTTCAGGCTCCAGTGACCTAACAGACATACTAATTGCTGCTGATATAAAACCATGAGGATTTATTTCATATGTAGTTGGTTTTACCCATGACATGACAGCTGATTGCTAAATACCTCTCATGAGAAAAATACATATCCCCTTCTCCACCAGAGGGGGTGGGGACAGTTACAAGACTTGATCACACTATGGAAATGGTTAATATCAGGGAATGCAAACAGGAGAAGGTGTAAAGCTAACATATGGGAAGACACTGAGAGCAACAAATGGCACCCATCATTCAGGGCTGACTTGAAGAAATCTCTGTCAAACTGAATGATATATAGTATTTTTTTAATGGCTCAAGAAAAATACAGTGACATTATTCTCTGTCTATACCTCAATTTTCTGGTGATATTTGTTCTGCCACACCCTCTATGTGCTAATTACAAATGAGCCATTGGTTAGTGAGCTGAGAAAACTGATTCGAAGCACTTTCAATCTCACTGCCTTTTCTGGGTGCAGCTTTGGCCAATTTTAGTTAAGTTACGGAGTCCCATAAATTCTCTAAGTATTAATTCTCTAAGTATTAAAACAAAACAGGGTTTCCTTGGTGGCAGTGTTAGAATCCACCTGCCAATGCAGAGGACGCGGTTCGAGCCCTGGTCTGGGAAGATTCCACATGCCGTAGGGCAACTAAGCCCATGCGCCACAACTACTAAGCCTGTGCTCTAGAGCCCACGAGCCACAACTACTGAGCCCGTGCACCACAACTACTGAAGCCTGCGTGCCTAGACCCTGTGCTCTGCAACAAGAGAATCCACCGCAAGGAGAAGCCCGCACATCACAACGAAGAGTAGCCCGTTTGCCCCTGTTCGCCCCAACTAGAGAAAGCCCACACACAGCAACGAAGACCCAACGCAGCCAAAAATAAATAAATAAGTAAATAAATAAATTAAAATTTTAAAAATAAATAAATAAAAAACAAAGAAGATTCTTTCCTTATGCCAAGGACCTAACATGCAGATCATTATATTTTATAAAATAAAATTTTATAGGAATATGAAGGTAGGAAGGTCATCAACTGCACGAAAACAAACTGAGCAAGCTCTACTTTGATAATGTATTGCTTAGTTTATTGCAGGGGGTGGGAGGGTGCAATCTATAGGACTTTTGAAAGGAACAGATTATTATTTCCAAACGGAATATATTCATTCATAACTTCCCCCTTAGATGCTTGCTCTAGTTTCCAGTTATTTTATTTAAATTTTAAGTAACTGTCCCTTGTCACTGTTAAATATACTGCAAAGACAGCTTTCAGTCTGACTATTGTTTTGTTTGGTCTGTGGCTTTTACAACTTTTTTTTTAAAATGAATATATCACTTAAAGATCTGGAGATATTACATGCAAATCCAGGTTTCTAGATGCTCTTGAAAAATTCATCTTTTAACTCCAGCCCTACCTTCCCCCATGACACCAGGGTGGAGTTGCAAAGCAGATTCCCTTGAAGAGAAGGTGTGTAAGCTCATTTTGCCACTGTCCCCATCCCCACCATTTGACTCATTTACACTACCTGCTAGTGCCACAGATATTTGGGTTTGCCACCTTCAAGGTAGTCCATTATTAGTGGAAGTGATTTTTTAGGGAAATGGGCCTGATGATCGGATCCCTGCTCTTGATGGAAATTTCCATGGTAATTTATTTATACCACAATCCTCCTCATAATAATCCACCCTTCTGGAAAACCAAAGCCACAGTGGGAAAACAAAATACCAAGTGGCTGGTAATATCTACAAAACGAAATTGACTACTATGAATAATAATATAAGTGAAGGAGAAAGAGAAAGAGGAAGAGGAACAGGACAAAGAAAAAGAAGGGAAAAAAGAGGGAGTTTTGCTGCTATTCTTTTCGTAGTAGAAAAAGAAAGGCGAGTTTAGTTAAATTTGCTATTTATTTCTTCTTAATCAGTGGTCAGTTCTCGTAACATTAGATGCAATAAATATAATTTTGTTTTCCTTTAAATAGAAACTCTAACGTGGATTCAGGAAATCACTGAGCACAGTCTGGGAGGG
Organism: Lipotes vexillifer; assembly: GCF_000442215.2. Taxonomy (NCBI): domain Eukaryota; kingdom Metazoa; phylum Chordata; class Mammalia; order Artiodactyla; family Lipotidae; genus Lipotes; species Lipotes vexillifer. The sequence continues at coordinate 457,292 of NW_006785778.1, forward strand.
CCCTAAACATCAGATTAGGTGAAACTGGCTTATCACGAATACATTAACCTAGAGTTAATTTAAACAAGTTAGGGCAAACTTGCTAAGTTATTCTGCTCTGGATGTGGGGCTTATAGCATGGCTTACAATTGAAATTCACTTTAAAGTCCAAAACCTAGAGTTAAATAAGTAACATGAACCGTTCCCAAGAATCTCCAAACCCTTTATTTAGGACATTCTTCCTCAATACTCTCATCAACTAAGAAATAGCTTGGATAACAGGTGACAATGCTCAATGTTATTATTTTCTTTATCATGGGAGGAGCACAAAAAGACACTTCTTTATGTATCTCTGGAGATTTAGAGGATCGCTCTGGCAAGAAGTGAAAATAACCTTGTTATGATTAACAAATGTACCACTGGCAAGAGATGTCTATTGACTTCTGTCCCTCAGCAATGAAACCTAACAGCCACTCAGTTAAGACCAGCCCCAGTAAAGGCTCAAGCGTTGGTGAGAGAAGTGTTTCCTTTGTGCAAGGAAGCTGATAAATCATATTCACCATGGAAAAGTTTGTCTGTACATCATGTCCTTTGATGGGCTATTCTTAAGAGTCCCCAAATTCCAGAGGGCCATGCAATGGGCTGGCTTGCATTAGATTTCTGCAGAGCTGGCAGCCTTCTCCTGGAAGTCTTACATTACAGGTAACCTGATGACAGGGAGGGTGGGCCACAGGCAGGCATCTCAGCTCGCCTGTGCAAGAGCCAAGGGGAGCGAGCTTGCAAGACCCGATATGCTGGGATCAATGAAACTCTCCGGAGAACTGGCTGTTCCCCTTTCAAATGCCACCTCCCTAATCTCCACTTGCTCAAGTCAGAATCTTCAAAGCTCTGAACACGACATGAGGCTGGCCTGATCAGGAAAGGCAAAGAGGGCTCTCTCAATCACGGGTGGAGGCAAATGGCATCGAATTAATGGACAGTTAACAGTCAAGGTCAGAATGGAGGGATACTGCTTGGGACTGCAATTATTTCCTCTGGCCACGAGGAGAAAACAAAGTTTTTTCATATTTACTAAGGGCCTACTATACGCCGGACATGGCTCTGAGCACTAGGTCCAGGTGCCTGCCCTACAAGACCTTGACATCTATGAAGGGAAAAAAAATCACAGGAGCAAAAAGGGATGTATGTCCAAAGTCCAGGGTCATTATCTCAGATGGAGAGCACAACTGAAAACCACTAACCTGAGGATTTTCCCAGTATTTGCACACAGATTATACTGTGTGTCCTGGGTTGTGGGGAAAACAGCTCTCAAACTGTCAAAGGTGTGTGACACTGATAATCAAGACAGATGGATCTATATTCACACACAAAAAAAGCCTTGTCCCTGGAGTCCAGCAAAAGAAAGTACTTTGCACCCGGAAATAGTGTCCTTCCCAGTCCTCTCAAAGCTCAAGTAGGTGCCGTAGAAGGCTTATCTCATCCTCACCAGCTACTCCAAAAGCATTCCAGATCGGTACCTATGATTCTTCTGAATGGCCATCGAGTATTCTGTCATGTGGATATGCCACAATTTATGGAACCAGTTCCCAACTGGTGAGTGTGTAGGTTGCCTCCAATACTTTTGCCACCACAAAACCACTGCTATTCTTTATTTAACACGGAGAATTAAAAAATTTAAAAAAAAAGGACATCCCCATAAATGAGAAAAAAAATGCTGGAATTCAACAGGTTCTTAAAGCCGGAAAAGACCTTTCCTAGTGCCGGCAAGGAGAGCCTACATCTGCTTGGACAGACTTAGGAAAGCAGCTTGGCCACTCTGAAGAAGTCTGCATATGGGAGGGCCTGATATCATCCTATGCCATCTATTCACATATTTGAGTAGTGGATGATATCACAGTCCTGTGGGGCTGGAGTATGCATGCTAATAGCCCAAAAGCACTAAGAAGAAACAAAAGTAGAAGACATTTTGCTTTGCATTCTCTCAAATTATTACTTGCGGCACAACTGAACCCTCAACAAAACTATAATAAGCTCGTGAAGCAAAGGGATTCAAATTCAGACTCAGTAAACACATGTATGCCTATGACTAGCCAGGTGCTGATACGTGCACCTACATGTGGCATGTAATCCTCACGATAAGGAAAGTATGAACATCCCTATTTGTAGGTGGAAAAAGTCAAGTTCAAAGAGATTGAACTCTCTGAGCAGGTCCCAGATGCTGCTAGTAAAGTTCAGGGTTGCACCTAAGTTTCAGGGTTGCACCTAAGTTTCTTGCCATTTCCAAATCACCATACTGTCAACTGGCCTGTGGCTGATGAGTTCCAGCTATAATGCTAGACCAGCACTTTATTATATTAAATGTTAGGCCTCTATCAGTAAGTATACACTGTGGAAATAAGAAGAAAATCTGAAACCCAAGCCCTAAATTCCGTGTTGGGTTGGGTGTGACTGTGTGTGTGTGTGTGTGTGTGTGTGTGTGTGTGTGTGTGTGTGTGTGTGTGTGTGTGAGAGAGAGAATATGGAAGAATGTCATTGCTCTTCACTTTATTTCATTGGAAGAATTTTAAAATAGATACCATATTTTTATGGAACTGGGAACACACATTCATTATTGGAAACAGAGAAAGCAAAGGAAGTATGTGTATATACTTTAAATATATTAATTACATTTTGGCAGTGACTCTTAGTAAAACCAGAAATTAAAAGAGAAAACAACAAAAAAGGATGACAAGTGATAAAATGGTACTAAAAAAATTTTTACTAAAGAATTACCAGGGGCTTCCCTGGTGGTGCAGTGGTTGAGAGTCCGCCTGCCAATGCAGGGGACACGGGTTCGGGCCCCGGTCCGGGAGAATCCCACATGCCGTGGAGCGGCTGGGCCCGTGAGCCATGGCCGCTGAGCCTGCGCGTCCGGAGCCTGTGCTCCGCAACGGGAGAGGCCACAACAGTGAGAGGCCCGCGTACCACAAAAAAAAAAAAAAAAAATTACCAGAAGACTATGAGGTACATGTGACCCTTCCTAATGACAGCTGCTTTTGTTGCTTCCAGTTTGTGGGCAGTTTTTAAAATATAGTGGTTTTATTTTGAAAAATTGCTTTAAAATGCACAGATGCCTAAGAAATAGGTGTTGTATAATATAGCATAAAAAATGTCCTTTGTCTGGTGGCTTCACTCCATACCACACAGGGCCTGTGAGTGTCTGTATCGCCTTCTGTCAATCAAGAGAAAGACAGTCTAGATAAGATGGTGGAGAGACTTGAACTGGGAAGGAGGGAGGCCTGCGTTCCTCTATTTCCTTGGCTGGTGATCAGCCATGTAACCTTTACTTCTCGAAGTTTCCTCATTTCTAAAATGGGGTAACAGCCTCGGTTCTAAGGCTCCAAGTCTCATGAGAGAACTCTTAAAAATGTGAGATCTGTGTATAAGTGTGAGGATATATAATTTGGCTCAAAGAGTTAGGTGCTGCTATGTATAAGACACTGGTGTCCATGGTTAAGAATTTACATATTTTTAGGTGATCTCAGGAGTTACTTAAACAAGGGTTCAAATGTGCTGGATTTAGATGAAATGTAGCTGGGCCTAAAATAAGTCTAATTGCAAACAAGAAAGAACATGAATAAAAATATAAATACCATGTGATACGCTAGTAGGATGGAATGGACATCTAATTCCATCATTTTATTCTGTAATATCTATAGCATACACTGTAGACAACTGAACAGAAACCCAAGAAAGTCAAACCAGCTTAACCAAGGTCACTTATTAATGGCAGGCAAATGAACTGATTAGAAGCTAAGTTCTTCTAAAAACTATGTTGATTAATAATACTAGCTCATCTTAAGGAAAAGAAGCAGTAGTTTTCACCCCATTCAACCTCATCAGAGGCACAGACTGAATTCTAGAAAGATGAAGTGACTTGGCTAAGGTCGTGAGGATGATCACAGTGAGAATCCAGGTTTTCTGACTCTCAAGAGATGCTCTTTCCCATCACCACAGTGCCTACCCCTTTTTCAGGGCCCTGATACCACTGCTGTCATATGTCAGGAAATTTTACTAGGGTACTCTACAAAACACTTTCTTTACTTTTTTTGTGTGTGTGTGTGATACGCAGGCCTCTCTCTGTTGTGGCCTCTCCCGCTATGGAGCACAGGCTCCGGACGCGCAGGCTCAGCGGCCATGGCTCATGGGCCCAGCCGCTCCGCGGCATGTGGGATCTTCCCAGACCGGGGCACGAACCCGTGTCCCCTGCACCAGCAGGCAGAATCTCAACCACTGTGCCACCAGGGAAGCCCCTCTTTACTTTTTTAAAATTAATTAATTAATTTATTTATTTATTTTTGGCTGCATTGGGTCTTTGTTGCTTCGTGCTGGCTTTCTCTACTTGTGGCAAGCGGGGGCTACTCTTCGTTGCGGTGCATGGGCTTCTCATTTTGGTGGCTTCACCAAAGCCACCAAATGGAGAAGGGCTCTAGGCGCGGGCTTCAGTAGTTGTGGCATACAGGCTCAGCAGTTGTGGCTCACGGGCTCAGTTGCCCTGCGGCATGTGGGATCTTCCTGGACCAGGGCTTGAACCCGTGTCCTCTGCACTGGCAGGTGGATTCCTAACCACTGCGCCACCAGGGAAGCCCCATTGTCTTTACATTTTCCCTACCACTTACGTAGGTATCCCCAACCTTTTTTTTTTTTTTTGAGACAGTGTACCTCTCTGAGAGAGGGGATTTGATGGAAGATGGTTCAGAACTGCACTAAAACTGAAAAAAAGCGTTAAGACTTCTGTATGAAGAGGTGGGGAGGGAGGGGAGAGGAAGAAAGATTGATGTTCCATCATGCTCCATCCCCAAGGTTCTTAAGCCATTTTAGGAGGGCAGTGATTCTTCATTTAGTGGCCCCAACATGCCCATTATCCCTCAGATGTGCTCACTCTTAATATAGTAGAGCTCTGCAAATGTCAGATGAAAAACTGTTAGCTTTGAAGTTCAGTGATTGTAAACATCCAATTGGTGTGACCCCTATTCAAAAACACATCAGTGATCCATTTATAAAATGGTTATTTTAGTGGTTCTTCAGCAAGATATTACTTAGATCAATCAACCAATATTTCCTTAAGTTTACTCTAAGTTTACTCACCTGGAGTGTCCACCTCCACAATTATTAATATAAAAGAGACTAAATAGTATGACACAATTGACTAAAAAAAGCACATGGAAGAGAGATCAAGTTTTAAGCTAACATTTCTACTTTATGGTTGAAATACGAACCATGACAGAACCGCTTCTCAAACTATGGAAGAAACACGCTAAGATAAATTTTTAGACAATTATGGGACATCCTGATGTGAAATGGTGAAAAGAAAAAGAAAGGACATAATCTAGTGGGAGGAGGGTGGTAGAATCAGAAATAGGACCAGCTACACAAAAGTCTCTGTAACTTTAGGGATGCCACCGAATCCCCATGTTTTTTCAGCTTTCCTCACTAGTAAAATGGGAGTTGTGAAATGTGCCCTACCTAGCTCACAAAAAAAGTGAGGTCAAAATGAGGGGACACGTGGGCCTCCCTGGTGGTGCAGTGGTTGGGAGTCCGCCTGCCGATGCAGGGGACGCGGGTTCGTGCCCCGGTCTGGGAGGATCCCACATGTCGTGGAGCGGCTGGGTCTGTGAGCAATGGCCGCTGAGCCTGCACGTCTGGAGCCTGTGCTCCGCAATGGGAGGGTCTGCATACCACAAAAAAAAAAAAAAAAAAAAAAAAAATGAGGGGACACGTGTGAAATTATGTTGGAATTTAGTGTTACTAATGCAGATTATTTTATAAACTGTACAACTGGAGAAAAGCCTGGATACTGTAACATACAAACAGAAATGATTTCCAAAGAAACCTATCTGCCAAAGAGGGAAAAATCTGTTAAAACAATTTGAAAGCGACTTCTCAACAAGACGATGATGTTTGGAAACATTTCTATAATCTCAGCAAACATTATATTCTTTGACAAAATGTGCGTCACTTTGGTCTTGGGCATTCTTTGATCAACCAGTTAAAATCAGTCTTATAGGTTTCCTCCCTTATATTTAAGCTTTATTCATGTTATAATAAAATAAACTCTGAAATAGAATCAACATTCTTGTAGTTTTCTTAATTTTTAAAAGTATTTCCGTGTTTTCTTAGAAAAGTTATATATAAGATTTTTTTCAACATTTTTCATCAGAATCTCTTTGAAGTTAATTTAGGCCCCTAATGTGTAGTTTAGGAGGATTTTGGGAGGGAAACTTGCTTCTACATGTAATAGATATATATGTATCAATAAATTATGATTCGTGTTATAGAACCCACATGCACAAATTTAACCCTTCCTTAATAGATGAGATCTTAATTTCTTTTTACACTGTGTTTGTGATTTTATTCATTTTTTTTTAATCGCACCTTACTGGGACATTTATTTTTTCAAAATAATGAGACTGGTAACGCCTACATTCTGCAGACTGCAGACACATATCCTATGATTATGGTATTTTCCATTGGCGTAATGCTTTACGTTTTTCCAAAAAAAATCTTTCACACAAAGGACCTCCCAACAGCGTGAGGCAGGCTAGAACGCATCAACTGGAATTGCTAGGAGCCAGCCAGAACGCAGGAGTTTGGTTCCCAGATCAGGGCTGTTCCTACTAAATGGCACTTTCTCTGTCTCTGGGTCAGTGTTGAATATTTCAAACCAAAATGTCCTTAGAGGACAGGGAGAAATTTTGCACCATTCAATATGGAGCTCTAAGCTTTTATATGGGGGGGGAGGGGTGATGGAGAAGACCCTTGTACTTGGGGATCAGGTTCAAGGACACATGGGTGCCCGGTGCTCTTACCGTCCAGGTGGCGGACTTGGCGGTGCTGGACTGCTGGAAGGACACGTCAAAGCTGTGTGGGCCCGGGTAGTCAGTGTTGGAGGGGATGGCGGGCGAAGGCGAGAGGGCGTCGAAGGTGGAGCTGGGCTGTGCGTAGGGCGAGGGCGCCGTGACGCTGTTTTGGGCGTGGTCTGTGTTGTAGGGACTGGTGGACGAGGAGCCGTTCTGGATCTGCTGGTCCATGCTGTTCAGGAGCCCCAGGTTCGTGTACTGTGGCTGCGGGACACCCAGAAACCCCCCACGTTAGCCATTTAAGCTGCAGATCCTTGCTGCCAAAAAGGCATCATTTGGTGAGTGCCTTCTACAGAGTTCCACCTCACGTCTGCAACACTTCGCACTCAAGGGAAAATGACCGATTTGTCATGCATAGTTCGAAACACCAAGAGAAACCCCAGGTGTGCGTATGTTTTGTAATGACCTGCACAGTTCACACAGCTTCATGGGCAACCTTTGGAGACTGCCGTCTCCCCGAGAGCATTTGAAAGTGGATTATGTGCTCATTCGCAAACTGGGCAAGAAGTGCCAGTGCTCTGTAGCTGCTTATGAATTCTTTAAAATAAATGAATACTGACTGCTATTCTTTTTTTTTTCTCTTCTTCTTCTGTCCTGGTATTCAGAATGAAAAATACCACTGGATAGGTATGTTCTAGAGGAGACTTAAGCATCAAATTGTTGTTTACTGAGAAAAATCCTCAGTAATTTGGAGTTGTCCTCCAAATGTCCTTTTAGTCATCATTCTTAATTCTGTCTCAGGGTACCGACTTGCCCCCAGGGACTGGGTTCATGAGGACTGGAGGGAAATGAGTAGCAGGGATAGGGAGAGGCAACTATATATTTTAAAAGGTTACATGCTAGCAGACCATCCAAACAGCCTAATTTTTCATCTGTTTTTTCATTTTCTTTGTAGCAGTTTACTATTTTCTAAAGTAGAACATGTGTAAGAGAAATATCATCTAGTTATGATTAAAATTCTATGTTTGAAATAGTTCAGAAGTACATTAATTCATATAGCTTCTCTGCCAGGTGTTTTATTTCTTCTAGGAAAACTGGCACCAAGTAGGTATTCAATAAGATGTTTATGGGAAGAATGATTTAACTTCTCATTTCATCGGCAAAAAATCTTTTATTACTATCAGAGAGGGGAAGTGATTTACTCAAGCATCGGTTAATAAGCAAAGAGTAGGGATTTTGAAACCAAATCTTCCAATTCCAAGTCCAGGGCCCTGCCAACACCATCACACCTGTCAGCCTGATAAGATAATTCAAGTCATTCCTGAGTCAAATTGGACACATTTCCAGAAGGGGCCACCAGCCTGTGTACCATTTTCCCTTTGTGAAATCTTCTGACACGTGGAAACCTCACTGTTTCTTCAAGTTAGCAACAGGAAAACAAATGAAAAGCAAAAAGAAGGCAGTCCTGTGGGTACATATTTTATAAAGGAAATGAGGAGTCTGGCTCTTCAACTGAAATATAACAGAGTCCCAGGTTAAGTCAAACTACAGAGAAGAACAAACTCACAAAGAAATGGATGCTTGAAGACAATTTTCATTCAACTTTAAGCGTAAGAAAATGATTTTACTAAACTTTAAGTATTTCACGTGGGGAGGAGAAAGGACCCTGCCATTCCATTCAGTCCAGAGAGCATCTGTCTAAATGTTAACGGTTGCATGCCCATTCCATTACATGTATGCATTCGCATTCCACTGCCAAATGCCATGTCCCCATTTGCTCTTCAAATAACTATTAATCTCTTTACACTTATCCCCCTGCTGACAAGAGCAGCTGTTAGTCTCGCCTTCTCTCCCCTCTGACTTCCACAGCTCCTAGGCCTGTCCTCCATCTTTAGCTTCCCCTCTTGACAGGTGAGGCAAACTGCAGGTGAGACAGCTGTGAGAGACAAAACTAAAACCTGAGGCCCGGACGAAGGCGTCCACACCCCTGGCTGAATGAAAGCTCTTAGGTGTCCAAGCCTGCCGGCAACAGCCTAGAAAAGGGATTGAAATTATTATTTGTGTTCAAGTTAAGGGTCAGTATACAAAGCACTCCTGAGCGTCCTGTAGGAATCAGATAATGCTCCCGGAGGCACGTGCTTCCCTAGAGCAGTACAATTAAGGAGGTAGCCGCCCCTGACAAAGGGGACAAAGAAATTCGCCAAGCACTTTCTCACAGGCGGTAAAAAGCCTGTTGGGCCAACCCTTTCCTCCTCCTTCTAGCTACACAGAATGGAACTTCAGCTAATTGTGTGCTTGGAGGAAAACAAAGAAACATGGTCCTTTGATTTTTTTTTTTTTTCCAATAAATGTAAAGAGAAAAGTTTGGGGACCCAGCTTTAAAAGCCAGTGAGTAAACACTTAGCGCTGCTTGAAGGGCGTAAGAGAAATGGAAACTCCATTTACCTCAGGGGTACAAAGACGACGTCCCTGGGACAGCAGTGAGACCGAACATATGGGGTGGCACCGAAGAAGCAGAAACTGTATTTCAAGCCATTAATAGGTGTTGATGGCTATGCTTTTACATGCCATAATTTTTAATCCCAAAAAGTTCGGGTGAAATATTTTCTTCACAATAGGATTTGCTTCCAGGGCTGACGCCTCAATTTATATAATGTAAAACTAGATTTCTCAGGTTTGGGCAAAGAGCTGCTGACTATTCAAGATAAAAATGGGAAAATATATTTCATTTTAAGCTTTGCTCAGATTTTACTTTAAAGAAACAAAAGCTAAGTAGTATACTCCATTGTCTTTAAAAAAAAAAAAAGCATAAAACCAACACTAACTTTGAATTAACTAGCCTGAAACACACAGCAACAAACCCACCAAAGTAAGAACTGTATGATTAGAAATCTTCTTGCAGACTTTCCATGGCCTTATTAAGAATTTATATTATAAACCTGCCATAGGAATTCGTACTTAGTTGACAACGACCAAAAAAGTTTCTCATTTGCTTATTTCTTTGATTTGAAGACAGTGGACGTGTTGACAAAGTACAATCAGAGGCAGAGGGCAGACCAGCATAGCCAAGAAGAACAAGTGTTAGGTAGGTAGGACCAGCAAAATAATTCACAGTGCCCATCGCAAAATGAAAACACAGGGCCTCTTGTTCATATATTATTAAGAGTTTCATAAGGGTGGCAGCAGAACATTAGACAAAGCACAGGGCGCTTTCATGACTGCACACTTTGCAGCCTATGAAGCTAGCTCTGTGCCAGGTTAATGTGAATAATATTTATTTCTTCTTTCCCACCAAAGTGAAGCTGGCGGGATGAAGGAAGGAGTACCTGCACCCTTTGTTTACTTCAGTAGTTCCATAAACACAGAAGGGAGAAATTTGTGTTTCGCTGGGACGCTAATGAGATGGCTATTTATGACGGCAAGTAAAATAGTCTCCAAAGTTAAAACGTGACACTCGTATGAATACCAAAAGTGCCCTGAGAAGAACTCTGTGGGGTCCTCTGTGTCTCATGTGTTTCTTATGCAACAAAAGCTATTAGAACATTTGAAATGTAATAGGAAGTAGATTGTCCCTTTCTAACGATAAGGTATCTCGATGTTCAAATAACCTTAACATACTCTATAGGGACTCAGTGAATGAATGAACAGTGTTGTATACCTACCCTATCGTGTCTGAAAGAGGAGACACTCTTTTCTCCGCAACATATAAAAGGTGAAAATGAACACGATTTGCCTGATATCTATTATAAGCCTGATAAAGTAAAACAGTGGACTTCCTTTGAATTCGAACAGATGCTTCATTTCTTATAAAATAACTATGAAATAGAAGACACTGCCTGGACCCTAGAAAATTACCAACATCTGTAGCTGAAATGTATTCAGCTTCATCACAAACTAGCTGATCTGCCCACAGAAAGGATAAAACACACCTTGGTCACAGAAACTTCGTATACTCCGGGTGACCACAGAACACCCTGGGGGGTGTTCTAAAACATGGAGCTGGTATGGTAAGTGTAGGGATACCAGGGGCTGAATCTCAAACTGCCTGCTTTCACCATTAGGAAAGAGCAAGTATAACTACCATTCCCAAATATAGAAAGAGGGTTTCCTTGTTGTTTGTTTTTTTCCTCCCGTAAGTTCTTTCGCATACCCATTGTCATCTACAGACTGATTTATTTCTTCAGTTTTGATGATTAGAATTAAAATGACAATAAAGAATAGGGATTTCTCCTGACTGGTCGTTGTTTTAAAAGCGTACTATATAATTGCAGTTCCTTTAGTTTCATTTTATTTTTCCTTCCTGGGTTACATTGTTAAATGATCTTAAATTCTGAATATATTGTGGGCCTGAATTATCTTCTCATCAGCTCAGCAATAATGTATATCAGTATATATCACAAAACTTAACATTGAATTAATATTGAATATGAACCTGGGTTTATACCTACTTAAAGTTGACTCTGTAATTACTTTCCTGTAAAATAACTTAACATCAAAAAAGAATTCCAATCAAGTCATATGACCAGTGCAATGAAACAGGAACATAGATATAATTTGCATTTCTGAAAATCTCTCTCCTCCAATGTATCTGTGTAAGAGAAATTTTATAAGTTCTTTTTCTCACCTTTCTTAGATATTACTATCTGTAATAGCTAATTTATGGCAACGATAGTCAATAATATATGGCAAGAGATTAATAAAAAATGAGAATGCAGACCACATCAGGCATAGGAGAGGTTACTTTGGAAACATATAATCAATTTATTTACCTCAATTCAAATGGATCCTTGTCACAGGAAACAATAATTTGCCCAAATTTCATTTGAAAAAAATTATATTTATAATCATTGACTGACTGTTAGAGGAGGCTAGGGAATTAAACATTCTTCAGTGCCCCTTTGATTCGTGAATGGATTCTAGTAATGCAGAAGAGCTCTGAACTTAGACTTGGGTAACATGGGGTTTAAGGCCCAACACTGCCACTAATTTGCCATCTACCCCTGGGCAACGTACTTAAACAACCTGGACCTTAGTTTGCTATAAAGTAAAATCTGTATAAAATTGAGGAGATTGAATCTGATGATCAAACATAAATGGTGCACCAGTTCTAACATTTTTCTAGGGATGACCATTCTCATCTACAATACTATGTAAAAATAATGCCATGAGATTGTTTTCAAAAAAATGAGATAACTGTTTTTTGTTTTTCTTTCTTCATACAGATTTGCCAGACCAAACCTACAAATCCAAATTATTTCAGGCAGCATATATAGTTTCCTCAGCTAATATAACCTTTCGCCTCAGTCTTCATGGAAGAGCTTTCTGAACACTCTAAAGCCCCTCTTGGGAAAAGAAAACAGCTTTCTTCATGACCCTGGCTTTGCAAAGCATCCATTGGATTATGCTCTAGCAGACAGTACTACATTTTTATCCCCAAATATTGGCAGAATAGTGACTTTTAAACAAGCACTGCCTGAGGGAGAAATGCTTGTCATTTTTTAGTCTTCTACTACCTGCCTCACCTCAAAGAATGATGGTTTGTTTTATGCTAGAATTAAACACAATTGATTGAATGTGCTTCATTTGAGGTCAAGAAGATATTTGTATTCTAATGTTAAATTAAAGCACCATCTTTTCACCTTAAGAATGTATTCAGCATCACGTTTTTCTCAAAACCAGGTTTTGTTAGATATAAAATATTTCACTTCTTTTGTCTTCCAAATGATCCTAGAAAGTGAGTGGAGGTAAAATACACTCATACCTTATAACGAACAAAATGTAAAAATAAAGCATTAAAACCCACAAACCTAGAAATACAGCCTGCAAAGAGTTTACTAGAATGTGTTATGCTCTGACACAGTGTCAAGATTCCTCTGAGGTCCAAGATTCCATAACTTAGGAGAGAGCTCCCTAAAAGCTCCAGCCGAGGCTGACAAGGGCAGGTGAGACAAATAAATACAGAGTTGGCTAATCAGGTAGACAACAGTGTCAACAAATTATTAGCCATAGTACTTGAAAAGCTAGGAAGTGTGAAACGTAGAGAAGCTAGAACTCAATCCAAATTTAGCTAAATTACACTGTGTAGAGCTCAATTAAGGAAAAATAAACTTTAAATTCTATGATTTCATTAAGTACTCCCTTTTAGTAATAATGACAAATAAATAAAATTATAATCAAGAGCATCTCAATTCTAAAAAAACCTGACCTCACCATTATATACCAAGGAAGCATTGGGCTTAGCAGAAAGGTATAATTTTATAATTATTTTACCAATTTTACCAATAATTTTACCAATATTCAGTAATTCTTGATCAAAATAATAGGGAAAAGTATACAGAGTTTCAGTTTCTTTAAAGTGAACCAGGAGTTATTTATTAAAGTTGGGTCAAAAATGTGTTTGAGGAAAGTTTCAATCTATAACAATCCCTGTCTTAATAGTTTTTTAAGCAGACATGGTAATGCTAAGAGAAGAAAGTACACAGTAATGGAGATCTTTAGTGACGGGTTTTACCATCTATATGAAAAGCATACCATGGTAACTTTAGAAAACTCATCAATAATGCTTTGCAGGTCTTTAAAGTGATTTTAAAATATTTAAAAATAACTTTGATAATGTATCTGTCTAAACCATATCAGAAATTACGACTTAAAACACTGGGGTGATTAAATGTGATTAATGTTTTATCACAGGAGGTAGTTTTACTCACCGTGATATGAAACTGAAGACATATCAATTTCAATAAAATAATGGTGACCATCAAGATTAAAAAAGTCTGAACCCTATTTAGCATCCATATTTTAATCCTCTGGGAGAAGAATCTTAGCTGTTACTACTACTACTATCACTCCTTCTCCTCTGCTACTACCACTAAGTTCTCTCTGAGTCTTACTGTGTTCCTCACAGTGTTTAAGTGCTTTGCACATATTTACTCATTTAATTCTCATGAGTTAAGTGGAATTATTATCCCGTGTTTTACACATATTTTACAGATGAGGAAACTGAAGCTCCACAAGATTAAGTGCTCAGGGTAGTAAGTGACAGAGCTCAGATGTGAAACCAGTCAATCTGCCTTGAGATTTATCTACTTTCTTAAGTATCCTTCACTCGGAGTCACTCAGATTTCTGCTTGGAATATTTATGTAAAAGTTACAGTCCCAGAGATAAACCCACGCACATATGGTCAACTAATCTATGACAAAGGAGGCAAGGATATACAATGGAGAAAAGACAGCCTCTTCAATAACTGGTGCTGGGAAACTGGACAGCTACATGTAAAAGAATGAAATTACAACACTCCCAAACACCATACACAAAAATAAACTCAAAATGGATTAAAGACCTAAATGTAAGACAGGTCGCTTTAAAACTCTTAGAGGAAAACATAGGAAGAACTCTCTTTGACATAAATCATGGCAAGATCTTTTTTGACCCACCTCCTAGAGTAATGGAAATGAAAATAAAAATAAACAAATGGAACTAATGAAACTTAAAAGCTTTTGCACAGCAAAGGAAACTATAAACAAGACGAAAAGACAACCCTCAGAATGGGAGAAAATATTTACAAACGAATCAACAGACAAAGGATTAATCTCCAAAATATATAAACAGCTCATGCAGCTCAACAGCAAAGAAACAAACAACCAAATCAAAAAATGGGCAGAAGACCTCAATAGACATTTCTCCAAAGAGGACACACAGATGGCCAAGAGGCGCATGAAAAGCTGCTCAACATCACTAATTATTAAAGAAACGCAAATCAAAACTACAATGAGGTATCACCTCACACCTATCAGAATGGCCATCATCAAAAAGTCTACAAACAACAAATGCTGGAGAGAGTGTGGAGAAAAGGGAACCCTCTTGCACTGTTGGTGGGAATGTAACTTGATACAGCCACTATGGAGAACAGTATGGAGATTCCTTAAAACACTAAAACTAGAATTACCATATGACCCAGCAATCCCACTACTGGGCATATACCCAGAGAAAACCACAACTCAAGAAGACACATGAACCCCAATGTTCATTGTGGCACTATTTACAATAGCCAGGACACGGAAGCAACCTAAGTGTCCATTGACAGACGAATGGATAAAGAAGATGTGGTACATATATACAATGGGATATTACTCAGCCATAAAAAGGAATGAAATTGGGTCATTTGTAGAGATGTGGGTGGACCTAGAGACTGTCATACAGAGTGAAGTAATTCAGAAAGAGAAAAACAAATATCGTATGTTAACACATATATGTGGAATCTAGAAAAATGGTACAGATGAACCGGTGTGCAAGGTAGAAATAGAGACATAGATGTAGAGAACAAACATATGGACACCAAGGGGAGAAAGCAGGCAGGGGCAGTGGTGTGTGGTGGTGGTGGTGTGATGAATTGGGAGTGTGGGATTGACATATATACACTAATATGTATAAAATGGATAACTAATAAGAACCTACTGTATTAAAAAAATAAAATTCAAAAGAAAAAGATAAATAAGAGTTACACTCAATGAAAGCATACTTATTTTATGTCTAAAGAAAATATTTTCCACTCATTAAAGACAGGATATAAAACTTCAGCCATTCTTTTGGAGACCCAGCTCCTTGGAGCTAGCACCAGAAACTCCCTGAAGATCTGATCATGCCACCCTCATGCTTGAACACATTGAGCAGGTTTCTAATCTCTTAGAACACAAGCCTCAAATCTCTAAACTGCCCTACACCATACTATTTGAAACCGTCCTCTTTGCTCACTAAAGAATGGCATTCCTTCAGTTTTTCAAAGGCAAACTTCCTCAGTCCTCAAGCCTTTTGCACCTGCAGGCTGTTTCCCAGCTCATCTTTCAGTTTTAGCTTCAATGTCATTTCCAAGTCAAAGCCTTCCTGGAGGGCCCAGATAGGTATTCTTTGTTTCACATGGTCAGGGCACAGTAACTTTCCCCTTTGTATCACATAATTATAATTGAAAATTAATTATCTGTATAAGTCCTTTTTTTTTTTTTTTTTTTTTTTTTTTT
>NW_006785778.1:473302-497122 GCF_000442215.2 Lipotes vexillifer
TTTTTGCAGTACGCGGGCCTCTCACTGTTGTGGCCTCTCCCGTTGTGGAGGACAGGCTCCGGACGCGCAGGCTCAGCGGCGATGGCTCACGGGCCCAGCCGCTCCGCGGCATGTGGGATCTTCCCGGACCGGGAAACGAACCCGTGTCCCCTGCCTCAGCAGGCGGACTCTCAACCACTGCGCCACCAGGGAAGCCCATGTATAAGTACTTTTTAATGTTGCTCTTCTCTGCTAAACAGTTATGAGAGATGATATCTGTTTAGTGCTGAGTATCATATCTGGAACCATGGCTGGGACATAGTAGGTGTTTAGCAAATATTAAAGAATAAATGCAAAACATTTCAAAATAAAAATCACCTTCGGAAAGTATATTTTATTCTAACTCAACTATAACCCAAACAAGTATTGCTTTTTTACTCCGAAGTAAGTCTGTCTCCAAATCAGAGTCACCTCTTTACATACTACTGCCCTTGAATGTTACAGTGCATCTCCAAATAATCTCAGTGACCTTTACTTTGTGTTTTGATTTGTTCTGGTAGGTGGGAATTGTGCTTTTAGCTTCAGCTGTTATGAGAACTAGTAGCAGAATAGCCAGTCCTGTCACTCACAAGGCCATGAGTAATACTTGGTAGTTCACACCTAGCTGAGAAGTTTATTAATGAGCTTCTACTTCCTTGAAACAAACACATATACATTTTTGTGCCAAGGCAGTGTTTCTTACCTGATGGTCTAGATTTTGTTTCTCATGCATCTAGGTCAGCAATAAGAATAAAAATCTTTGTGGTCATATAATGATTTACTTCCTGCGGATAGAGAAACCACCCAGACACAAGCCTCGAGTAAGATGTTAGTTTCTGATAGAGAGGCCACAAAATTGGTCCCTCCCTCTCTAATTTCCATGATTTTCTGCCCAGTTAGCTAGAATTCAGTTTAGAAGAATGCCATAATTAAGGGCTTACAAAAGTATGTTTTGAGGAACTGAGATTGTAGTTTATCAGACTTACAAAGCATTTCTTGTAAATGGTCTAAATTCATGACTTCATTTCCCAGACTTTATCACACACACACACACACACACACACACAGGTTGAAACACTAGCCTTTATTTGCAAATGGAAAACTAAAACATGAAATAAGGACTATACTACTCAATCTGTACATATTCAAATGAGGAACACTGTTTTTAAAGTTCTAATTTGCTTTCGCTTGTCAAGTTCTTTGCTGATTGCTACACTTTTCATTTTATTTGAGATAAAGTTTTCAGTGACTTACTATGCTTTGTAATTAGACATGGTGACTTATGTAACATTGAAGTGTTCCCTTAAGATTCACTTTTAACTGCAAAATAAAACCAAAGTTTCCAGCTATGCCAAAGACATGCCTTACTTTGAAAAGACACTCATCTATTCATTTCATTCTATTTACCCCATTATGAAAGTAACAATCAATCAATCAGTTTAATAATTACAACAGCTCATTAGTGTCTTATTTGGACAGAAAAAAAAAAAAACCTGGGGCACCACGTTTAAGAACAAAATGACTTAAAGTTTTCTCAGGCATCCTTTAGTAATAACACCATAGAAAATAAAATGTGAAAGTGTTTGCAAATCATCAAGCTTATTCACCCAGAGCAAACCACCCACATCCCTGGTGATGACTGAGAGACATCAGGAGACAAAATGAATGAAGGGAATGGTGCGGAAGCAAGTAAACACATTTAAAAAGTGAGTGCAAAGCAAGATAAAAATCTAATCGGTTCCGTTTTGTAGAAAAATCAAACACATTCTCTGTCCCCCCGAGTAATCAATTAAGTGAAAGCAGTACACTTTACACTGTTTACCTCTGTTAGAGAACAAGTCATTCCTTACTGAGGAAACTGCCCTGTGTTTCAAAAACTTTCTTGCCACTTGAAATGTAATGGAAATAAATATCTGGACTCATTTAAAAAAAAAAAAGTCTTACAAGATGTCAGAGAAAACCATATGATTCAGAACATCCAGGTGGAGACCAGGCTTGTACAGTGTGTGCAATTGCTTTGCTTTCTGCACAGATCAGTTACAAACAGCCATTTCTGAAGGTATTTATGCCATATTTTTATCTGAAGATAGCCCTCCGAGCAGCAGCAACAGACGCATGCTTCCGTCACATTCAGGAACATTATTTGGTGACCCCAGGGAGGATACAGAGATAAATACCACATATCCTCTACCCTCCAACAGTTTCCAGTCCAGAGACAGGGAGAGCAATGAGGGAGGAACAGAGAAGTACAAAGAGGAAGTCGGGTGATTCTGAATGGGGGGGGTGGCGGTGGAATCTGAGACATTTTTAAGAGTGAAGCAGGCCCCTAGCAAGGCTTTAAAAACTGGAAAGGATCTGACCTGAAGGTAAATATTTGAGGGGTAGAGTTGGTGTATAGAAAGAAAGCAGGAAAAGTAACTTCTCTGAATTCTCACTATTCTGATTTTCAGGCTTTCAAGCACTTTGGGATTATCTACTGAAATAATTTCCCAGGCCTAAGGCTTATTATGGGCTTTCTACTTTATCCAGTGTTACCGTTTCTCTCTGTGTAGATCTTGTGGAGTCCTCAACTTTAGTCTGGTGACAGAGTCTCAAACGGTCTATTTAAAAGTAATCAAGCCATTCCCAAAACATCTGATGTTGCCCTTTGAGAGAGTAATGGTTTTCCTTTTAATTCTGATTCCATCAATAGAGTGACACTAATCCAGACTGATTTGAGTAAACAGGGCATATTCCCCATTGTCTCTGTGATCTGAGAAAGAATGAACTTGAGAAAGATCGCTGCCTGGATTGGAAATGGCCCCTTTGGGTGTTTTGCGCGAGCTTAAAAGGAAAAAGAAAATGCCTGTACAGAGTTCTTTCCAAGGCAAGCTCACTTTGGGGGTGGTAATGCTCATAGGGGTATTATACTAAACTGCACCTATTAGTGGCTTTAGCAGCAATAAGCAAGTAGAACTATTTCTTTTGTAGTGTTTCCAGAAGAGCTGACGAGAGTGTTTCATAAGTTTCCGCCCCTGGCAACACACCACAGCTTGACTCAAAATTCCCTCTTTCAGCTTTTATAAGGAAATCTTTTTTTTTTTTTTTGTCCCATTTAAGAAACACAGACAAGATGCAATTCAGATCACAAGTTTTGCATAAGATATCAGTTTACACTCTACACACATCCACTGACATTCCAAAAATGTTTTATTGTTGCCAGTTATTCCCTTAGCTAGAATCAACATGTGCTTTATCTTAACACTAGTTACTGAATTTTACATTGACAGGTAAATACTATCTGGGGAAGCTATCTCAGAATTTACAGGACGGTTCAATTTTACTATGCCTTTGGAAAAGAGACTGAAACAGAATAAAGTTAGTCATTATTTCAAACATGAAATAAATTTAGAAAGAAGAACTTTCTAAGCCTTTTTTTTCCCACAGAAAATGGAAAGGAATGCTTTGGGGATAGGATAGGGGTGCTAAAATATCAGACCAAATAAAAAAGTCAAATGTGGGGAAGCATAAAGTACTGTCTCTGAAAAGACTTTACAGACATTTTAGGTAACTAATTTTTTCTGCAAAGGAGGTTGAATAGCAACAGGGTCATCTGTGGAACTTCACTGCTTCCCCTAATATTTGCAGAGTTAAAGGCAGAACAAAACACATTTCAGTAAAATTCACTTTGTGTTAGAAGAGGATTAAGCTTGGTAAGGACGAGAAAGGAATGAGATACAATCTTGGACATCCCCCCCATTTATCATAGAGCATCATTCTCCCTCCTACCCATTCCCTTTGCCTTTAAATCAAGTGACTGAGTTACCTTCCCCAAGAACCTACCCCACCATTATCTTTTAAATTGCCTACATTTTCTTCCTGGGTGAAATGGAAGTGATGAAGGAGATTGTGGGAGGTGATGATATGAAAAGAAGTAAAGACATAACTTCCCCCAATATTTCTGTTCAAATCTTAAATGAAAATGTATATCCTTGACCAAAGTGAAATTTGACAAATTTACGGCAAAGATTTTTAAATTTGTGATACCAAGATCTTGATTTTGTATTGTTATTGTTTTGGGGTAAATTTGGGGGGTTGTTTCTTAAATGATACATTCATATTTAGGTCTGCTCTATTATTTCCCAATTGGGATTCTCATCTTGAACAAAAGTCATACTTGGCATATTGTGCCACATTTAGCTCCAGGATCACTATCTGCTTTTAGAGCAGTGATCAGGGAAGAGATTTTTCTCATCCTGATTCTAAGATGACTATTTAATAAGTTAATCCTAATTAACATAGAAAATCAGACTAGAGTTTGTTCCTAGCTTTGATTACTTTAAGTACGTAATTACCAAGTCCCTGTAAGAGTGAGACACCTTATCTATCTCTATAGAGGTCTAAGGAATGGGAACAGGAAACAATTAACTTTGCCCAGACCAAGCAATCATTTGGACTAATTTTTCTCCCTCTTTGCAGGATGACACTTGCCACTCCTAGAGCATGTAGAAAAAGTTTTGAATCTCGAATTCTGAACACTGCCCGTGCTTTCAGAATATTCATGGGTTCTAGCTCTCAGTGAGATAAAAGCCCTTGCCATGTTCTCTTGCTGTTTCTTATAAAAGCTTTCCATTTTGACATACATATTAATTATAGATCAGTGTTTAAATCAACATTCTCTTTTCAAGCATGCTCTTTCATTTGGTCCTGTGCAGTTATTCTTTGTATTTTTATTAATTTTCTACCTTCTACCCAGAATGACCTTCCTTCCTCTCCCTGTGGCTAAATTCTAGTTCTCAAACTATGTGAAATATTACCTTCGTCATGAGCAGATTTGACCCATTTCGCTGTCTTTGAGAGCCTTTGGTGTCTCTTACCACATTCTGTTTTAAACTGGAGTCACTTATGAATACCTTACGTACACACTGGGATTGTGAATTCTCAGAGGCCAGTGGCTTGCAACTTACTTATTTCTGCTTTCCTTCCAGTGCCTGGCACAAGCACCATGACTGCACTTAACTAGCTCTCAGTAAGTGTTGAGTTGTAAGGAAATGTTCCTTTTCGTAAGGGAAATAATCTAAATGATTTGTGGCTGGGATAGCAAAGACACTGTATCTAGTTTATAACCAAATATATACTACTTTTTTTTAATTTGGGGGTGGGGAGTGGGGAGAAATAATAAAATAAATAGTGGATCTTTACTTACAGGATGACCATACATTTTATCTTCTAAGTGGAACACTTTTGGAAAATAAAAGGGGTGCTATTAGTAATTACATTTAAATAGCAGGAGTAAATAGGGACAAACCAAGACCAATAGTTCCCAACTTCCCTATGGCAGGAACCATAGCTATTAAAGAGAGCTATGGGCAGGGAAAACACAAGTTTCATGAGACTTTAGAAACAACCCATTTCTACCCTTTCAAAAGGCTCCAGAGAAGTGATGGATATTCTTACAAAACGAGCACCCAATGTGCAATTCAGAGAAATGCATTTTCATACTTCTAGGCAGCCTTGAACAAAGCCATTTATCCCCGCCAAGTGCACCTTAGTGCAGCCCCAATTACAACATTCCTCTGTTTAAAACCTTTCCATGGTTTATCATTGCCACTATATTAAATGTGTTATGGTGCTCCGTAAGCCACTCTACCTTGCAATTCTCCCTTTATTTTCTAATTCTTTCATACTTTCAGTTCCATCAGAACTATCTGACATTTCTGAGTACCTCAGTATTCACCCTATTTCTGTGTCTCTGCTGATGCCTGTTTCTTTGCCTGAAATCCCCCTTCCCTCTTTTATTTCTAAAACTTTAGAAAGTTCTACTTGTCCTTCCAAGTGAATCTGCATCACACATATACATGTAGACTTTTGTGATCCTCCTGCTTTGAGATACTCTCTTTCTCTTTGATCCTTTATATTCTCTTGTTCACATTTCTCATATGACACTTAAGATCTCTCCCGTATTAATTATAACTGTATGTATTCATTTCCCCTATGAACTGTAACCTATCAGTGTAGGAACTGTTTCTTACTCATTTTTGTATCCTATGTACCATCTTATACGTAACTGATGTTCAGTAAACATTTATTTACAAAGAGTAAGTCTATAGTCCTTTTCTAACCTAAGTTTCTCTTCCTCAATACTACTCCTCATGAATATTAACAAATTTCAACTTAATTAAAAGGTATAAGTGAAAATTATAAAATGTTTATAGAGATAACACATTAATAAGCCACAGGTCCCTATTTTCTTGCGCTTCCAAATTGCGTTCTTAAGAGAAGATCTGGAATAAGATTTATAGCTTAACTCTTGTATCAACTGTTTTACCTTGACATTTCAATCCATTCTCTTCCAGAACCAAAATCCACTACCCTACTGGATATCCTTCACAGGCGACTCATTCCCTGAACTGACACTGAAAAATAATGCTGTATCAGTGGTCTGACTTTTTGCTTATCATATATTTAAAAGAAAATTCTGAGTCCATTGCACTTGGAAAATCTTTCATTTTCAAGACAGTAAGACATTTATGGAAATAACCAAGTCATTTTTCACTGAGGTGTCTTTTGGGTATCTGTGTTCGCTCTTCCTTATTTACTGACATAAAACAATTAGAAGTTTAAAATGTATTCAACAGAGGAAAAGTTTAATTTCACACTGTTACTGTGAAGGGAGGATTTTTACCCATTCCTCTCTATCTCACAAGCACAAGTCCCTCCCAATGCAATTACATGCACCTCAAAGAAAGCTTGGGTACACTGTGGTAACATAGTTCTCAACTGTTTGACCCATATCTTTCCTTGATAAACATAAAATCTCATGACCTCAAATATACACTCCCTCCCTTAATAGGAAGAATATAGAATCTAAATTCTGTAATTGGAGTGGTGGTGGTGGTGGTGGGATGAACTGGGAGACTGGGATTGACATATATACACGAATACGTATAAAATAGATAACTAATAAGAACCTGCTGTATAAAAACAATACAATAAAATTCAAAAAAATTTTTCAAAGTGGAAAAACATAAAATACATGAAACAATTGATAATATAAAAAGGAACCAAATTCTGTATATGCTTATTGTCTAAGAAAATTTTAACAAACTTTGTATTCAGAAAATATATGTGGTGTGATGAAAGAACAACCAATATTTTTTTGATTGCTATAGTTAACCAGCCATTCATTCATACTTCCTACTGTACACTCCACACCCCCGTTGAGGATCACTGCTCTTCTAGAAAACAAAACAAACCAAACATGCTTTTTCCTTATCTAGGTAAAGGATAAGTGATTTATTATCACCACTCATTTTTCCAATAGCAGTGAAGGAAAGTATGATCTATGATCTGTGATCTAAGATCTCTTTCTCCCAGTCCCCTCTGGGCTTGAGGGCAACCAATTGTAAAACAAGTAGTGCAATCTAAGACCACAGCATGGAGTGAGGAACATAGCCTGGCTGACACCCGAATTAAGTCTGCTGCTTCTGCTTCTTACCTACTGTGATTTTACCTATGGTGCTAAATATCTCAGAGGTGCAACTTGGGAAAGCTAAAAAAGAATACATTTATTAACTATAAAGAGAAAAACCACTCCCATGGGAAAAAATGTGAGTCAGCCTTTGGAAACAGTATTGGAACATGAAAGACTATTTTCCTTGCCAACGCAGGCCCAGAGGTCAATTAATTGGCAATGACCTGAACACTCAGAGTTTATACTGCTGCCTCAGCACTTTTCTTCTTACTCTCAACTAGATTTGCAATATACCAGTTCTTTATGGAAACTTCTTTTTGGAGCACTTACCATGAATCACAGTAGCCCTTTTTAGAATGTATTTCTGTCTAAAGAGAAAAAGTTAAGTAAACAGGGACTCATTTTTATATCTATAGCTCTCTCAACTACAAAAAAGAGAAATCAATAACCTTGATTTATAAAATGAGGTGATTCATTATATGAGTTGAAGTCCTGAATGTTGTAACCCATTCACCGAAGTACCTTTCCATCTTCATACAGAAGCCCAGATGGGGGTTTTTAATAAAATGTCATTCTTCTAAGGAGGAGTTTGAGGGCTCTCAAACACTCTCTCCCTCTCTTTCTCTCTCTCTCTCTCTCTCTCTCTCTCTCTGTCTCTTTGTCTGTCTGTCACACACAGACACACAGACACACAGACACACACACACACACACACACACACACACACAGAGCCCAGGTTTTCTGGCAAGAAAATGGAACTAAAACTTAATCTATGAACAATTTCCTTTCTTTAGTGCCTCGCTCTCCAAGTATGAGACCAATCCCAGAGGCTGTATCATTCCAGCCTGGCGCATTGGAAAGGTGCTTGCTTGAGGCCTCTTCATTGCAACCCAAGGGTGGAAACTTAAGCCCTGCCTGTTATATCCTGCTCTCCTTCCCCTCCCTTCCAGACCCTTTCCTGTTCAGTAACAGCTTTCCCAAATCCAGCTCTGCTTGGGGGGAAAGAACTGGAAAATTGTGGAAAGGGGGAAAGGGGAGGAACAGTGTTCTTATATCATTTTTGAGTTACCAGTCCAAAGAATTTGCTAGCAAATTAAATTCAAAAATTATTTGAAGTCAGAGAACAGGTTATGGTTTTCAAGTAATTTTCACTCTTATGGGGAGTGACATGCCTTTTTATTCTTAATCTGACCATTTTTCAACAATTCTTATGTGATAATCATAAATGGCTGATTCCATATTGACAGTTATTAATAAATGCTACCAGAAGGTGAATGCTAAAGCATTATAACTTGTGTATGAAATTTCTGGATTCTCAGGGCCCTGTGGTCCCAGGCATTTCATATACCTACATGTAGAACTGCATTTCTACAAAGGGCTGGTTATTAAAAGATAACCCTATGCAGAAAAGAAAACCGGTCTAAGCAATAGAATGGAAATGAAGCCATGAAGATAACGCATGTTACACACACTAGCAGACAGATATAAAAATCATGATAGAAATACACGAAATGACACAGGAGGGTAGAGAAATGCCGCCATGTTTCTTCATCAGTAGCCTCTATGTACATTAGCAGCATTTCAAGAGAAAATAGACAGCTGCTGCCTCTTGATCACATATCCCTTAAAGTTCTGAAAAACGCAGACTCATGTAAAGGTATTCTCTTTCACTGTGAGTATGCCGTACTCTCACATACAGCATGACTCTTTTACCTCCATAAAAGGCAGTCATTCCTACAAATACCTTCTCATCACAGTATTCATGCAATTTTTTTCCTTTTATGAGAAATAATCATTTCTTTCCACTTTACATCAACTTCATACTTTTCTTACAGTTACTTCTAAATCAACTTTTGCTTCTACCTTTTTTTACTTACACACACAGAGATCCCAGCCTGTTTATAAATGACTGTGCATGAAATATCTCATGAACACAAAGTCAGATATGATATGACCGACAGATCTTTTTTTAATGATCAAAACTGGACAACATTGGATCAAATAGAAACAAGATAATCATACAAGTTACCTCCGTTTTTTTAAAAAAAATATTGCTTAGTAACATTTTAAGCTAACTTTCAATATTAAAGCAAAAACAAGAAACTCAAGTTTCTCCACTGAGGACAAGCAAGCCTACTTGAATGTTTTAAAGGAAAATAGGCACTTCCTTTTCCTTCTTTAGATAACTCGATATTTCCCCTGCTATATTTACATAGTTCAGGTGTCTAGACAATAGTGTGGTCAATATGTGATAGCGCTGGCCTTGCTTTGTTGTCTGTTGCGGACGCTTCCTTGTGCTGTCTGTCCGAGTACTATACACTTTGTTTTGATTTTCAAGGAGCTCTATTTGAGTACTACAGTCTACTTTTCCAAGCATTCACCTGCAAGCATTTTCATCTGAAACACTGAACTAGCTCTCTCCACACTGCATTCTCCCCCTCATCTGATTAGTGTCAACACAGCTGCCCTATTCTGAGGAATGTAAACTAATATTGTTGTTAGACCTCCCTCAACCTTAGGAAACTTCCTCAAAGCCTTACAGTCTCGTTAGAATTTTTTTCTTATCCCTTCAGAGATTTAAATCCCTGTGACAAACGTGTTGAGGAGAGATCAGGGAGGCAAACATCAACTCCATAAATAAAATCCTATATGCTATAATATACATTTACATGTATGCATGTATAAATATTTAATAATGCATTGCTCCAAAATAACTTTGTCATCATACAGTGAAAGTCGAAGTCAATCACCAGACAATAGGGACTTGAGTGAAGTCCCCTCAGGATTTAAGTGGGTCTCTGGATTGACAGAATTCAAAATGAAGATGGCTTAAAAAAATCTCACCTGATTACTTTAAAAAAAAAAAAAAAGCATCATTTGCTTTTAGGATGAAGTTTGAAGATAGAACTGAGAACTGAGTTGAGACACAATCAACTAATTTGTCTTAGTGATACATGAATACCCAACAGAGGAGTCAGTTCAGTGTATCTGGCAGAATGTGATCTGCTCTCTCAGTCTGTTCGTATACAAAGTGATTTTATAAACTCCTGAATATTGGGCTTCCTCAAATACATAACATCACCCAGAAAATTTTATTTTCCCTTTTCTCCTACTGTTTCATCTTTTACTTTAAAAAGAATCTTACAGTCTCCGCAGAAAATATTAACCAAGAAAAGAGATTCCTATACACAGTTTGCAAAAACATTACATTGGGTGACCAAGAACCACCAATATGTAAGCTTTTATTAAAAAAAATAGAAATGAAATAGCATCTCTAAATGGAGTGCTAAAATCTAAAAGCCTTACCTCACTAAATTGAGCCTGGGCATTGTTTTCCAGGTACAACATGTTAGCTGTAAGATTGATCAATGCCGCTGTCCTCTCTTCTGGCTCCAGGATTTTGCCAACCCCCCACCCCCTCTGAGACCCTTACAGTAGGAATCTACTAAGAAGATAACAGACCTCAAGTCCCTCTCTGTCTTTCTCTCTCTGTACATAATTCTAGGTTCCCTAATATATACCCAACTATAGGCATGAGGGGGCGGGACTCTTCTCTTTACCTGTCCAATCCATCAACTTCCACCTGGACTCCTCCACTCCAATGGAGTGAGGCCTCTCCCATCTCATTAAGTAGTTAGAATTCCTTATCACCAATCTTTAAAAGAAAAAGAAAGAAAGAGAGGGGAGAAAAAAAAAAAAACACACAGGAGAGAGACAGGTAAAACTTTCCCTTGTCTCTTTCATAAGAAAGTACACCCTTTCCTGAAAAAAAAAGCCCCCCAAACAAACCACAAACCGTACCACCACCAGGACTTACAGAAGGCACTTCAGAAAGTTGTTTTACTTTGCATCTGAAAAGTAAAACTTCAGGGAAAGCTTTTGAAAGTTGTGTTTCGTTGTTTTCGCTTTTGAAACCTAGATGTGGAGTTTCAAGAATGATTACACAGTTAGAAATTTGGGGAAACCATGCTTAATATAAAAATTAAAATCCACTGCCTGATAGGCGAAGGGTTTTCAACTTCTTCTCCCAAGAGAAACGCCAGTGGTTTCATGCAAAGCTATGCTAACATAAGCCACTTGGTCCAGAGCATGTTTCAATAACAATTTAAACCATTGGTCCCGTTAACTTGTAAAAACAAACAAACATCCACATTAGGTACAGGAAATAGAAATCCTGGGGAAAGTGTCCATTTTTTTTAAAGCCCTTAAAAAAAAAACCTGTTTCTTTCTATCATATTTCTTGAAACATGGAATCAATACAATAGCTAATCGATTTGAATATTTATTTTCTCTACCGTATCTAGTTTTTATTAATGCTCAAAGATAATATTTTTATAAACAGGTAATTACTAATAAAAAGAATAAATCTTAAAGTCTGAAAGACCAATTAGCTTTTGCCTTAAAAATATATTTACATGAATACATGACAACATTCATGTAGAATCTGGCCTTGCTTACCATGGTTTAGTGAAGATGAAATGCACACTGATGCTTATTGTGCGATCCACTAAAATATGCTCGCTGCTGTCGAGTATTCTACATAATTCAGTTAGATTTATATCTAAACGTCACTCCTCTCCCCACACTTGGGAAGCCAAATTCCCTGTCCTGCGTGAAAGTTATAACTGGACAAGATATCTGTACAGTAAGTTAATATTTAGATTTATTCTAAAATTTAGACGAAAATTAGAAGCCAGAATAGGTTAGTATATAAACTTTAAAAATAAAGTGTGCAAATGCATTCATGACCTTGGATTTGCCTCCTCTTTACTTAACTTTTTGCATCCATAAAATGCATGCACATAAAGGATAATATGATCATGGGGTGATACTTACTTTTTAGCCCCTAAGTTACTGGTAAGAATGTTTCTTTTTCTGCAAAAATTTTTCAGTAATATCATTTGATCTCAAGTGTCCAAGAATATGACAACACTAATGCTACAAATTTATATCAGACAAAATGTTCATTTCTTCACTGAAATATTGGAAAGATGATCTCTTGCTACCTGTAATTAACCAAATAAGCTGTAGCTACAAGGCAAAAAAAAAGAAGAGAGAGAGAAAGAAAGTAAAAAAGAAATGACTTGAAAACTGCAATTTCAATATTTGTACCATGAATTTAAATTATACATCCACTGACAGCTTCTAGGTCATTAGTAGAAAGCAGTTAGCTGTTTCCTGAAAGCTGTGCTTAGTTAAGTGGTTCAAAAAGTTGGATGACCCTGAGAATCATTCAGGGTGCTTTTTAAAAACAGATTTCTTGACCTGGCTCCATATCTACTGAATAAGACTCTCCAGGTATACAACTCGTACATCTGTATTTTCTACAGCCCAGTAGGAAGTTCTGAATGAGTCAGGTTTGGAAATTAATCTGGAGTAAATGCCATTAGCACAACTGCCCAGAAAGTCATTATTGAATTCTTTTTTACACGAATAGAGTAGTGTAACCACTTGAACCCCTAAATCTAAGGTCCACAGTTTCAGATGTTGATGATATTCTATCAAATGTAAACAAATTTCATCTTTCGTAAAGTCAAAAGATTCCCAGCAGAATGTGATGGATTAAAAAGATCAAATTCCTTCTATCTACCACCTTAGCCTTCAGCACATGCCAGTCAGACTATGATCTCTATCTACATAACTACCAAAATCTAAAATGCGTGTATCTTACATGTAAGATATGATAAATCTGCTGAGGCTACTTGTGTGTTTTCGGTACATGAGGGGAAGGAGTACTGGACTGGGGGTTACAGGAGTAACTAGGAGGTACAGGAACTATTACCAATTCTGTGCCCTTGGGGCAGGTTACTTAACCACTCTGGATTCAGGTTCCTCGTTTGTGAAATGAGAGGCAGAACTAAATGATTTCTAAAGACCATTATAAAGATAAGAGTCTCTGTCCAGAATTCATGGAAGTGATTTAGAGGATTATTTACATTTCTCTTATTTTGCTGGGATATTTTTACCTCAGTTTGCTCATCTTTGAACTGTACAATGAAGCAGTTGAGTTGCACAAATACTAAGATGCTTAAATGACATAAAGAAAAAGGTACAATGTACTAGGGGGAAAATCCATGTTTTTGCTCCAGGATATCCTCCTATTAAATTCATTAATAGCTACTAATCCATTTAAATTTGAATTTAGCACAAACATTCTCATAAAAGAGTGAATCAAAGTACACCTGATAACGTTTGATTTCAGAATTAGTGTGAATATCTGATGTAAACATCATGCATTTATTTAAGCAAAAGGTTACAGAGAAGCAACCATTCTCTGTATTCGCCATGCAACAATGCTTATATTGGATCTCAAAGATTTATTAATATGCATTAATTTTCCTAATAACCTAATGATGTAGGTATTGTTATCCCCATTTTACAGGTAAATAAACAAACTCAAAGATTGTAAGTAGGTTTCCCAAGTCCTCAGGAGTCAGAACAACTTTATTTAACTTTACTCACAGCTCATAGTTTTTCATTCCCAGCCATTTCCCTCAAATTCCTCAAAGCTTCATGGCCTCAGAATCAGGCGTCAGCACTATCCCTTGAATGAAAATGCCACTGCTGTAAATCTAGTGCATTGGAAGGAGAAGTCATTCAAGATGTAAGATTAACATGTATGTTTTCCTGAAATAATACTGTTAAAATTTTGTTGAATATCCTTCTTAACAGATACTCATGTAAGAGCTCTTTGTATATTAAAGATATTAACCCTTATCATAAGTGCTGCAAATATTTTTCCACTGTGTGTATTCCTGTGTGTGTGTTTCTGGTGTTTCAACTCGTATATGGATATATGGTTTGCTTTTAGGTATAGAAGAATTTTATTTTTTCTATAACTGTATTTATCATATCATTTTTCTCGTATGATTTATTACTTTTCAAAAATAGTTGGAAAGGCCTTTGCCAGCCCAACATTATAAAATCCTTCAGCCGTATTATCATTTCATATTATTATCGGTTTTTGAATTGTTTCATATGCAAATCTTTTCACTCTCAAGAATTTGTATTGGTATGAGAAATAAATGAAGACATACTTCTACTCAAAATATATAACTTATCTTCATCATTTTATTGAATAATTTTCTCTCTAATTTGACATGCAATCTTTATAATATACCAAATATCAATGTCTCCATTTTATATCTCTATGTGAGAAAGTTAAGCAAGTATATAAATCTTCAGCACACAGAAAATACTTGTCTGAAGTTCTTAATCCACACTATGTAAGTCTGGGTAGGGAAAAACAGGGTACCTATAAAATTCTAGGAAGTAAAAAGTGGAAGCAATTTTGTCTTTCAGATCTATGCCTGCCCCCTGTGGCTTGGGGTAAGTATAGAGAACAAGGAAATGTTTAGGTTTCATGAAGCCATAAAAATGGAGATGAGTGTTTTAGTGGGTTCACCTCATGAAGACTCTAGTTCTATTGAATTGAGAGAACAGAGAAGTTAGAAGAGGCTTAGTTAGTCATTTATTAAAGTAAACAAAGACTGGTGACTTGTTTTTATATTAGCAGTTGAGATTCCAAGAAAGAATATGTGCCTGGTTCTAAATTTATCAACCCTCTATGCTTTCACCAAAAATTTACCTGAATAAGGTAGGAAAATGAATATCTAGCAATATCTCTACATTCTCCCCTCCCTCTAGAGGCCCCTCACCATCACTTTATCTTTCCTAAAGAACAACTATAATCATGTTACTCCTCAGGATGAGTCCATGCCATTGGGACAAAACCAATTATTTTTGTAGGCACTCAAGATTCTTCTTCACAGACTGGTCCCAAGCTACCCTCTCAGCCTCATCATCCCTATTTTCCACTCTGCTTGCTACGTGCTGGCCCCAGCTGACCATTTCTGCCCCTCTGCTCAAGCTGGTTCCTCAGTTTGAAATGCCTTCATTCTCTTTACCTGATAAATTGAAACATTTTCAAATTCTTCCAATGAATCTGAGTTCTCCAATTCCCTAGTTGAAGTTCAGTCTTCTTTTATTTTATATGAATGTGTATAAAATAATAATAAAATGCTACCTTACAATGAAAAAATGTGTATAATTGTCTGTCTCCCCTATGAGGCTATGAACTTTTGAGGTCAGAGTGCTGGTCATCATATCACATTTCATGTCTAAATGCTTGATGAATATAAGTCCAGTTGAACAATTTAACTCTGTAAGAAAAAACCAGAAAGTTGAAAATGGGTTCTTTACCCAAAGTATTTATTATGACATGGATGCCTTTCCTATAGGAATCAATAAGCAGCACCTAATTACAATAGAAGAGAGAGAAAAATGATGCTTTCAACCCAAGGATAGTATGTCAAATCTTCAATAATTATTTGTCAAGAAGGAAAACTGTCAGCATGATAAACCAGCAACAGGCAAAAAATATTGGGATTTTATAGAGCTTGTGTGAAAGCTAAGAAATGTTGGGACTTTCCAAGCTGCCCCAGAACAAAATCAATCAGATCATTTTAATACCACCCACCATAAAGTCAAAGGATGACCAGCAAGACACAGTGAGTAACTTTCACAGCTCTAATCTTTCTCAAGTTAAGTGATTTCCTTCCTTTCCTGCTCCAGACAGGTAAGAAGAATTAGCATTTGTAGACACCATTGAAGGCCACTAAATTAATTCACCAAATCAATTTTCTCTTAAGTCTAAAGCTAAATTCCAAAGCAAGATAAAAAATCACATCCATTTTAGGGTCCCTAGTGAGGCTCTGAAAGATGAGTAAGCCTCATAGGTACAGAAGGGGAGATAAGTTCTGTCCTAAATCGTATAGATGTACTCAAGCTATATATATATATATATATATATATATTTGTTGTTGTTGTTGTTGTTTGTTTGTTTGTTTTTTGTTTTTTCTGTAAACCTTCAAGTAGAAGGTAACATAGTAGACAGGGTTTAGTTTCTCTCTTTCTTTGTATATTTTGTGGATCAGATACTCTTCAGAGCACTTTATATATATCAAACTCATTTAATTCTCATAAAAATTTGTGATGTATGTGCTGTTATTATTCCTGTCTTACAGATGAAAATGAAAATACTGATATGCAAATAAATACTAAATGGTGAAATCGAGATTTGAAGGGATCCAAAACAGTCCAAGTAAATAGGTGTCCATATGCAAAGAGATAAGATCATCTCTCATACTGTCTTTAATTTGCACTTAAAAGTTTTAGATTATAAAAATAATGTGATATTTAGAGCCCAAAACTGAAAAATAAAAAGTAGATGCTATCTATAAGCATAACACTCATAGAGAACTATTGTTAAAAGTTTCCTTGATCTTTTCTCTATGTTTATATATATATTCTGTAAGCAAAACTGGATTATATTCAACATTTGTTTTTTTGTTTTTTTTTTTAGCTATTATGGTATTATGAGCATTTTCCCATGTTAAGTATTCCTACATCTAAAAGTACTAGGTCAAAGTTTATGAACGTAAGTCACTTGATAGGTACAGAATCAAGTTATTTTCCAAAGGGCTGAATCAAATTGCATTTGTATGAGGTTAAGAACCACAGTATTAGAATGATATTTTCCAACTATACAAATGAAAACAAACATTTTCTTATTTTAATATGAATCCCCTTGATTGTGAGCAAAGTTAAATGTATTTCAATATGTTTCTTAGCCCTTTGCATTCCTTCTTTAGATGATCTAGTAATGGCCTTTGCTTTCCCCTCCAATCCCTACCTCACTGGAGTAGTAGTGTTTTCTTTATTAATAAAGATATTAACTCTGACATATTTGTCATATATTTTCCAAGTTTCTTTGTTGTTTAGTATTATATATATTGAAATAGAAATTTTGATTACTTTATTACATAAAAATGACTTCTTAGCCATTTATCCCAGAACCTAGAGGTAACCACTGTTAAAATTTTGGTATTTTCTCTTCCAAAGATATATATTCCATATAATTCTGTGTGCTTTACAAACTGAACATATGATAGAACATATTAAAGATATATTTTGTTAAAAGTGTGTATATGTGTCTGTATAAATGTATGCATATAGTTATTTTAAAAATTAACCTGTTAATATGACTGCATACTCAGGTCATTACTCAGGTATTTTAATTAAACCCTATGTTTTTAAATTGTTATATAGGGCTATTGAATTAATTTAGCCATTTCCGACTCATTGGGCATTCGATTTGTTTCTATTTTTCTTTAACACTATAATCTTAAAGCAAAACTGTACTATGTGGGCTTCGCTGGTGGCGCAGTGGTTGAGAGTCTGCCTGCCGATGCAGGGGACACCGGTTCATGCCGTGGTCTGGGAAGATCCCAAACGCCGCGGAGCGGCTGGGCCCGTGAGCTATGGCCGCTGATCCTGTGCGTCCAGAGCCTGTGCTCCGCAACAGGAGAGGCCACAACAGTGAGAGGCCCGTGTACCACAAAACAAAAACAAAAACCAAAAAAACTGTACTACGCTATTAATTAAAATACATTATTAGAAGCTGCATTATTTGATTATGAGATATTTAAATATTTTAAAGGCCAATAGATACTACTAAATTGATTTCCGGATATTATACCAGTTTCTCTTTAAACTGTCAATATAAAACAGAGCTCACCCTGCCACAACATCATTAGCAACTATAATTATTTTCTATATTTTTAATATTTTAGAGTAAAAATGAACAAAATTAACTTTCTCCTACTGCTATTATACATTATTTATTAAAATGAACATACTGATCTCCATCCCCATTAGTTGGTCACCTTTGGAAAGTGCAGATCTTTGAATTACACCGACTTGTATTTGAATATTGGTATGTTTACTTATCTTCTTTGAACCTTCATCTATAAATTCAAAATATCACCCTATAACATTTAACTTCCTAACCAATCTATAGGAGTGATTAGTTTATAATAGGTTCTAGATGGATTTCAGAACTCTTTTATCCTTTTATTTATTCATATCTGTAGTCTGGACATGCTACTAAATACCTCCAAAAATTCTTATTATTTTTTATCTTTTTTTTTTTTTTTTTCCTGGCTGCGTTGGGTCTTCCTTGCTATACATGGGCTTTCTCTAGTTGCAGTGAGCGGGGGCTACTCTTTGTGGCAGTGCGCGGGCTTCTCATTGCGGTGGCTTCTCTTGTTGCGGAGCACGGGCTCTAGGCACATGGGCTTCAGTAGTTGTGGCTCGCAGGCTCTAGAGCGCAGGCTCAGTAGTTGTGGCCCACGGGCTTAGTTGCTCCACGGCATGTGGGATCTTCCCGGGCCAGGGTTCAAACCCGTGTCCCCTGCATTGGCAGGCAGATTCTTAACCACTGCACCACCAGGGAAGCCCAAAAATTCTTATTTTTTTAAACACTGGATTTTCTAGTATTTCAATAGATAATCTGATTAAAACTATATTTCATTCCTTTCCTTTCTGCTTACTGCCATACCCTCCAAATAGCTGCTGCTGCAGTTAAGTGGTCATAGACAATGCAGTCAATTGCCGGCTTGGAGGAGTGGAAAGAGCCCTGGAATCAACAGCAGAAACCTGGGGTCCAGGTCTCAACCCTCATTTCAAGTTAGTCCTTTTCATTAAGTGGATGGATAATCAACAAATATTCACTCAAGCTAATTGCATAACACATCACCTTTCCTTGTTTCCATACTGGGATATATTTCAATATGATAATAGGTTTTAAATAATTTACCCTACCTAATAACTATAGGGAAATCAACCCATCTTGTCTTTAAGGATCATGCATGAGAGGATATTGTTCCAAGAGTCATGGACTGTGGGTTAAGTTCTGGCTCTGCCTGTAAATTGATTATGTTACCTGAAGCAGGACATTTCCCCATCTATCTTGCAGTTTTCTAATCTGTTAATTGGATTTAGGTTTGTTACATATTTGGCATCCTATATTACTGTGATTCTAGTCTCCTTGGTGTTCATGTTTTTCTGTTTAATCATGTTCTAAATTTTACTATTGATGGAGACAGACAACTTCTCTATCAACTTTATATCTCACATCTTTTCCTTGCAGTATTTCCTTTCTAAAGAGCTGGTGAAAGCAGTTGATTTTATAGACCAGTTGATTTCTATCAAGCTTTCAATCTTTCTATTAAGCTGGAGATTTTAGGCTTCAGTTTTAGTTCCTCATTTTTTCTCTCCTCAGCAGGATTGGGCAGGGGATGCCTCATTCTTCCTGGAGGCTGTATTTTGAGGCAACTCAGCTTTCTTTCTTACATAAGTCCTCTCCACCCTTTCCAGAAAAAAAAAAAAAAAAAAAAAATCCATAGGCAAAATAAAAAGGAGGTGCATTTACTCTGGAGTCCTGGATGAACTCCAGGGAAATATCACATTTTGTCTCTTTTAATTCAGACTCTCAGAGAAAGTGAGTTCTATTGTCTTTCTTTTATTTCTGCACTCATCTTCAGTTACAGGAAATGTCTCTCACTGTTGAACACAGTATAGCACCAGGCAACAGAATGGAGAAGTCACTGGATTGTAACTTTGGGAAAACTTCAATGATCTCATCTGTGAATCTCCCCAGTGTGCACACTACCTTTGTATCAGGGACCATGGGGGTTGAACTGAGCCATTCTTGGAGCCCTGTTTTGACTCATCCTCTCTGCTGCACTATTCGCACTTGCACTACATCTATACCCTAAGTATGAAAAAGTGGTGTACGTGAACATGGTGTGTGTGTGTAAAATATATGTAAATATATATATATATTTTAAGTTCCACTTTATGCACCTGTGACTTGCTATCTGACCTTGAAGTAGTTATCTAGCCTCTGTGTTTCTTAGCCCCCTACAGGTACAGCAAAGGGTTGGCCAATTCCTATGGGATTTCTAAAGTCCTATCTCAGCCTGACAGTCTCAGATTTTCCATACACTTTTTTTTTAATTGAATGAAAGATTCTTTAGATTCTATAGTGCTTCACAATTTTCAAAAGTTTCACACACATGATACCATATAATCCCATAATAACCCTTTTTCTCCCCCTACCCCTATATTGCCCCTTTCCCCTTCTGTGTCCCCACTGGTAACCACTAATTTGTATTTCTATATCTATGAGTCTGCTTCTTTTGTGTTTTATTCACTACTTTGTTGTATTTTTAAAATTCTACATACAAGTGATATCATACATTATTTGTCTTTCTCTGACTTATTTCACTTAGCATAATGCCCTCCAAGTCCATCCATGTTGCTGCAAATGGCAAAATTTTATTATTATTTATGGCTGAGTAATATTCCACTGTATGTGTGTGTGTGTGTGTGTGTGTATGTGTGTGTGTGTGTGTGTGTGTGTGTATAATATATCTCACATCTTTATCCATTCTTCTATTAATGCAATCCCTATCAAAATATCAATGGCACTTTTCACAGAACTAGAACAAATAATTTTAAAATTTGTATGGAAACACAAAAGACCCCAAATAGCCAAAGAAGAAGATCATGCGCCCTGACTTCAGACTATACTACAAAGCTATAGTAATCAAAACAGTATGGTACTGGCACAAAAACACATGCATAGATCAATGCAACAAGATAGAGAGCCCAGAAATAAACCCACACACTTATGGTCTCCATACACTTCTAAGGGACACTAACTATACTCTTACCATGCAACTGTTGTGATAATGTCTGTTTGGGCAAAAAAATGCTACATTAAACAAGGAAAGTTACACTTTAAAAAGAAGTGAAAATGATCAGGAAAACAAGAAAGACTGAAGCCCTAGCTGGACCCAGTATAAATGATGTCCCTAACTACCTTCAGCAGAGGGGTAAAAGTAATTTAGGAATGACAAACTGTGGTGTTTCCTCAGAACTGGGAAAGCAGCATGCACTGGCTGCTCTTTCAGATAGAGATGTCACCAGGCTGCTGTAATCTTCACTCTGTGACAGCAGGCCATGAGAGTAAAAGTACCACTCACTCTAAGTGTGGGGTACAATAAGCCTTGGTCCAAAAAACTAATAAAAACATTTTAAAAAGTGGCTTCTTGGTGTCGTTTTTGTCCCGGAGACTCTGAATACAGAAGAAAGTAAAGCATACATGGAATTAGAAGTCTCACAGGTAAGGTTTGGAGGTAAACCCTGGGGATTGCTTATCAAAAAGGAAAACCAAATCTAACATCAAGGGTACATACATGACAATGTGGTGGTATGGATCCCATGATCAATTCTAGCTTTAAAGTAGTCTATGTTTCTGTCTAGGAGTGCCTCTTTTTAAAAAGTCCTATTAATGGACAAAGAAGGATGCAGAAGTTTCAGGGATTTATAGTAAGAGCCTTAGGATGTATATCATACATTGCAGTTTAAGAGCAAATAGATCTTATATTTCCCAATGCTGCAGCTTTGTACACCCTGGCTCCTCCATCCTCTCAGACAGGCAAACTCAAATGCATTTTTCAATTCCCATATAACGTGTTTCCTCTATTTTATTCAACATTTGAGTGTCTGTTATGTACCCAGCATGGTGCTAGCACCTTTGGATCATTTCTTGTCTTCTCTAAGCAGCCGGTTACTTTGGCCTCTTAATTTTTACCCAATTCTATGGATACCTATATTATTATAGATCTCATCTCATTGCTTTTTAATTCTGTTTTCATGAATCCCACACTAAAATATGAGGACAAAGGTGATGCCAGATTTAGTTCTGCACTTCTGCAGCTTGGGAAGTGTACAGAATAGGCACTCAAATTTTGTTTACCAGATGACTATTCTGGTTTGATCCATCAGACACATCTGCAAAGCAGGCCTGGAATTATTACTCCCACTTCTCAGATAAGGAAATCAGGTTACAGAGGGGTTAAATTCACTCATAAATTCACACATAAACTATGCTTAAGGCTGCATGTGCTCCTGTGCCATACAAGTTGCCTCTCACAGAAGACATTACCCTGTCACACACAGGCCTTAACAATGGGGATGAATTCAGCCTCAGAGTAAATCAATTTGTTTGCACACTAGGCAGGAAAAATGAGTGGTTCTGTTGCCACAAATGACTCCCAAAGATATTCTTTCCCCTTTAGCAGCTTTTTCCCCTTCATGTTGATCTCCTGAGCTTCCTACTATTACAGACACAATGAACTGACTTAATTCCAGCTTCCCAAGCTTGATTCACAGCTTGATTAAAAAGGGGTGCAACTAGGTAGGTGTGCCTCTGTGACCTGAGTGGTTAAGCCAGATCGTCTGGCCTGAGGAGGCCACTGGTTTAATTTTGCAAGAAAACATTATCTGCATTGATCATTAACTGGACAATTCTGCAACAGTTATCTCAAAGAGATTAAAGAAAAAAAAAAAAAAGACTCAAGAGGAGAGCTGCATCTAAGAACTCTAGGTAATTTCCAACAAAGACTGACACTGACTTTAGGATTCAACTATACGTAAAGAGAAACTCAGCATAATAGCTTCCTAATAATAAAGAAATCATTTCTTCAAATGGAACCCAGTGCAGTTGTTGTGTTCAAATCACAGAAAGAAACGTGCAAAGTCAGACGTCATTATACATAATCTGAAAACACACACACACACACACACACACACATATACACATGATATGGAGTAGATGGAGCAGCTGCCCCAACAAAATGAAAATAAAGCTGAGGCATTACTTGTAACTCAGTTGCTCAGTGAATGAAATGCGTATATACTACTCCCATCTTAATCAACTACTTATGCTCCTCTTTTAAAATTATTCCTTTTTATGCACTAGATTTTGTAATTCAGATAGATTCTCTGCGAGGTAAGGAGTTTAAGTAACAGTGTCAAAGGGCTGAGTCAATGACAGTATAAGTGGTGTGTCCTGAATCTGTGAGTAGGATTATGACCGAACCAGGATATCGGTACTTCAGTCTGAGCATCTCTTTAAAAGATAACATTCATCTTCTTCTCTCCCAACTCATTCCTCAATGGTTCATATTCTTACAATTTTTATTCAGCAACCATAATACATCTGAGTCATGGTCAATAGCTAGAAGACTATTTAGGTAAACTAAAACTCATGCATGATCCTCAAATAGCAGATCACCTCCCCTTTTATCTCCACTGTTACTCTAGAGAGGAATAGGTCAAACATTCATGTTGGTACACCTCACTGAGAAAATGGTCAGATTTGAGTATTACCTCCTCTCCCTTTCTAAATAGGCAATCTAGATAGAAAAACAAAAGTCAAGGCTAACATAGATAGTAGCTGCTTAAAATTTAGTTGAGGGCTTCCCTGGTGGCACAGTGCTTGAGAGTCCGCCTGCCGATGCAGGAGACGCGGGTTCGTGCCCCGTTTCGGGAAGATCCCACATGCCGCGGAGCGGCTGGGCCCGTGAGCCATGGCTGCTGAGCCTGCGCGTCTGGAGCCTGTGCTCCGCAAATGGGAGAGGCCACAACAGTGAGAG
>NW_006785778.1:497209-545213 GCF_000442215.2 Lipotes vexillifer
AAAAAAAAAAAAAAAAAAAAAAAATTTAGTTGATTTGTTATTATCTTAAGGTGAAATAATAGATCCATTGGGGGTACACTAATGCTAGAAGGGATATTTGAGACCATAATTTAGAGACCATATTATTTCTTTCACACATACACACATGTACTTTTCATGTCTAACATTAACCAAATCCTTTACTGTGCATAGTCTTGCAATAAGACTCAAAAAAGAATATCTGTCCTCAGACTTCCTGATCCAGTGGAAGAGACAGATGTAAAAAAAATTAATATGTTTACAAATGTATGTAAACTAGTAACTAAAATAAATACTAAGTGATAAGTTACAAGCAACAGTTCTATGGAAACACAGGAGGACTGATTAATTCCCCATTTGAAGATAAGGAGTTGAGTCTTTAAGGTTGAGAAGGATTTGGGAGGAAGAAAAAGGAGACATTTCTGAATGAAAACAAAAGCATGGGCCAAAAGACAAAAACATGAAATTATGTATTCAGAAGAATAAGATGGAGTTAGGTGAGCTTGACGGGACATGGGAGATGGAAGGTGGTATAGGAGAGATATGTTGGAAAATGATTGTGGTGGACTCCAGTTATCTTTATCTTTCTCATACTTAAGGGAACTAAGCCTTTATGATTTATGGTTAAAATGTCCCTGAAATTATAGTTCAATCAATTTGGCTTTTAAATTAAAAAAAAAAAAAAAAAAAAAAAAGGAACGGTTACAGAGGTGTATACATTTGTCAAGATTCATTCACATACTTGGATGCCTTTTTGTACATAAATTATGTTCAATAAATTTGGCTTTTACATTTAAAAAGCAAAAACAAAGAAGCAAAAATCTTCCCTGAAGATAAAGGTTTGGGCTAGATCATCTCTTATTTCCTATGACTCTATCTCTCTAATTCCTTGCATTAAAAATGGAAAATCTCCACATGAATTGAAAGGATATCAAAGAGACTCTAGAGTTTAAGGGACAGTCTTCTGCCACTGCTATCACCAAAGATCAACATCAACTATTCTTCCCTCTCTCATCCCCTCCAGAGAAGTGTGTCTGCCAAGTTCACCCAACTGTCACAACAGCATTTGCCCTCTGACCTTCAGCAAACAATGCACAGAATGCCATTTTAAACTACTAGATGCTGTACCCTTACTTCTTTAAAGACTGACCTGCAAGGCTAATTAGAGAGTTCAGGGCTCTGCCTATCTGGGGCTAACACTTAAATTTATAACTGTAAAGCAAAACCAGTCCTCCAACAGATCCACAGGCTTGGAGGTCTCTAACCCAGCCGGGGCTGGCCTAGAAGGGATATTCGAGTTTGTTCTCAAGATGGTTTAGGGATTCAAACACAAGGACCCATTTCTTCATCATTTTTCTTCTATAAGACTATGGGTCTCAGTAGTTAGCAAGCAATTAAGAATTTGCTCATAATTCCTTTTCCCATTATTTCCTAGGACTATAGGTAGACACACTTTCTCCTCTCTTGCCCCATGAAGAAGAGCAGGGAAAGGATAAAGGGTCCCGTCACTTTCTCTGGAGAGAACTGTGGTATTCTAAAGATAAGGGATGAAAGACAATGCCTGACTTTTAGTGTTGGCAACAGGAGCAATGATTCTAAGCACTGGTAAAAATAGAACTAAAAAATATTACATCATTAAGAAACTTTAGAAATCATATAGCCCAAAGTTTTCATTTTAGAGACAGACGATATAAAACCCAAAGATGGAAAATAAGCTTCCCAAGCTTTGCAACTACTTTGGGAATATGAAGTGGCACTCCTCATTCTTAGTATTGCATCATTGAAAGAATTACGTTACCCATTGCATTTAACTAAGAGAAATATGTGTTTACATATGTTGCCATGGCTTGCATTCTAAGGGTACCAGAATTGCATCTCATGGACTCCATTCAGCTGCCTCAAGTTCTGCTTTGAAATCTGTTAACTTTTGGTCACTATGATGGGTTTTCTAATAAATATATGAAGGTATTAGTAAATGTTAATCTCCGTTAATCTCTGTTTCTCTCTGGTGAAAAGTTTTTCAGTTTTCAGTTTGAGTCCCCTAAAAGGTAAGAGAAATATGAATTAAGTGAAAAAGCCAAGTTAGATATCTGTAAAAACTGATGACATGATGCTTCAGATACTCCAAGAAGTATAATGGGTACTCATGTATACTGAAAATTTACCTCACAAAAGCTTCGAAGAAAAGAGCACACCCAAGCAAATAGAAAGACAAAACTAAGAGGAAACAAGGAGAGGAAAAAGTGACATCAGGTAGTTGTGTAGAAGGTAGTTTTCACTTTACACTGAAAGGACAAAACCTGGCA
The DNA here is from genome assembly GCF_000442215.2 of Lipotes vexillifer. NCBI lineage: Eukaryota > Metazoa > Chordata > Mammalia > Artiodactyla > Lipotidae > Lipotes > Lipotes vexillifer. Next base: position 499,534 of record NW_006785778.1, read on the forward strand.
TCTATTAAGAGGAGCAGCATCCCCTGGGTTTAGGCTAAAAAATAAAAAAGGAAGTAAGACTGACTTGAGGGAGAAGAGAGTTTGGGGTTATGAAAAGCTTATCTACCTATTAAGCTAAAGCAAGTGAATTCAGCTCATGGCAAATTACTTATTTATACATAGTTTTAAACTCTATTTCCTTTCTGTAGAAAACTTGCACCCAAAAGGCCAATTGAGGACATGGGTCTTGAGGATATATTTGATGACAGCATTTACTAACATTTGTACAGCCCTTCATATTAACAGACTGATGTGCTATGTCGTTGTTCCTTGGTATCTGCAGGGGATTGATTCCAGGAACCCTAGGGATACCCAAACCCCAGATGCTCAAGTCCCTTATACATAATGGCATAGCATTTGCATGTAAGCTATGCACTTCCTCCCATATACATTAAATCATCTCTAGGTTACTTATAATAGCTAATACAGTGTAACCACTGTGTACATAGCTGCTGCTGTGGCAAATTCAAGTTTTGCTTTTTGGAACTTTCTGGGATTTTTTTTTCCTGAATATTTTTGATCCCTGGCTGGAAGAGCAGCAGCTGTAAGTCAAAAGGCCTGCCTTAAAGTCCTGGTCCTGATACTTGCTAAGTCTGTGGGCTTGGCAGAGACCTGAAACTCCATTTTCACATTTATTAATGGGGATACCACCACTTACATCACCTCAGTTACAAGGTAACAGTGAGAACTGTCAAATGAGACAATGTGTTTTACAAACTTTAAAGTGGGAGGGAAAAAGAAAAGAGATGAGAATAACCAACAGTAGATTGAGATTGCCAAATAAGTGATACATGCAATCATCTGTGGGGTCTCCTCATCACTCTCTTTCCCCCAAACACCCAGATGAATACAACTGCTTTCACATTTTCTCTTTCATTGTCTCAACCCATGAGCTCACAAAAGAATTTGGCCACAATGAAAGATGTCTGTAGAGTTACTACTGAATATATATAGTTATTTTTTATCTTCTGCCAAGTATGAAATTTTTTTTTTTTTTTTTTTGCAGTATGCGGGCCTCTCACTGTTGTGGCCTCTCCCATTGCAGAGCACAGGCTCCGGATGCGCAGGCTCAGCGGCCATGGCTCACGGGCCCAGCCGCTCCGCAGCATGTGGGATCTTCCCGGACCGGGGCACGAACCCGCGTCCCCTGCATCGGCAGGTGGACTCTCAACCACTGTGCCACCAGGGAAGCCCTGAAATTTGTTTTAAAGGAAATGCTGTTTGTTAAAATAAAACAAATTTGTCTTTAGACAAAACATGAAACATCTAGCCATGAATTAAGTGGTTGTTTTTGTTTGTTTGTTTGTTTTGTTTTGTTTTTTTGTTTGTTTTGCATATCAAGTGATATTTTTCCATATCAAGTGATATGTTTCTGATCTTTAGGGGACACAGACTGGATGAATCTGTGTCCTCCTTTCCACCTAAAATTAGGCCAGTTACTTTCATACTGTAATTATGGAGCTAAAGGCCAGACTACTTTCGTGTTTAGATGTATGATAACTTTTGAGACATTCACTCACCCTGAGTTTTCTATAATTAAAGAAAAAAAACAACCAAAATCTCCTTTTCACACAACATAGTCAACTAGCAAACAAAACAGAAAAAAAAAAGAACAAAAAAAAAAAGATGGAGAAGATGATTCAACAGTATTTTCAATGTCCCTTAGTATATATGCATGGTGGTTTAACATCTTAAAAATTATTCTAGTCTCTACTTAATAAGAAACAAAGTTACCTAACTTACAAAAAACATGTGGCAGTCAGTATGGTTCTTCAGCTCTCCTAAGGACTGCCTTCTGAATTTTGAGTCATGGTCTGCTAAAAGGAAACAACTTTGGTTGGCAGCTCACCCTCTTTGTCTGAATTAACAAGATGTGTACAAAATTAATGAAAGCATACTCAAAGAGATCTGAGTCCATCCACCTTATTAAACACAGCTTCACTTCACAATGGTTTCTTGGAGACATAATGGCTTGAAGCTGTCTGAAAGATTTATGATATAAGGACTTAGACCTAAAATAAGATTCACAAGGGAAATTTCTCAGGAGTAAAATAAATGCAAGAATGAGACTCAAAGGGAGTATAGTCTGACATGATCAGAAGGGATTAAAAAATACAGTAAATGTCTTAGTTGATACAGCAGAAGTTTCTTTTTTCAGATACAAACATTGTAGGGGAAAGTGCATACAGAACATTGCACCAAGATCAAGATAACATTTAGAGTGATTGCTTCATATCCCGGTGACTTAGCTTCCCAGAGAAAGAAAAAAAAAGTTACCACTGGTCTTCCTTTGGAAATCTTTTCACTGATTTATTGATCGTGGAGGCACCCGCTGAGTAAATGGAGAGACCCTATTCTCTCTTTACACTGAGGGGCCTTGATGTTTGAAGATACAGCTGCCTTCAGATGCTCAGATAAAAGACACTAAGTGCAAAGTAGTAGTATTATCTACTTATTACCCCCACTTATCTGCTTATTCCTTCCTTGAAGTCCTACTTCTGTCTGCAATATCAATCACTTCTCCGGCAGCTTGTCTCACTACAAAGGGAGGATTTGATCCCCCGCTTAGCCCTCCAGAAGCAGCAGACTCGTGCAAGACGAATTCATTACACCACCAAGGCTGCAGGACGGGATTATCTGGGGACTGGGGGTGGCATGCTCTTAGAGCACAGTTCCTGACAATGCGGCAGAAATTCAATCTACCTTTCCATCAAACATGACGGTCTAGGCACTAAACTTGACACTGAGTGAACACCAAACACATTAGAGGAAAAGTCTCAATACTTTCTCCAAGTAAATATGAGCTGCAGTTAGGCAAAATTGACAATGTGAGAGCAACTGTTTTACATTATCCAAAAAAAGTTTGATAGTCTCAAGTTGGTACATATTAATTGGTGAAATACAAAGTTAGGTTCAAGATATATTATGTATAATTAAAACATTAAAGGAAAGCACCATGGTGTGGTGGGAACAATCAGAAAACATGGATTCTAGGCTGGCTCCTTCACCAACTGGCTGTGTAATCTAGGGCTTGTCACTTCACTTTTCTGAGCTTCGGTTTTCTTATTGGTTAAAAAAAAAAAAAAGCATTAACTAATAGATGATCTCAAAAGCCAGTTCTAGCACTGACATTCTAAGTTAGTGATATACTTAGACAATCTGGTTTTCCATTAAATTCAAAATAGATGTTCCTCTTGGGAAGAGATACATAAAAGTTTGGGCCAGGTACAAGAAGCAAATTATCAGAGTGTGTCTGTATGAACTCCTAGATTCATTAGAAAGGTTTGTTTATTTAACTGTCTTCATTAACTGCTCTTAGTACATCAAAGGAGTGTTTCCAAAGCCTTACAATTAGTCATGTAAACAAAAGCACAATTTATCACTTCACTATGCTCAACAAACAAGGTTTTCAATAGACTATCAAATCCTACTGAGGAAAATATCCCAACTAAAACCATTAGGTTGGGCATACAAATACTAAACTGGGTCTTGTACAGAGAAAATTTTCAACATATTTTAAGTGAATTAATGAATTTGCTGAACGTTGACGAGAACTGACCTATTGACCGACATTAAAAGACGTTGCCCAGTCGTTTTCTGATTTAGTTGAATTACAGTCAAGATCTCACTCTCTGATAACCAACAATCAACCAAGCAAACCCTTATTCATTCTTAAGTAGTACTGATACAATTGAGTATGCCCCAATATTTAACTCAGGAGGTCTAAGAAAGAGTTTGTAATATTATCGAAAAGAAGGCAATCGTGAGTAATAAAGTGATGGTTTCTTCAGGACCAATTAGGTGGTCAGTGCTGAAAATATCTTTCATGGTTATATTATATATATTATAACATATAATATTATAAATGTTACCTGCAGGTAGACTATGAAACAATGTTAAAGAAAATGTGTCTTTGAGATCCTATTCTTTTTAACTTGGAGCTCCAGAACAAGAGCCATAGTTTCACCTGTTTAACAGTATAAAATATTATGGATGCCTTTTATTTAGTCATACATACTAACCCGTACATTAATGAAGTTAAATGGCTTTTAATAACACTTAATTACACCCAAATCCGAAGAGTTAATGTACTTAGAATGGCACTAGATACACATTTCATGCAGTTGTGAAGATCAAGAGTGATAATGGTGTGAAATAACTTTTTTGAATTGCAGAAGGTTATTCAAACATAAGATATTTATTTGTTTGTTTTTGATGAATATGTATCATTTTCTAAATCCTTACTGCAATTAGTTTTGATTCATTCAAACTAAAACCTCCGGCATAGAACATAATTTATGCAGTGCAAGTGACTGATTAATTTCAAGAGAAAACTTGGAACATTAAATGTTTTGTCCTGCCTAATAATCTTTAGCAATGACTTGGATTAGCCTCTTCAAATTTGCATGAAGTCAGAGAAAAATGTTGTTCAAAGAAAAAAAGAACAGCCTTCTAGGCACAAAACTTTTTGACAATTGCCCAAATGCCCAAACTTCTGTTGCTTAAATCTATTGCAAACTGTTTAATAGATGTCAAAGAAGCATTTTAAATTAATATGTACACGTTCCAGATGAACAAAAAAAGCCATAGAAAACATAGGGGGATGGCAAACTTCCAAAAAGGATAGACAAGAAATTGTTAGAGGGATTGTATCTAGCTTTCAAAAGTTACATCAAGACAACGAGAAAGTAGGACTGACCTGATTTTAAATTAACAGATTAAGGGTCACTTAGTATAGCGTCTTCATCAGGTGCTATGTGGCATACAGAAGACTCAGATCATATAACTAACTTCCTTAAGGCGCTCACAATTTAAAGAGGTGAGCCCACTGCATCTGCAAACCATTCAAAAAACAGTGGCCCAAAACTAAATGGTGCCAGGCTTTGTAATGTTTTTAAAGAAAAGAAAGTAATGGTTCCTGCTTTTATGGAACTTTGAGCCTGGTGAACAATCTGTTTGTTGTCATTTATGAATCAGTTTGTGACTCATTATTGGAATGTAATCAGTGGTGACAAATTATCAGCCTTTAAAAAAATGAACCAAAAATGTATTCAGCACTGCCAAATTTAGTGTATAAAATGAGTGATCAAATTGGATAAGATGATTCTAATTCAGAAAAAAAGTTAGCATTAGAATAAGGACACGTTTTCTTATGCTCCTGCTAAGCTTTCATGGAAGATGAGTGACAAAGGAGATGGTCCAGGAACAGAATTGCCCAAGGTGGCCACTTTGAAGTGGAGCATGTTTGAATGTCTAAATGGGTACAGTCTTTTTAAAAAAGTTTTATTTCTCTTTTGATGCATCTCAGAGAGGGTACATCAACTATCTATAGTATATATTTATTATAATCACACTTTTACTCAGAGACCATATTATTTTATCTATCGGATTAAAACTAAACAGATGATTATGCTTCAAATGAATACCAACTAAGTGGGAGAATACCAAGGAAGGATCAAACATAGCTCTTGCATCCACTGGGCACATAATCTCTAATCCAAATAGATGGAAGAGCTGGTTTCTCAGACATGAATTGCAACAAAAATACACACATATATAACAACATCCATAACTTTGTTTTATGCCCAGTATTCTCAAACGGACTGACTATAGATAACATTTAATGAAATAAATTTTACTTTTCTTTTTACCCAGAATAAATTTCTATTCTGCTATTTAACTTTATCATTACATAGAATCAAAATTTTAGAGAATGATATGGATAGATAGATACATACCTACATATACAGATCTTTCAGGATTTTGGAGCAATTTGATGAACAATTATCCAGAGATTGTAAAAAGAGTTTAAAATAATAATTTGCAACTACTTATTATCTTTGGGATTCAATATTTTTTAAAAAAGAATTACACAATAATAACACCTATACCAAAATTAAAAACTGGAACTTGAGGCTGGTAAAGCACTATAATTTCTACACAAAACTACCCCTTAAATTGTGCTTATTTAAAATAATCTTTTGTGTTCCATGACTGACCTAATAAAAAGTAAATATTTAAAAAAGCCAACATTTATTGAGCAATGCTGTTGTGATGATCTCTTTATATTTACTATCTCATTGTTTTCACAGTAGTCATATTAGTCCCATATTACAAAAGAAAACAAAAAATAACAACAGCAAAAACCCTAAAGCTTAGAGAGGGTTAGTTATTCATATGCCCAGGATATTTGAACCCAGAGCCCAAAGTATTTAGCCCTTGACATAAATCTCTAATAATAAAATATTACTTGATTTGTTGTATGTGATAGCATGAGAGTTCAGTTTTATGGGTTATTCTAAGAAACCTTTGATATCTAAATCTAGATATCAACTTATCTAGATTTGAATATCAGTTATCTCGATTATTTATAAGCAAAGAAACTGAAACTAGAGAGGGTTAGTGACATGTGTCAGATCACTCAGCTAAATAGTATAGAATTCATGACCAGAATTTACGTTTCCAAACTTCTAAGGTAGCATCCTCTTCTCTGTACAATAGTCTTTTTTTTTGTATAGACTGCACAGTCTACAGGGATATTTGAACCAAGAGTCTCTTTCTTCTTATAATTCAGTCATAAGATAATGGCTTATTTCTATTGTCTGTCAGGTAATTTAGCACCCTACACTCTTCATGGTAAAAACTGAGACTCGTGGTTTTCCAACCATGAGCTACTCTTTAGATGAACTTCTTGATAGACGAATAGGATAGTTTCATTACATTGTTACAGGAGAGGAACTAGAAATCAAAACTACACTTCAAATTTGCCAAACCTCAAATGATTCTGAGAATTCCTTCAAAAACAAAAGCAGCAAAGAAAATGCCTATTTTATCCTTCACCCTTCAGACTTTCATCAGATATGGCAAGAAATTCAATTTCTAGGACACTATTTTCACTACACAAATTGATAGATTGGCACACTTTTACTCTTTTTTTTTTTTTTTTCATGAATTCAAGTTACAAACCATCCCTATTTAGTTAGGAACTGTACGCAATCAGAATAAGAAAATGTTATGTGACTCCTTCCCACTCAGGGTTTTTTGGTAGAACTAGATAGGCAGTTGGATCAGGTAAAAAAAAAAAAGGAAAAAAAAATTCACTGACACCTTGGTTATTGCCTAAGATGCTATTATACAAAGAAGAAAAGTTTTGCAGTACGTACTCAGTAATTATTAAATTTCTCTCCTAGATTAAGACCTTTTTATATGCATATGGAGGCAAAACTTGTTATAAGGTAAGATTTGTGTTCATCCATGTTTATAATTTTTGCTTCAAATTTTATTGTTTGTTAATTTAAAAATGCCAGCAAAGATAACATGAGTTAATATTTTCATAAAATCACCCTTAGGCTGCAGGATGAGGGATCACGAGGCATGCATGTGATAAAGAGGAAAGACTGCATCAAAAGAGCTTAATTCCTGTCACCCCAAAGAACAAATGCAACCAAGAAAAAAGTCTTCTCTTTAAAAAGAGTAAGGTGACTATCGTCCTAAATGCTTTTGCTTTTGCTGTTTCAAGGAGGGGTAGGTAGGTGGATTTGTGCATTTTTTAAAACCAAAGGAGAGATTTTGTGTGCAACATTTACCACTTTTTTTAAAATGTGATTTATGCTTTTAGAGAGGTTCATTTTCAGAAGAAATCTGAATGAGGAGACAGTCAGCATAAAGACATTCCAATGAACTGGTTAGGCGGGTAGTTGTTTGGAAGGAACACTGCCTCCGGGACTTGTGAGGAAGACAGAGGTAGCACATTAGAGGGAGTGAGAGAATAACAGGAGTGAGTTACTTCTCCTTTCACCAGCTCCAGACAGTATTCACATTTATGACTAATCTTATGAGTGCAATCCCTCACCGCCCACCTTGCCTCCACAAAAAACAATGATTAGGAAGTATTCATTTTCTCAGATATAAAAGTGTTGCTTTTGTGTTCTGGTTTTTACCAAATCCCCCCAACCTCCTTGCCCTTAGAGAACCAAAAGAAAGGAAAGATCGTAACAAAGTCTTTAGATTCCATGCAGCAGAGCTACTGTGTAGGACAGGTTTTGTTCCACGTTTCAAACAGAACACACTGGTTTACAGGTCCTTTCAGGAATGGTTCTGGAAAATGTGCTTGCTTGTGCTATGTACCCACATCAAGACACAAGAGGAGTCCTAGCAAAGCTGAATTCAGAAGCAAGGGATTGGTGATTTATCTATTACAGAGGATGAAAGGGTTGAGTAAGCAGTTAGTCTGGTTCCATGTTTTTACACATAAGAAAACTAAGACCCAAGAAGGGGAAGTTATTTGTCCATCAACAGAAAGCCAGTTAGGGACGGCAGTGTGAGGCAGCAGCCAAGGCTCCCGACTCTCAGGCCACTGTTTTGTCACTAAAACTCATGACTGCTCTACGTCTGAGTGCCTCTCAACATACGAAGAATAGTAAATTTTTAAAGCCCCATATTTAAAACCCTAAATTTCCTTTCTATGCCAAAGGTCCTCCAGAGAGCTTAATTTTACATGTGATGTGTTAATTCTTAAACCTCAAGAAAAAGAGACAACATTTTGGAGTACATTTGTTTCCCAGTATTGATTATTCACAAAATAGATTTTGTTTTTCTTCTTCTATATCCTCCCTAGTTTTTCTTCTATCTGATCAATTTCCTGCAGCTGAGCTGTCTCTTTTTCTAACAGACCCTTACTGAAAGTCAAATAAAATATCTCTGGGCCACATCTATTTAATTCAATAGCAGAGATGGTTTGTGCTGATTCCCTTCATCTAGAGAAGCTGACATCACTGAATCCGTAAGGCTCCACTATAAAGTTGAGGTTATAGAAGAATCCTCTTGATACTCTACCTAACCACTGAAGAGAGGGCTATTTTTAAAGCCATATTTTATAGAACCATCTAGCTCTCATTTGAAAGAAAGCAGATAGTAACGTCCATCAGAACAAACCATACCCTATTCCAAGACAAATCATATGGGTTTTATTTCTAAATTAGTTTCTGATTCACCACCCCGTGCTATGGAGGTACAAAATTGAGGTGGTAAAAATACTTGTTCTTTTTCTACCTCTTTAAGAGGGTGTGGTGGGAAATGGCTTGAATAATATCCATAAGAGCTCTCAGCTTCTTGGGAGGATGATAAGTAAACACAATGAAGTAACTGTTTTTTTAATCTATAGGTGAATTATATGTCTTTCCTAAACACAAAGAATAACTTGGATAGACAAAAGGGACCAAAAGTAAGCTCACATCACTGCAGACAATATACTTCTGATAGGCACCCCACTCAGCTAACCTATATCCACAAAGGAAGTGAGAGGGTCATACTGCACAAAATAAGAGTGTCTCTCTCTCTCTCTCTCTCTCTCTCTCTCTCTCTCTCACACACACAAACACACACACACACACACACACATTTACATTTTACCTTTTACCAGAGGAAGTCCGATCATCTTTCTAATTAGAAATAGTTAATTCAGGTAAGGTTTTATCAGCCTTGTTTTATATCTCTAGTCCAACATTTTGTCAACATGGTTCTTGTTTTCTAATTAGTGGGATTTGCACCTTTATCTCCCATTAGGCTGTAAATGAAGGGACTCACTATTCCTACTCCAAGAACTGGCCCTTGATATATTCTGAATAAATGTTGGGGAAGAAAAACTAGACAGTGAACAAGTCCTTATCTGAAAAGAACAGTCATCCAGAGAGACTTAATCATAGTCCCAACACACTCACTTCTCTTGACAATGAGCACACGGCATGGCAGAGTCTGACATCACATGAGCGCGTGGGCTCCTCGATGCCTCCAACCACCCATCCTCTAGTCACCCACATTCTGTACCCTATAATCAGTTCAGCAAGGCCACCAGGTTAGAATGTACTACTGTTTTCCTTGAAGTGAACCCAACTCAACTCTTTGTCTATTCCCATACTCCTCTTGCTTGTTGGGTTTTAGCCAAACCAAACTGACCCTCCTCCCATGCTACAATTTACCAAATTCATGTCTACACTTAAGTCAAGGGGTCTCAAACTGAGAGTGGATACATATGTTCTGTGGGTCCAGGAAATTTTGAAAAATAATAATTTGCATTACTCCAAGTGAGGCAAGTATTCTCTCTAAGCATCACAATTTCCTGTTTTCTTCCACTGAATGTTTCACACGCTTAAACCTTTAACCTAACTAACTTGAATGGTTCTCTTTGCCTAGAATAATTTCTTTCCCTGCTCTTTCACGTGGCCAATATATTTCCTGAGCTTTGAAATAGAAATGATCAACAGAATTCCTACTGAAGTTTATCTATACTCTCCTCTGGTACTTATTTTCTATCTTGATAAGATTTGTTTGTATGTATCTCCTGTCCCATAATAAACTGGGAGGTTTGGGGGATAAGAATGTGCTCTTTGTTTATTTGTTAATTCCCCAGATTATCTCAAGTACAGCAAGCATCAAATGTTAACTAGATGGCAGAACTACTGAGCTGCTTAATGCCTGAGAGTTACCCTACATAAAGAGCATGATGTGACTATTGCCACTGAACTTATACAGCGCAGCAATCATTGCTGATGACTAAACTCTGGTCTGGTGTTCAATGTCTTTTCTATTTATCCCTCAGTAGGTATGATCAGTTAGATCATTTATAATCTAGTTCATTAATTTCATATCTGTCTCCCCCACCAACTCTATATTATAAGTAGTGATATACTCAGCTCTTTTTTTTTTTTTAGCTCTTTTATTAAACCTGTACCCATAGCAGAATATCTTGAACTTAGTAAATAATCAGTAATTTCTTGTTGAATTGACAAAAATACAAACTTGACATTTTCATCATTTCGCCAGGGAAAAGATTCTTATGAACGACCTTCACAATTAAAAAACAAACCAGGTGTGCGATCTTGTTTAACAACATCTTACTGATAAAGACATGTAGCCAACCAGTTAATAAATATGTTTAATTACTTCTTCTAAAGTGTTACAGTCTACCTTTTTATTTTTGAAGTGACATAATGCAGCAGAGCTTTCTACATGTTTTAAGATGAATCACAGCTAGAAATATCTATTTTAAAGTAGAGACTGACCTAGAAGTTTTTTCTCTGTCATTATGGCTGTGTCCCCTTGGGCAAGTCACTCTCCACTCAGAGCCTAAGTTTCCCCACTTATTAAAATAGGTATGTTAAAACAATGGATTGCACCAGTGTTTCTCAAATAGCAGAATCAACTGGAGGGCTTATTGAAAGATTGTTGCCCTCTCTCTCCTAGTTTCTGATTTAGCACATCTGGAGTGGAACCCAAGAATTTGCATTTCGTAACAAGTTCTTAAGCAATGTTGATGCTGCTGGCCTGAGACCACACTGAGAACCACTGAATTAACATGTCTGGGAATCCCTGCAGCTCTGACCTCATTATCGCACTAAGATTCAAACCCAGGTATACCCAAAGTGTGTGCTTTTAACTAGTAGACTGGAAAAGGTAATATTTTACTATTTTAAGATTACTGAATGACAGCCAAATAACTGGGAAAATAATAATATTTAATAATTAAAGTGAAAATGTTTTCTTTGAATTCTATGAGCAGCTTTTAAAAGAAATATGCTTCAAAAATTTACTTTAACTTGAAGAAAACTCAACTCTAGTTTCAAATGGGAAAGGATGGGCTAGACAGATTCTTACAGCATGCTAGCATATCTTCAAATATTGCTTTCTTTTTATGGAAATACAAAAATACAAATCTAAGCAAATTTCATTTTTTTCCTTCATCAGGAATTGCTCTACCTAAGATGAATAATTTCTGGTTTCCAGATTATCACGTTCTAAACAGTAACAGCAACAACCATCACCGTTGAAAACTGCCCACATGCAATGTATTTTGCTGACTGCTGTACATGTCTTCTCTCAATTCTCTAAACAGCTTTTCTACGGTACATCACCAACAGCATCATCTTCATTTTGCAGGTGGGGAAATCGAGGCTCAGAAACATACCAGAATCAGAAACATACCAAGATCATCCAAATAGTGAATGACAGAACTGGATTCAAATGCAGGCAGCCATCTACCTCCAGAGGTTGAGCTCTTCACGTATCTCTAATAGTAGATAGAGGCAGGTTTAGCAAAACCAGAAAACTGAGTCATCCCTGACTCTCTCCCACAAACTTTACTGGAAATGTTGGAGGAGCCAGCAGTAATCAACTTGGATCTTAGTTTTCCTATCTATTAAAGGAAGGCTGGACTAGGACTAGAGCATGTCTCTAGTTCCTCAGTCTAATATTCTAGATTGTTTCATGTTTTATAGATTAAAACTATATTAAATAAACTGGTGACCAAAGGAAGGACAGGTGACTAATAGTATGAGTATTATTTCAAACAAATCAGATCGTCTTTAAGCCAGCATGCTAGGATTTCAACCTGATTGGTTTTTAAGAGGATGCAAGGTCAGAATCAGCTCCAGTGTTTCTGCTGAAATCCCTTTTTGTTTATCTGCCCTCTTCAACTTTGTCATTCTGAATGCATACACACTGAGCACAGTGTCTTAAGTAACATTGCTGAGGTTACACCAAAGACAGGTGTTAGGGGAACTATTTCCCCCCTGGCTATCATTTCCAACTCTCCCTCCTCCAAAACTAAGGGAGGGGATAGCAGGAAAAGGGTTTCTTTTCAGATTAAACACAGTGACTGCAAACACCTTCCCCTAGGCAATAAATTCTCTGCCAGTGCCGTGCTGCAGTTTACCCAAACACCAAAGCAAAAAGCAAACAGCCCCTTTTGTAAGGGAGGAGTTGTCACCTGTCAAGTGATGTTTGTGAATTTCTAGAGAAGAGAGAAAAAGAAAACCCTTTCCCTTATTTTATTAAGCAGACTGTTTGTTCAAGGTTTGAAATGCATACTTGGGTTTAAGGTAAAGTCCCTGGCTTGGCACTCTTGAACAAAGTGGTGCCTTCCGATTGGTTACACTGTACAAAGAAGAGAACAGAAAAACAGTCTGCTCTTCTGGTGACACCTGAACTTAATCTAAATGGAGTGGATTCTGAGCCACCTCATAAGCAACATAAGTAACTGCAAACCCATCTTCCAAAAATTAGAGTGCTTTTGCTCTACAGAATATATGTTCTTGTTTGTTTCATTTGTGTCCATAGAACTAATACATAAGAGCTTATATGGCACAAATTATGGTTGATGATTGTTTAATGGTACTAGCCAAGGGGTAAGAATGCTAGGGATACTAAAAGCAAGGGTTAAGAAGTGCTGGATGGCAAAGGAGAAAATACGCCCAGTCCCGTGTTCTGCGTTAATCCTAAGGTAAAGTTTGGAAATATACTTTGCATATCCCTCTTTTACCATCTCTTTCCTCACATGTTTTGTATTCTGATTAGGTCTACACACCCCACTCATAGATGCTCTATTCTCTAACATGTCTTACTCATCTCCAGGCAAAACTACTATCCCTTTTGCTCTTAAAAATGTATCAAGAGGGATTATTTCATCTTCATTTGCAATTGACCGGAAACTCCTTTAGTCATGTAGACATATTTGCATTATTTAGAGAAGAGATTGTATAACCAAAATTGATTTCCACTTTATAGGCACTTTTGCACAGTTGGTGTGAGTGTAAATTGGAAAAAAATAAAAACTCATGAAAAGAAATTTGATAATATGTATCCATAACACTGGTGTTCATACATTTTACTTAATAATTATACTTCTAAGCAGCTATAGCACAATAGGGTTCTGTATGTACATATTCTTCTTAAGGTTTGACATAAATACACTATTATGTATAAAATAGATAGCTAGTGGGAACCTGCTGTACAGCACAGGGAGCTCAGCTCAGTACTCTGTGATGACCTAGATGGGTGGGATTGGGTGGGGTATCCAAGAGGCAGGGAATGTATGTGGCTGGTTCCCTTTGTTGTGCAGCAGAGGCTAACACAACACTGTAGAGCAATTATACACCAAAAAAAACAAAAAACAAAAAAACTATGAGTAGAAAAACAGATAAATAAATCATTTCATCCTTATGTAGTGATATATAATACAGTGATTAATATTGTTTTGAAGATTAGTGAATAAGAGAAAAATGTTCACCATAGAATGCAAAGAAAAAGCAGGTTACAAAATTTATATACGACATGATCCAAATATGTCTTATAAAATCTATTTCTTCTAGGAAAACAACTGGAAAAAACCTAAAATTTTCACAATTATTATCATTAGGTAGGAATTCTATACACTTTTTTTTTTTTGCGGTACGCGGGCCCCTCACCACTGCGGCGCGCAGGCTCCGGACGCGCAGGCTCAGTGGCCACGGCTCACAGGCCCAGCCGCTCCACGGCACGCGGGATCCTCCCGGACCGGGGCACGAACCCGCGTCCCCTGCATCGGCAGGCGGACTCTCAGCCACTGCGCCACCAGGGAAGCCCTCTATACACTTTTGATACTTGCTAAAATTATTTTTAATAAGTGTGCATTGCTTTAATAATCAGAGCTATCTTTTAATTTGTATTTTATTATAAAATGTAATGCGTATTCACCTATCTCACAAGAGTTGTTATGAAAATCAGCATAGACAAGTAATAACAAAGATAATAATTTTTAATTGACTGTATATTTACACACCAGGAACTCTGAATGAAAACAAATCAGGTAATGAAAAAAAAAATTCACAGTTCTCAAGGTTGATGATAGGTATTATGTCCATCCATACAAAAGAGGAAGGAGAGACTCACAGAGATTATCAAGTTCACACAGCTAAAATTGGTAAAAACAGAATTCCAATTCTAGTATGTCTGACTATAAATCTCATGCTGTAATTCTAAAGTAAGCAATAAATTGTAAAGCCCTATATTAAATAGCAGGTAGTCAGTCATCAAAGTGAGAAAAAAAAGTTGTTGATCAAATCTGCCTGCACTAAACTCTAGTGGTTTTCTGGAAGTCCAGAAAAGGGGGAGGTGGAGATGGGAAGAAGCAAGACACTTGGAAAGGAGTAAGGGAATGTATAGAAGTAATAAAAGGAGGACAGTAGTGGTGGTGAGGGTGGCTCTGGAAGCCTAAAGGAGATCAAAGTAGGAAGTGAATATAAGGAAAATGGAGAGCTTGATGTGAGCTCTTGATATTAATGTCAGACTTAGAGTTGGGTAACATCGTGCGTTTCTGGTGCCTAAGAGACCAAGACACATAGAAAATTATTGCTACTTGTATGAAATAGCCTTTCCACTTTTTGAGCCAAGAGAAGACATGCAGGAAGGAAGATTTAGAATGTTTGTGTGACTCAGGTAGCAATGCTGTTACCCAGTCCCTTGCAACTTGACTGGAGTGACTTACTTAAAAACACTTTTTTCACAGAGTATGTGCCATATATATACATATATATACATAATTCTATAATGTTAGAAAATATCTATAGATGTTCAAATTGAGTTATATGTGAGTCAATGTGTGTGCATGTGTGCACGTGTGTGTGCATGTGTGTGCGTGTGTGTATGTGTGTGTGCGTGCACGTGCATGTGTGTGTGTAGAGACAGGGAGAGAGGAAAGAATGAGGGAGGCATGGAGGGAATGTTTATAACCTTTTGATCCATAAAAATTCAGCAAATTAAAGCTTTGACATGGTTTATGGTCCTGCTTAGAAAATACAAGCATCTCTTTTTCTTTGAAAAAAATTCATTCTGATGAACAAAGGATATTTGGAATTCCCTATTTTTTTCTGATAATATCCAGTCAGAACTGTAACTTTGTTACAAAGGAAGAACAATATCAATGATAAATATCATGTTCAATAAAACAGACTATTCTCTTGAGTTCTTTAAAATGCTTTTGACAGTTGAAAGTAAAAATTTTACCACTGTCTGAGGTAGCATTCAATGTACATAGATGAAATATATATGACAACTACAACATCATGGGAAGGGTTATAATATCAATATTGTGGTAAGTTTTCTGCATTCCGTTTGAAGCGGTAAAATATTAATTCTCAATAGACTGTGGAAAATTATGAATATTTCAGTCTCTAGAGCAATCACTAAAAACTGTTTGAAGAGATATAGACAGAACCAAAATAGAACAATTAAAATCAAATGCTAAAAATAGGTCAAATAATCTAAATGGCAGCAAAAAAAGGGAAACAGAAGAACAAAGGACAAAATAAGCTAAAAAATAAATGTTAGGTCAAAAAAATCCATATCAATAATTACATTAAATGTAGATGATGCAAATAAACCAATTGAAAGAGACTGTCACAATGGATAAAAAACGATACAACTATTTACTGTTTAGAAGAAACTCAGTTCAAATATAATGATAAATACAGGTTAAAAGTAAAAGGATGGAGAAAAAAATTTACCACGCAAACATTAATCAAAAGAAAGTGAAAATGGCTATATTAATATAAATAAATACAAAGTAGACTTCAGAGCAAAGCACACTACCAGGAATAAAGACAAATATTATACAATGATAGAAAGAAGATGTACCAAACTTAAATATGATGCACCTAAAAACAAAACTTTCAAAAACATGAAGCAATAACTGACAGATTTGAAAGGAGAGACAAATCCATAAGTAGAGTTGAAGACTTCAACACTCTTCTCTCAATAGAGAGAAGTAACTGAGTGCTAGTAATCAGTAGAATTAGTGGACAGAAAATAAGGAAGAATATAGAAGAACTGCATAACGTCATAAACCAACTGGATATAATCGACATTTATAGAACATTACACCCAGCGAAAACAGAATACACAGTCTTCTCAAGTGCCCATGGAACATTCACCAAAATAAACGATATTTTGACTGATGAAACAAAGCATAACAAATTTAAAAAATTTGAAATTATGTTTTCTAATCATAATGAAATTAAAGTAGAAGTGGGTAATGGAGAGATAACAAAATAAGCCCTTGGATACTAAGCAACATGATTGTAAATACACATAGGTCCAAGAAAAAAATCTTAAGGGAAATTAGAAAATATTTTAAAGTGAACAAAAGTGAAAATGCAACATATCAAAATTTATGGGATGCAGCTAAAGCAGTGTTTAATGGAAATTTTATAAGTGTAAATACTAACGTTAGAAGAGAAGAAAGATCTCAACTCAGTAATATAAACACTCAATTGAAACAACTTAAAAAAGAAGAGCAAAATAAACCCAAAGAAGGAGAAGAAAGGAAATAAAATAAGACCAGAAATAATGAAGATAAAAACAGAAAGACAATACAAAATAACTGTAAAATTCAAAAGCTGAACTGGTTCTTTGAAAGATCGATGCAACTGATAAATCTCTAGTAAGACCAACAGAGAAACAGAGGACACAAGTTACCAATATTAGAAATGAAACAGGAGGATATTACAGATCTCACAGACATTAAAAGGGTAATAAGGGACTACACCAAACAATTTGACATACATAAATTCAAAAACTTTGATAAATTTAACCAGTTCCCCCAAACCCACAATTTATGAAAACTTACCCAAGATTGAATAGATCATCTCAATAGTCCTGTAACTATTAAAGGCACTAAATTTATAATTAAAGAAATCCCCAGAAAGAAATATTCAGGCCCAGATGGTTTCACTAGCCAAAGTCGACCAAACATTTAACAAGAAATAATATCAATTCTACATAATCTTTATCAGAATATAAAGGATGCCTCACATAAAGCACAAATACAGAAATCACACTGAGGTTCATGAACAATAGCATTGCCGAGATGAAAATGACTACACATCATAATTATTAACACTATCTCTCAATGGTGGGCTTAACCTTCATTTGCTTTAAGCTGTAGTTTCCTCTCTATCACAGTCCAGAAACTTTTTCTGACCATGCTGCACAGCATGTGGGATATTAGTTCTCTGACCAGGGATCGAACTCAAGACCCCAGCAGTGGAAGTGGGGAGTCTTAACCATTGGATCACCAGAGAAGTCCCCCAAAACTTTAAAGTCTATAGAATTCCATCTGGTCATATCATTTTGGATATTATAAACAATGCTGCAATGAAGCCTTCATTTCTGTATATGTTTGTGTGTGTGTGTTCGTACATACACT
This sequence comes from Lipotes vexillifer, assembly GCF_000442215.2. Lineage (NCBI taxonomy): Eukaryota > Metazoa > Chordata > Mammalia > Artiodactyla > Lipotidae > Lipotes > Lipotes vexillifer. The sequence goes on from NW_006785778.1 coordinate 517,589, forward strand.
TATTTATATATTTTTGTTTTGTGGAAAAGACTTCTAAGAAGGGCACTTATAGACCAAAGGGTAAGTACATTTAACATTAAATAAAAGAGAATGGGCAAACTGCCCACCAAATATACCAATTTATACTCCTACCAGAAGTAAAAAGGTTGACTGTTTCCCAACACTCTCACCAGTACTGGATATTATCAATAATTTAAATCTTTGCTGATCAAATAGATGATAAATAATCTTATTGTTTCAATTCACAATTTTTTATTAGAGAAGACGAACATTTTATATATGTTAAACATCTGTGAATTACTTATACTCTTTGCCAAAGGGGGACATTCATCTTTCTCTTATTATTTTATTTTATTGTTTTTGGCTGGGCTGAGCAGCTTGCAGGATCTTAGTTCCCTGCCGAGGGATTGAACCCACGCCCCCTGCAGTGGAAACATGGAGTCCTAACCACTGGATTGCCAGGGAATTCCCAGTTTTAAGTGTTTAGTTTATTTGGGCAATTAAACCTTTGTCATGTGTTATAATTTTTTTAATTTATATTCTATCTTTCTTTTCTATATACATTTCCCCTTACCCAAAATTTTCAGTCTTATCTTTTAAAACTTGTGAGCTTCATGTTATAGTTTTTTAAATAAATTACTTTCATTACTTTCATTTCATTACTAAACTTGAACTACTCTTTGCTTTCCTCTTTTTTATCAATTTGACTCATATTTCAAAGCCTGAATGAAAAGCACCTCCTCTGTAACATATTGCCAGTTTTACTCAGGCACAATAAACCATTTCTTTTTTATGTGCCTTAAAAAAATACATACATTTGAGGACTTTTCAAAAGTAATTTTATACACACTTGACTTTCTGCTATATTACGGTCTTCTCAAGGCTAGAGACCATGATTTGTTCATCTGTATCACAAAGAACATAGCATATAGGAAAGTAAATTCTAAAGGAATGCCTGTGGCTAGATCTCATCTATACAGTCTACTTGAAATCTTATATAATCTGGGGTCATAGAAGATACAGGGTATTATGCTAGATGCTGTGACCTAAGTCTTTCCAAATACAAAAACACTGTTTTTTGGTATGTACAGGTGAAGACCCTTCATTTATAACTGGATGCTACAATAATAATTTACAAAAATGGATGGTTTTAGATAATTACCACTAAAATCCCTAGGGAAAAACCCAATTCAACTAAATAGGGCTTCCTGCAAAGTACAAAGAATAAAGAAATACAAAAGTAAGTGTTATATAGTTTCCATCCATCATTCCAGGAAAACATTTAAGTGTTAATATCATCATCTGCCTCTTAAGGACATGACAGGCATGCTCAGACAGCTTATAAATAAGGCAAAGCTGAGATATAAAGTAATACATTAGACAACAGAATCAAGAAACAGTAAGGATCTTGGAAACATAGCCTAAATTATAACATATTTTGAGAAATCTTGTTCACCTTCATTTGCTAATCCAATGTAGTTTATTCTTCAGTGACACTAAAATCATCCTAATGATGGAGGCACACACATTCCTTGCAATTCATATTCCCTTTGTTCATAATCAGAGCAAAACATTAGGACTCCACTTCATGACTAGTTCTTAAGGTGAAGGTTGTTTCAAAAATCAATAAAAATGGGATGACATTCTCAATTTTAAGATTTTTGTCCTTAATAATCTGACAAGTCATTTCAAGCCCACAGATTCATATTTCTTGCATAGTGAAAGAATGCTTGGCAGGGATCCCAAATTTTTTTTATTATATGCAAGAGGAAGGTAATTTATGTGCAGAGATTTGGAACTATTTAGCTATTAACCTATACACAGAAAAGTGAAAATATGCTACCAAGTAATGGAAGAAAAGAGCCTCATACCAGTTGCAGCAGCTCTCAGTTTAGAAGGACTAGGAATCTCAGAGATTCCTAGTTCTTATTTTCCAACCCAGAACACCAGTTATTACACCCTGAGCTAGTCCACTATTTTGCCATTCCTGTTGCTTAGGACTATCATTGTTATCTAGTCTTACCCATGTGGCCTTCTCACACGGACATCTATGAGGATGTTGGAATGGTCCTAAGACAAGGGAAAACCCAGGATTCATATAGAACTATACTTTAACAGCAATGTCTCAGTTCTATGGCGATGAAAGCAGACCAGCCACAGACAGGCAAGTTTATTTTTTAAGTTCAGTCTTACTCCACTTGTACACTCCTTTCAATGCAGTTGTTCCCAAGTGACGAATTTTGTTTCCCCTACTGGCAAAACCCCATTTCATTTTGTTTTCCAGCTTTTCCTGAATCACTTCAATCCCTTGCTCCTTGCAAATATTTCTATCCTGCTCTTATTTCCTGATTTCTTGTTACCCTCAATCTGACATACAATTTCAAGTTCCAAGTTGCTAGTAAGTGATGGTAGAACTCTGTTCCATCATTCCTAGTAGGCAGTGGTGTCCTGTGTCTCTCCAGAGGAGGGAAAAGTGTGGTGACTGTCTCATGACGGAGGCATGGAGGTTTACCCACACAGATAAACCTCTGTGTTTTTCATAGAAAAAGAGGTACTCAAGAAGAAATAGAGGTCAAGTTCCTCTCAAATACAATACCTTAGAGAAAGATTGAGAAGAGAAAAGATTGTGCCCAGTAAGGTGGACAAAATACTGACACTGCTGCTGACTACACATGTCATCCTAGAAAAGATTTTTAACCCCCTTTTTTAATTTATAAAAAAAGGATAATAATTGCTACCTCACAAAGTTCCGGGAAAGATTAAATAAAATATCAGACGTGTTCATCATCATCCAATAATGAAGCCTAAGAAAGCCGTAGCTTCGAAAATTTGTAATTCAGACATCCAAGAGGAAAATTTAGATCAATTTCAAATTAAATACCCTCAATTTCAATCAGGCCACTGCTCTTATGAGCATAAGTAAAAATCAGTTCCAAAAGAATCAACATCAAGTGTATATATTCATAGCTGATGCTCAGGAAAAAATTCTGAATACCTCTGAATAATCATCTTAAATATTTCTTAAATAATAATAACCTAAAAAACCACAAGGCAGTGCATTCTTAGCTAAACAAGATACTTATCACAAGAGCAATTATATCTATGAATTTTCTTGGCTTTCTCTCCTTCATTCTTACCCTCTTCTAAGATCATTGTATAACTTAGCTAACACTTTCTCAGATACTCCACTAGGTTTTCTCCAAAGATTCCTTTAGCTATTTTGTAAAAGCACCAAAATGAACTTTAAATGACTGAAGTTTTAGAACTCAAATGGCAAATCAGGGTACTTTCAAGCAGAACTGGGGGAACAATGGAGGTAAAGAAAAAGCATAACACTTTTTATACTGACCCACTATAATCAAAAGGGAAGGAATACACAAGGAGGACAGGACAGGAAGTTTTGCTGCTGTGAATGTTGAAGCAGAGAATGGTCCCCTGATTGGTGATATTCTAGAGCTGTGCTACCCAATAAACTACCAACTAGCCACATGAAACAACGTAAATTTAAATTAACTAAAGTTACAGTTAAGTCCCTCATTTTCACTAGCCACATTTCAGATGTCCAAATGAGCCATGTGGCTAGTGGCTACTGTGTTGAACAATAGGAGTATAGGACATTTCCACTGTTGAAAAAAAAATTCTTTTGACTAGGACTGTTTTAAAGAGAACATTTTGACTTTTTAGATAACTCCCTAGTCTCATTTCTTATGACTTCAAATTCCTGGACTTCCTTGGTGGTCCAGTGGTTAAGACTTTGTGTTCCCAATACGGGGGTCCGGGTTCAGTCCCTGGTCAGGGAACTAAGATCCCACATACCACAACTAAGCCCGTGCGCTGCAACTACTGAGCCCGCGTGTTCTAGAGCCCGTGTGCCACAACTAGAAAAGCCTGTGAGCCACAACGAAGAGCCTGTAAGCTGCAACGAAGACCCAGTGCAGCCAAAATTAATTAATTAGTTAATTTTAAACAATTCCTGAGGTCCTACTATGGGCCAAACATGGTAACAAATACTGGGCATGACAAAATATGGTTCATGTCCCCTTTAGAGATAGAGAAAGAAACAACTATAATATTGTGTCATAAGTAATATGATTAAAAATATACCTAGGTTTCTTCAGAGGAACAGTCTCTAATTTAGACTGGTAGAGAACAGTGATATGGAATCTTTTTCTAGAGAAGGTAAGGCAAGCTTGGTGTTGAGGGATGGATAGGGATTGGCTAGACAGGAGAAAAAAAAATGAGATGTTCTCAGGGAGAAATGTCTAATAAAACAAAGAAGAATCAACATGGAACATTAAGAAACCACATGTTTCAGTATGTGAAAAGATAAGAAGAAGAACTGTAAATAAAAAGGCTTGATTCTGCATTTTAAACTAAATAACTTGGTTTGCTTTTATGAGAAACAGAAAATCCCTGCCTGGAGAGAATATAAAAAGATAGGTAGCACCAGCCTAGGCAAACCTGTTAGCTTAAGAGGTGATATTATTAAATGAATTGGGGATATCTTAATTTCTAAGTCACTGCCAAATCAGAATTTATATCTTTATAAATATTTATATTTAATTATCACATATTCCAAGGCCTTGCATTTCCTGCCCCTTGGATTTATGTGTCAGTTTCCTTCTACTAGCTCAAGGATAATTGAGACTAGTATCCATATTAAGATGGAAGGGGCCAATGAAGAAATGTATTTTTCACTTATCAATTTGGTGACAAAACATCAGTGTATTTGAAAAGTTACAATTTCTATTTTTGGTTGTTTCCTGTCCTCTTCCCCCACTTCCCCTTCTCCCAGTATTAAAAAGTACAATCTATATTAAAGAGTATATAGTGAGAATTCCAGGAAAATCTTACATCAGGCCAGAGAGGCAAGGCACACCAAAACATCTTTCATCTGTACCATCTTTCAAATAAAGTAATTTGGTGACCACCCCCTCCCCCCAAAGAAGAAAGTCATGGCAGTTTATAAAGTGCTCTCTTTTATCACATCAGCAGACACTCTATGACACCCCACCCTCTTTCTAGCTCCTTTCGTTTCCATTTTTCTATAAATTTTTGTTGTTTTATAGAAAACGCAGTAGGGCTTGTGTGGTGAATGAATGATTAAGAAAAAGAAAAGAAAACCCACCAGTTAGCATGATGGACTGCACAAATACAAGAAATTTCATCTAAACGCCTCAGAAAAATGTTTTACTATCCTTAACCCATACACTCCTTAGCTGCCTGGGAGGTGTATGCATGTAAGATTTTGCCACTTTATAGAGGAAATACTGAGGTCTAAGGTCATGAGGGACTCTCAGTGGTAAAGCCAAAAAAAGAGTCTATTTTATATATTAGTTAGCTTCTTTCTTCTTACTCCATTACTTGAAGCTGTGTGTTTGCGTACAATTTACCTCATCCTCCGTCATTAAAGAAGGATAATTCTATGAGACAGGCAGTTTGCCATAGTGGAAAGTACTTTGTATACAATTCAGATCCTGGCTTTGGTTCTGACTCTCTCCACCCACTGTAAAACATTGGGCTGGCACCATCTGCTTTAAGTTGGGATAGACATGAGGAGCAATTTAGATAAAGAATGCAAGGAGGGCTTCCCTGGTGGCGCAGTGGTTGAGAATCTGCCTGCCGATGCAGGGGGCACGGGTTTGAGCCCTGGTCTGGGGAGATCCCACGTGCAGCGGAGCAACTAGCCCCGTGAGCCACAACTACTGAGCCTGCGCGTCTGGAGCCTGTGCTCCGCAACTAGAGAGGCCACGATAGTGAGAGGTCCGCGCACCGCGATGAAGAGTGGCCCCTGCTTGCCACAACTGGAGAAAGCCCTGGCACAGAAACAAAGACCCAACACAGCCAAAAATAAATAAATAAACAAACCAATGAACCAACATTAAAAAAAAAAAGAATGCAAGGAATTATCTCCAACCCCTTTCCCCATATCAGTGGAAACGTATGCATCATGAAAAGTTGAGGCACACCCAGATCCCACAGATCCTAATTATTTTTCTGCTAACCACATTGACTAGCTTTCTGATGGTCTTGCCCATTCACAGCTACCTGCCTTTTCATGTGCCATGAAAGAGACAGGTATAACAGAGATGTGGATAGCATGGCCCACAGATTTAAAGGGGAAGCCCATGCCACTCACCCACATGGGGTCACTGAGGTCTGAGTCCTGCATGCGAATACAGTCCATGCTAATCTCGATCTTGTTTGTTGCACCATTTTCTGATGGTTCATCCACAAAGTTCAAGTCAATGGGCTGAACTGAACAGATGGGCCTACCATAAAGGAAAACAAAAGTGTGTTAAGTGTGGAAAGGGACTAAAACACACTCATTCAGTCGGTAACAATGAGCCCTATTTGCTTTAAAGTTGGCAAGGCTTGTTGATTGGAATCAAAAACCCTAGGATTGAATCCTGGCTCAACCAATTACCAGATGTGAAATCTCTGGCATTCCAAATCTAAGCCCTATTTTTAAAATGGGAGTCATGATCCTTGCCCTCATCAAAGAACTGCTAGGTGGAACACAGAATAGAAGGAAAGTATCAGGGATATACCCTAAACTTTTGGGTCCCCAATGCTCTGATATTGTTTCATCTTTCCCTTAATTTACTCACATCTCCAAACCTGATCTTAAGAAGGAGATCTTTTCCTAGCAAGGCATACAGACCAACAAAATTTAGTGTTTTACTTTCTCAGAGGGTATTTGCAACGTAACAGTAAATGAGAGTCTTTAAGCCAAAGGAACAAATTTGAGTATCAGAGAGTCATTGGGGAAGTTATTTGGGGTTAGGTAGGAGCGGCTTCTGATCCTCCAAAATTATACCACCTTAGAACAATAATGATCTTTTGGTGCTGGAAATTGAATAAATCTCCACTGAATTTTGAACACAGAGATACTATTGCAGGGAATATTTTTTTCCCGACAACATTAACTGATTTTCATTGATTCTAGAAACATGCCCTAGTAAGCAATACTTCGACCATCCACAGTTACCTGTTTATAATAGTTCAACAGTTTTTTGCTTATCTGATACTTACTGTTCCAGAAAATCCCAGATGTGCTGGAAAACCTCTGGACTGAGGAATTCACTTGTCTGTGTGCTCTGGGACATAGTGGATCGGTAATAACTTTCTTTCCAAGAGAAATGGGCTGGGGTTTCTACGAACCTTAAAAGGACAAAAATGAAACTAGGATTATAGTTTCTGTACTTATGATACTGGATATTAAAATTAAAGTATAGTCAATCAAAAAAATCAAGTGAATCCTCAAAATCATGCAGGGATACACAGCAAATTTTACAAGTTACACAACCGGTGTTTCTTTAGGCAGTGGCAAGAATCCCATTTTGCCATAAAATCAGGCAATCAAGTCTTCTATCAAAGCTCTTCATTCTTAAATAATAATGTTGCTACACTCTGCACCTCCACTATCCATCTACGTTCTGCCGATTTCAAAAAGAAAATAAACATTCCCTCATTAAGTCTGACAGCATGTCTGACCTATTATTAAATCCGTTTCATAAATGTCTCAACTGATTATCTGCCCATTCAGCCTCCAGCAGGTAAAAAGTAAAATCAGAAAATGAAAATGAGTTCAGAAAACTTAAATTTCACCCTCAGATACAGAAGAGATATAATGTATATAAACTTAGTTTGTAAACTGTAAAAGGGTTGTGTAGATAATGGTGTTGTTATCACTATTAACAATATTAATGTTAAAGTGTGAATAATAACAAAAAAACAAGATAAAAAAAATTTCACCATCAGCATAATCACCCCCCTCATAACTACCATCTTAGCATCAGGCCCAGGGAAAATAAACTCAAACCACTAGATCCAGTTTTCTTTTTAATCACCTGTTACATATCTTAATGTGTGTGTGGGTGGTTTTTAACCGGAGTATAGAATTCCACTTCAGACCAAGGGATAAGCAAACATCTGAATAGATTGCAAATGAAAGATATTTCTGTTTGTTTCATTTTGTTGTAGGGTCCTCAAGTTTGCCTTTACTTAAAATAAAAAATTAACCTTGCTCCCTGTACATGTGAAAGAAAACATGAGCTTTCTCAGGAGATGCCTTCTCCAAATCTGCATTTTATGTGCATATCTCATCTTAGTATGTGATTCATTGTGATTATCAGTAGACTAATTTTACTCCAGGATGAAATTAGCTAAGCTCTTAATCATTACTGTTATTATTATAGAGAGTTAAATAAATAGTGTAATAGGATAGTCAATCACCTTAAATTTGCAAATGAATGATCTGGTCTAGTTACATAATAGAAGATGATAGCATTGGATTTATTGTTGATGATTTTTAAGCTATATGGAGATGCACATTCATTTACTAAAGTCAGATATATAGAGAATATCTATTATTTGCCAGGAAGATAATGGGCACTGGAGATAAAAAGTGAATAAGACTATGTCACCTTCTAGAAGGTCCTGGTAGAGAAGGTAAAGCAGGAAAAAAAGCTCTAATAAATGTATTAAAAGTGTGCATAATATTATAAAAGCACAATGATGAAATATATCATCTCATCTGATGGATCAAGGAAAGAGCCCTAAATAATGAGAAGAAATCAGTCAGGCCAGATAAGGACTAATGGTGCAGAATGATCAGTCTATGGCACTGTTAGCACAGTGTAAAAATTTGGGGCAGAGAATGCCAGGAGATAAAGCTGGAGAGGGAAGTAGAAATTTATGTGATATGTTTTTTAAAAAGCTTAAATATTTCAATACGCCTAGTGAGTATTGAAGAATTTTTTGTAAGATACTTTAAATGAAATTTCTATTTTGAAATAATTGTAGATTCACATGCAGCTGTAATAAAAAATATAGAGATTATCCATGTCCCAGTTATCCAGTTTTCCCCAAAGGGAAGTAACATCTTGCAAAACTATCATATATCTTGCAAAACTATCATGTAATATCAGAACCAGAATATTAACATTGATATAATCTACTGATCTTTTTCAGAAATTCCCAGTTTTATTGTACTTTATTATGTGTGTGTCTATGTGTGTGTGTATTTATTTGTATATAATGTTTTATCACATAAGTAGGTTAGTGTATCCATCCTTACAGTATTAAAGGATTTGAAGCATTAGATTGAAATAGGATATGTCTTACATTGATAAATCCAGAAGTTGTATAGAGGAAGAATTTATAGCTTATTGGTTTATGGGCAAAGTTCTTTAGGAGGTTGTTGCACAAGTCCAGGTAAGACAATAGGATGATAGAAGTGGGGATGGAAAAGATGGAGAAAATTTTAATTATTAGTGAAAAGGTTGTCAGATATTGTTTATGTTACTGACAGAAGAAGGAAGAGTAGAGTCAAGGATGACTTCAAGTTTTCTGCTTTCTTGGACTGAGTGGTTGATGATTCCACTAACTAAATCAGTAAACACAGTTGGAAGATCCAGCTTGGAAAGAAAGGAGCAATGATGAGATCCACCTTAGCATGTTAAGTTTGAAGGACCAATGGGATATACAAAAAGTGAAGCAGACAGTTGAATAAACTTTAAACTCTGGGGAGAGAAATGGGCTAGAAGTTTAAAAACAGAAATCTTCATCATAGGGTGAAAATAAATCCATGAGAGTGAATACAATGACCTTTGCAGAGCAGGTGCAATGAGGAATGAGAAAGTTTGCCTTGTAGAATTGGAAACAAAAGTGGGCTATCAGAGTTTATGATGTCCCTGATGGGCACATCTAGAAAATCTGTCTATAATTAGAAAAGCATCTGAAAATCCAATATCTTTAAATTGAAAGGGTAAATTAATTTTCTTTGTTTCATTTTTTGGAGTCGGAAACGAGACTTGGTTTATACACGCCCAACTAGTGAGTAGAAAGGAAATAAAATTTAATAGATCTAATACTGACTGACAGTTAAGAAGATTTCTCCCATAGATGGTACTTTTGAATATGTTTGATTTACATTAAAATTTTTCTTCAAATAAAATAGGAGAAGGAAGTGGGGAGAATAAAAGTAAAAACAATTCCTAGCCAGTGACAAAAACGGAGGTGAACAAATATATGAATTATTCCAACTCCCAAAAGTAAACAAACTGTCATATGGATTGTCATGTACACAGACCCATAAGCATGTCCCTAATATCCAAAGACCTTAACACTATGACTGGTAGCCTGACAGCCAGGTGAGCACTAGAAGGTGAACTCAGCAACTTGAAGTAGATTCTCAGTAATAGTGATGTTCAGTATGTGATATTCAATACAAAAAAGGAGAATTTTTTCTTAAAGTTGGCAGAAACATAGGTGTAGTTTCTAAGAGATTGACAGTTAACATAACCTAGATCTTAAGTAACAGGCAGTATGGGGCTGATTCAAAAAGAAAGAAGGATCTTAGATGGAAGTAGACAGTCACTTTCCTCTAAAGCAAAAGAGAAAAATACTGTTGGCTCCATAGTCACTTAGTGTTTCTACTTCTTTCACTGTTTCTACATGGAAGTTCTGGTTTCTTTTAGTGCTTACTCTGCTATTTCTTTGTTTCACATTTTCCCTCTAGTTTCTCTTTGACTTCTAAAAGACCTTCCCTGTATCTCTGATGTCACCATTAACCAGCTCCAACACCTTGGAAATGCCCCTCAGCTCTGTGAGCTTCAGTTTCCTTGAATGTGACATAAGGATCATCATCTCTACTCCACTGCCTTTCAAATGCCTACCCAATCCTCAGTGCTCTCCTGCCCACAATGTATTTCCTGGTTGCTTATTTGAAATATAATCTTTTTTCTTTAAATTTTCTTGGCCTCTTGTTGGATCTAGTCAATGCTAGCTTTTTGCTTGTGTTACAATTACTATAGAGGATTTTAAGTAATTCAGGGCTAAGCCTATATCTCCCATCTTTGCATTTCTTGCAGTTTGATAGTTCCTTGAGGTTAGAGTGGAAGGAACATGGGTTTTGGAGTGAGACAGACTTGGATTCAAATCTCAGGTTACCGTTGGCATTCTATGAGGCCATTCCCAAGTTATTTAACGTTTTTGTACCTTACTTTTTTCAACTATGCTTCCTTCACAGGGTGGTTGAAAGCCTTACTTGAAAGGTTTACTTAAAGAAATGTATTATACATTTTCACATTTACATAATCAATACATTGGTTCTATTAGGTCAAATACTATATAATTTGTATCCAGGCAATACTTACTGAATTGAGCTAATTAAATAGTATTTGAAATAGTATTTGAAAAGTCTGCTAAAATTGCAAAAGTGTCACACAGAAGTAATTACATTAAACCAGAATTATCCCTCATTTCAATCCAGTTCAAACGTTTCATCCTGTATCTGTGTCCTTGGACCAAAACAATGCCCCCATCACCTCTCAGTTTCTCCTAGATCACCTTTGTCTCAGGCTTGCTACATTAAACTGGGCAACTACCTGCCCCAGGGCCTCAGGCATCAAAAGGGCTTTATAACAAAAGATGGGGGTGGGCTGTGGGATAGGTTGGTGGTTATCAAATGGTGCTTCATGAAACCCTAGGTGCCTCAGTGTATTCACCAGATGTAAAGAAATGGCCATACTGGTAGATCTCCTCTCTCCTTAACACCATGAAGTTTGTCTTTTGCCTGTCTTAGGTGTATTAGGGCTCTGAGCAAGATTTCATTTGAAGAAAGGGTTCTGTTAAAAAAAACAAATCAGTGGTCTAGGCTTGAGGATCTTCAAGGTCTCTTCTTTGCAAACCCATTATTGATTTCCATTTCTGAATAAATATGTAAATCATTTTTGAGAGAAAGGAAGGAAAGTGATCCGTTGGTGTCATAGGGCAGGAAGAATGAGGTAAAGTCTGCCTTTGGGTGAATCTCAGTATCAATTCACTCATAGACCAATCACTGTTCAAGTGGTTTCATTAAACCAGCCGCATAGCACAGGGAGATCATCTAGGTGCTTTGTGACCACCTAGAGGGGTGGGATAAGGAGGGTGGGAGGGAGATGCAAGAGGGAGGAGATATGGGGATATATGTATATGTGTAGCTGATTCACTTTGTTATAAAGCAGAAACTAACACACCATTGTAAAGCAATTATACTCCAATAAAGATGTTAAAAAAAAAAGTTGTGCTGGAGTATTGGCTAATGAAAGCAGACTGCTAAATTTTCTGGAATCTTCCTAGCTAGTCGTTAAACACAATTATTATTATTATTTATTATAAAATATTAAACTTAAATAATTTAGAAAAACAAAGATAACAAATACTCAAAACTGATCACTTCCTAATTATTTTACCATTATCTCTGTTCCTGAAATACATTTAAAAAATAATGTAGTAAAATTGCTCAGATTTTTAAAAAATAATAAAATTTTCTGTAATAATTTGTTGCTGCCCTTCTTTAATACTGTATCTCAAGTAAAGGTTTATGTGCAAATGATTCAACTATATATATTGAGTAACTATTATGTAGGGAATGAATGAGACGTTACTTTTTTGGAAGTTTTTCATAGTTTAGTGTTGGAAATAAAACACCTTCAGTGTTTGTCTAATTTTTACCTTTTGTGCTCCAACTCCTAATTTCCCACTGGACTACGGCCTTCCTAAGGACAGGAAAGCCAGAATAGGTCATTCATTTTGGCTTGTGCTCTACTTGCTTGGTGACTGGCAGGAAAGTACTACCATTGGTTGTGCCAGGATTTCACTTCATAGGCCCTGCTTTTCCAGTTTACATATGGCCATCTTTAGGCTCAGAGAGGATAAGGAAGTTGTTCAAGGTCTCTCAGCTAGTGATAGAGCTGGAATTTAAATTTAGTATTGTATAACTTCAAAGCTCATTTTTAAATAAATTACATATATGACTTCTAATTTTCATTCACAATATGAAGTTTTTTTCACAGTTAGAATTTTTCTTCTCTATAAGAGAACAAAATAGCCTACTAATTCTGTTTCATCACAATAATTATCCTTGGCACTCAAAATAAGCAAGAAATGCTGTGGGAAAATTAGTACTAATCCGTGAGTGATATTATAGAATATCTGGCCTTTCTGCAGATTTTCCATCTTGCCAGGAGTAGCTGACAAATATAGTGTAAGAAAAGACAGCTGAGGTCTCTGTTGCCCACCATAGGGACTGGAGTACTCAGATACTCTGGGAATGTCCCCAGTTCTCAGATAAATGTTGTTAAAAACTCTGAACATGGGGAAAGGGGGTGGAGGGATAAATTGGGAGATTGGGATTGACATATACACACTACTATATATAAAATAGATAACTAATAAGCACCTACCGTATAGCACAGGGAACTCTACTCAATACTCTGTAATGACCTACATGGCAAAAGAATCTAAAAAAGAGTGGATATATATCTATGTATAACTGATTCACTTTGCTGTACAGCAGAAGCTAACACAACATTGTAAATCAACTATACTCCAATAAAAATTAATTTAAAAAAACCTCTGAACATGGCTTCTCATTCTTTCTTCCAACCTTACTTCCATCCATCCATCTAATCTATCAACCCATTAAATTATGTCTTAAGTTTGTATTACCACCCTCTCTGGATCTTTTCCAGAGCAAGTCTTCTGGTTGGCCTCAACAGCATGCTAAATCACACAATTTCTCTTATATTTTTAGTTCGGAAACATTCCCATAGTTTCAGCTTACTCTGCTATTATTATCATTATCATAATTAATTGTCATGCTTAATTTTAAGGATGCTAAAGAGCACCTAGATGTATTTTAGTAAACTGCCTCTTTATTGTACCCAGCAGTGCCCAAGAGCCCTGGAGGAGTAAATTTATTCAAATACTTGAGATGAATCCACCTTCAGGAAGTCACTCACATAATCTAAATCAGGCCCATTAAGAACTTTTTTTGTTGGATGGAAATCTTTTCTTTTCAGCTTCATGTTGAAAAATGATTGGTCTCTTCCTTATCTATTCACCCCAACGTCAAACCTATAACCCAGCTTCACTTTTGGCAAACAAAATTTAAATGAGTAAGGAGAAAGTGGGGAGGGGGGTAATTTAGGAGCTTGGGATTAACATATACACACTACTAAATATAAAACAGATAACCAACAAGGACCTCCTGTACAGCACAGAGAACTCTACTCAATATCTTATATTATTCTATAAGTGAAAAGACTCTGAAAAAGAATATACTATATATATATCTGAATCATTTTGCAGTACACCTGAAACACAATATTGTAGATCAATTAAGAAAAAAAGGAAAAAAACCTAACAAAAAAATTCAATGGGTAAATTGCATTTAGAGCATATCTTATGCCTTAACATTTTTGATTTGTCACAATTTAAACAACAAAGAAACATAACCAAGGAATTCCTTTTTATATCATATTACTGAACTGATAAACTTAATTCTTAAGAAACTCTCTTTTGTATTTTTCAACATTCATTTCTTCTCCTCTCTACCATAGTTAATTAACCACCCTTTCATCTTCAGAAGACTTTTCTCTTCTCATCGCTACCTGTCTGAAGACCTGATTGCCCACAGCTCGTTTTTCTTGTAATTCTTTACTGAGCACCCCAGGCCCCAAATTCTCTCATCAAAGTCTGTATATCTAGTGTCAATCACCAGTTTTTAATTCTGAGGTGAATTTTTCCTCTCTTAAGTACCATATCCTCTAAGATTCATATTTTGTGCCCCACTCTTTGTCCTAAGCATTTGCAGCCTTAAAGGTAAGATTTCTCTGACTTATAGCCCCCTTCTCTCACACTCCCAATTCCCACTGAACCTTCTTCCTGCCTTCATTTCTTTTGTCAGAATTCTCTCCTAACCTATGTATGATCATCTGTCTAGACAAACAGCATTTTCATCAGGTTACGTTTCCCTAACTCAGAATTTATAGTCTCTCATCTTTGTGCCCTGAACAAAACCTAATCAGACCTTGCCCCTCATCTCCTTTATTCCTTTGGGCTGCACCCCTTTTGCAAATCATTCATCCAGCTGTATCCTACATGTTAGTTTTCAGCCAGGAGCCTTTTCAAATGACAACCTCTTATACTCCACTATATTCCCCCAAGCTTTATTATTTACATTTGCCAACACCCAGTACAAAACTCAGCTCAGAAGGGCTACTGAAAGAGACTGAATGTCTGTGTCCATCCCAAAATTCATATGTTGAAACTTAATCCCCAATGTGATTGTATTTGGAGGTGGGGTCATTGAGAGGTGATTAGGTAATGATGGTAGAGTCGTCATGAATGGGATTAGTATTCTTATAAAAGGGGCTCCAAGAGACTTCTCCTGCCCCTTTCACCATGTTAATTTTCAGAGGCATGACAGCCATCTATGATCTAGGAAGTGAGACCTCATCAGACACTGAATCTGCTGGTGCCTTGATCTTGGACTTCCCAGCTTCCAGAACAGTGAGAAATAAATTTCTGTTGTTGATAAGCCACCCAGTTGGTGGTATTTTGTTATAGCAGCCCAAATGGATTCATAGAGCCACAATTTTTTGTTGTTTTTTGTTTGAGTTCATTTCCTCAATTTGGCACGCTTTAAGTATTTTTGTCCTTAGTCCATTCTATTGTAATTTACTCATGTTGAAATGATATTGCCCCAACTAACAAGTGAGGAAGTGGAAGTCAAGAATGATATTTTTAATCTCCTAGTTCTTACAACAACAACAACAACAGAATAGGAAAGACTTTACTTCTCAGCATGTATACTTTATAAATGAGGACTCATGGGGATTTTATTGATAGTCCCACAGGAAGTCCATAGGGCCTTAGTGCTAAGCCCCAGCCTTCCTGGATCCCACTGCAATGCTCTGCAGAAAGAAAGTGTACATTTAAAATTTTTCACCAGCTGAGCTGTCTCTCTAAATCCATGAACTTAACAAAATGTTATTGTCATGCATCACTCTCCTATAATAAATTTATCACTTAATACTCTGATCAACTCAACCTGAAATCTGGCATCTGGTAGAAGATCATGATAAGGGAGACTTGAGTCCACCTTACTTATAATATCATTCTTAACATTATAGCATGCAAATATAAACACATGCATGCTTACACACAGGCATTTACCTATAAACTGCCCCCAAATTAGAATTTAGGAGATATTTGAATAGATGCAATAACCATGACATCAGGTTTTGGATATGTTACGGTTTTGCACTAATGTGAAGTCCAGATGGGAAGTTCATGTGTCATCCATGGCTCAGACATATGAGCACAGAGCTCTGGAAGGACTATGGGTAAATGGAAATCAGAGCCGTTTTCTTAGGATTGAGGAATGTACTAGATTGAATTTAGACAAATAGATGAACCCAAGAAAATGCTTCATTCTCTACACACTTCTTCTATATATTTTTTAGATCACTTATCTGCAACTGTATGATGTATTTATTGGACTATTGTCAGTCCTCCATCAGAATTCAAAGACAGTGGGAGCAGATTGCCTTGTTCACCGCTGCATCCCAGGACCTAGAACTGCACCTGGAAATACAGGTTTTCCCCGCTTTCTGAAAGTACCTCATTCCTATGAAACCTTTCATAAGTCGAACTGGCATAAAGCAAAGAGTATCCCCTGCTTTCTGAAAGTTCTTGTGATGTCACTTCGCTCTCACTAAAGAACTACATCAGTGTCTGTTTCATGAACTGAAAGAAATCTGAAGATTTTTGCTTTTAAGAAAAAAGCCATTAATGTACTAATATAGGTAATTTGTACCCCTCTCCTACCACACCCCCAAATTCCTGACATTTCAATGTTGGCTATTGCCTTAGCTCTACTTGAGAGATGTGAGGAAATTATAGTTATAAATGATTAAGAAATGTCCACATTATAGCCTCTCAAGAACAAAAACTTACCTGAATATATCTTTGTATCCCTATAAATAACAATTCCTGACATAATAGGGCAGTTATAAACATTTGGTGAATGAATGAATGGCCTTAGTTCATGCAGACTAGCATGGCTAGTATACAAATACTGGTTGGATTAACTCTGAAGTTTTATTCTTTCTGACAGATCACAATAACCTCTGTAAGGAAGGAATTGATGTTTTGTAACAATAAAAGAGAAAAAATTTAAAACCAAGAACAGGAACAAAGAGACAGGTACACCCCAGAAGCCCCTGAGGACTTTGGTGTGATGATACAACCCAATGAATAAAGTTTCCAATGGTACCCTTGAGTCATCAACAGTTTTCCTGGTACACACTATTCTTGGTTTAGAAGGACAGAAAAGTAAGTATGTCTTATTTTCAGGAATATCTATATTCCAATAAAAAAGGAAAAGAAAATGCTCTTTAAAGGATTTATCTAAAAAACTCACCCATCCAGAATGACATATTTTCTAAGAGAGCCTGGTAGATAAGTTTTGTTTTTGCTAAATCATCACAGCACTTCATAGTTTCTTTCTGATCAGGATCACATCTTTTCTTACAGTATAGTCTCTTATTTACAGCTTCTACTGAGTGGTTGGTTCTTTGAGATAGGAATCTCATTTATTTCAGTTTCTGGCTTTTGTGGCTTCACAGTCTAGCAGAGTATCTGGTACCAAGGGGGTGTCAAGCAAATGCTTATTGAAGGAAATATTTGGGAAGTTGGAGTAAAAATAACAATGCCAACATCTATAGCAGAAATAACAGTTAATATCTGATTGCTTCTATGGGCAAGGTACTCTGCAACATGCCTGGCGTGCATTCATTTTTCACAACATCTATGATGTAGATACCAGTATTACCTCATTTTATAGACAAGAAAACTGAAGCCTAGTGGGACTTTACTTCCTCAAGATCACATGATAACTGGGAAGATGACAACTCTGGGGTCTTAAGATCTGGCCTCAGAGTCTCTAGTCTGTTATTTACAAAGTCAGTTACTTTAGCCAAGTTATTCAGCCTCCCTGAGCCTCAATTTCCATATCTGTCACAGTGAAAAGAGAATAGCACCTATCTCTCATGGAGAGGGAAGGCCTTGGATCCTGACCATAGGAGGTTATTCCACTTCCCCAGCAAGGGGCGGTAGGAGTCACACTTTAACATTCAACAGAATCACCTGGTCCACATTTGGAAAATACAGAGTTCCTGTCCCTGCCTCCAAGAGATTCTGTTTCAGATGGCCTGGAATAAGCCCAGGAATCTGCACTTTAACAAAACTGCATGTGAGAACACACAGCTTTGGAATTCACCTGAAATCTATCCCTTTGGAGTTGTTATCAAAAATAGAATACCTTGATGAATCTGCATTTTCTCCAAATCTGTATCCTTAAATAGGCAAGGTATTATCACAGTCTTGTTCCCTAAGATGGCTTTTTATCACTTGAGTAAAACAGTACAGTGTAACAATTATAATTACTATCATAGAACACAGACTACATGCTATGCATTGTTCTAAATGTTCTAAATTTATGGATATCAACTCTTATTATCTACCCAACAACCTATGATAAAGTAGACTATCATAATCCTCATTTTTATAGATAAGGGAACTGAGGTACAAAGAGCACAAGTAAATTCCCCAAAGATACACACTTAGTGAGGGCAGCAAACCCAGCAGGCTGTGCTATTAACCATTACACTGTGCTGACTCTACCAGAACAGACAGAGGTCAGAGCCCCGGCTTCCTGGTGATCTTAGGCAAGTCCCTGACCCTCTCTGGGATTCCAGTGCCTCCCCTGTGAAGTGACAAGGCTGGCTCTGATGATCTCCAAGGCCCTTTGGTCCCAAGATTCTATTATTCATTTTACAGGAGACATTTGAACTTGTTATCTGATGGACAAAGGCCTTAGAATTTCTGACAGTAAAACACACTCCCACTTCTAGAACTGCCCCATTATTATCTTTTCTTTACCTGCCAATTCAGAAAACTTCCTTCTGAGTCATCTGTCCTTTGCCGTTCCTTCTTGCTGAGGAAACCAAATATACTTCAGCTCAGAGCCGGTAGATCTGTCCTCACAGTTTCCTTGGAAGCCCTGACGTCTTTGTTTAATCAGGCTTACAGAGTGCTTCCACCTGAGTCTATATGAACCTCATTACTCTTCCAAATAGGTCTCCCAGCCTGTTGCCCTGCTTTCCTCCTCTCCTCTTGAGCAATGGCCCTCTTCTGGTCTAATTCATCCTCAGTAACATCTCTCCAAACTGCTACTCTTACCTCTCCACTTGTGTGCTATTATCCCAACCCAGGCCAAAACGTTCAGGCTTCTTTTGGTCTCCTATTTATCAAACCTGGCTACATATTAGGAGATATGAGATGCTTAAAATATAGATGGATGGGCACTACTGCAAACCAATTAAATAAGAGTTTTGAAGAGTAGAATCTGGGCAGGAGTATTATTGAAAAATTCAGAAGTTCCACAAGAGGTGCTAATGTGTGGCATGGTTAGGAGCCATTGGTGTCTAGCTCTGGTGATTCTCAAGTGGGGAAAATAAGCAAATCAAAATCACCTGGGTTGCTGGCTGATCCTTACTCCCAGAGAGAGAAGTCTGTGCATGTGAAGCAAACATGGAGACATCTGCAGGGGGTTTGGAGAAACCCCTTTATGAAACAAAGTTCTAGCTGAACTTCTAAAGCAAGATGGCTCACTACCCTTTCCTGTTACCCATCTTCACAGAATAACTCAAGGATCCTATTGTATTCCATACCAAGTTAATGTTTCTAATCATGAAGAGCAATCCAGAGGAAAACACACTTGATGGTAAGATCCATATTCTTTTTCTCTGTGCAGACTAACTGGGTAGGTAACTTTGGGGGAAATCCCTTTTCCTCTCAAGGCTTGATTTCCCCCTATGTGTAAAAGAAGGTTATTGGATTACTAGATGATCACTAAGCTTCCTTCCCATTTTGCTATTCTACTATTTTAAAGCCCCAAACCTCTTGACCCTCAACTATTACACAATCGGCCCCAGTTTTGCTGCATTCAGCTGACACCAGACAATGCATCTACACAAAGCTATCCCTGACCCCTGGGGAAGACTGCCCATTGCAAGCCAACACCACGGCTGCAAAGACTTCTTTCTTAAAATTTCCTACCTATAGAAAGAACTACCACTGCCCCAACTTCAGTTCAGGCCTCCGAATCTCCACAAAGATCTTTCCTCTCGATGCACTCTTACAGCAACCCCATCTGATGGTAATTGCCTCCTTCGCTTCTGGGCATCCCACCTCCTGCAGGCAGCCTGCCTTTATGAACATTGCTTGGAGAGAGAAAACTTGTCTATGGACAGGCTCTTTGCCTTACCCCCTCCAGCTGTCCAATGATGCTCAGAAGGTGGCTACAGAGTGGTGGCAGTGTGGTCCTGTGAGCCTTTTGTGTTTGTTTGCCTGCTTTGTCTTAGTGTGAGATGGCCAAGTCTTCCAGGAGGTGCTTGGCTGGTGAATGTGTAGCAGAGAAGTGGTAGCTGGAGTCTCTCCCTTTCCCCTCCCTGCCAGCTTCCAGTCTTTAATGAAGAGATGCACTCTCTAAAGGGGTTGAAGGTAGAATGGCTTCTGAGGCTGCTTACAATGATACTCTTTCTGGGTACTGTGTATAAGTGTGTGTGTTTTACAAGTAATTGAAATATATTGATACTTAAGCTAATAATGATCATGAAAATCATAAAGGTAATATTTGACAGGATAAAAAAAAATCAGGAATGTTCATGGGTTTTGACCTGGCCTCCAGTAGCCTAGATTCTCCCTCTTTGACCTAGTTCTTTGACTTGTGAATGGAGGAAGGAGAAAATGGGAAGAACAAAGAGGTGACAAGGTAAAAAATGAAAATTTTGTGGGTTGAGCTTGCAGGGGTGGGGGGATTTGGGATAGATTTTGGTGGAGAAGAGATGAATAGAGTGTAATGTATATGAAAATGGGGAAGAGTAAAGAAGAAAGGAACTTATCACTCAGAGTTATGGATTGGGTCTTTTTAAATATCCTTCCAGAGAAAAAGAATAAATTAGAATTTAAAAAAAATGAAATGAAATGAAAGAAAATTCTTTTAAGTTCGATTTGATGGCTCTGTGCTTCTTAAATGGCAACCCACTTAGAGAACAAACCCAGGTTGGTCATAGATTCAAAGGTATATGAAAAATGATCATATTAAAGACATTTATCTACATTTCAGGAAATGATATTTCAAAAACAGTAAGAAAAGGAGAGCCCATAATTCCATAGAAAAAGACTCTCAAAGGAAATTTTACTCAAGAAAAATAGAAGATTCTCATCTACAAGAGAGGTCTATAAACTACTATCCACAAAAACTACCGTCGACTGTTTCTGTAAATGAAGGTTTTTGGAGCACAGCCCTGCTTAGGTACATCTATGGACAATGTCACACCACAGTGCCAGAGCTGAGAAGTTGTGACAGAGGCCATGAGGCCTGTGAGGCTGCAAATGTTTACTGTCTGACCTTTTACAAGAAAAATTTGCTGACCCTGACCTACAAAATAAAATTTTAACTGCATAATCCTCAATACTTCAAGTTATAAAGGAGAGACTGGGTAAGTGAGTCAGTCAGGTGGAATGTTTATAAAAATGATATGAGGGTAATAACAGGATTTCTGATAAATTAGATGTGAAAGGGCACATATGAATGTGTGAAGTATGGACATGTAATCAAGGTAGAACAGATGAGCCTGATGGAGGCTTCACAAACAGATTAGGAAGCTGAGGACTCAGAACAAGATAAGTCCCCCCCACCCAAAAGCTACAGATTCATTTTAAATTAGAAGATGTAAGAGCACATATAAAAGAAAGTTATGGTTACCAGAGGGAGCACAGCTTCCGTAAGAACAAGTCCCCTCACTGCCACCAAACCAACTCAGAACACTGTTTTATTTTATTTACATATTTATTTATTATTTTTAAAATTTTTTCAATAACCATTTTTTGAATTATAAATTACAATGTTATGTTAGCTTCCAGTGTAAAGCAAAGTGATTCAGTTTTATATATACATATATGTGTGTATATATATACACATACATATATATATATATATATATTCTTTTTCTGATTCTTTTCCATTATAGCTTATTACAAGACATTGAATATAGTTCCCTGTGCTATACAGTAGGTCCTTGTTGTTCATCTATTTTATACATGGTAATCTGTATATGTTAATCATTGAAACACTGTTCTCTATGGACTGTTTTCTCCCTCTTGCATCTACGGGTTTTGTCTTTGCTACTGTTTTCTCCTGACCATCCTCTTCGATTGTGGCAATTGTGTAATCTTCCTCTTCTCACTCAGTCATGTCTGTGGCTGAGAGACATCCAAGGTCCTCACGTGGAACATTTAAACTAGAGACATCTGTTCATCTAAATCCTCCCTATATTCCTATTTATGTTAAATATGCCCCTTTCTCAGGGGTTTGCAACAGCTGCTTTTTTTTCCCCCTAAGGTAAGTGATTCAAGGTAAATTTCAAAAGCATTTCCACATTCAGTCTCACATTCATAGATTCTCTGTCCCCATGGAAAACCAAATCACTGTTAGTTGGCTAACTTCAAAATGTTATGTGTTTCTTTAACCATATAATTATCTTCTCTAGTAACCGTTAGATTTCTAAATAATATAGCAAGGGTCTTCATTCTTAGCCTGTTTAATATCATTTATGCAGTATTCTCAGGTTAACTTTTCCCTGTAGACATTTTTTTCCAAAATAAACATAAAATCACTCCTATTCCAGGAGTTTGTGTCTTCTTCAATCTTGGCTCTCTGGTCACTGCAAAGCTGTCTCTGGGAATTCCCTCCAGACACTTGGAAATCAATGTTTTTGAAGTCCATTTCTAGATCTGCTCACGACAGATTCTTGTAGTTTATTCAGTACAGATTAGCACTGTTTTTCCAACATGCGTGCCCTGTCCATCGGATGATCCCCTGTGTTGTTATCTGCCTTTAACAATTTTTGATTTTAGCTTCCTGGAGCCTGAGGGAAACAGCAGATGACAAAGAGCTTTCTCCTTTTCCACATTAACACATTCTTTAATTCTATCCCTTGCATATAACCTGTTGGCTTTTGCTACTAATTCTGTCTTTCCTTTCCAAGCTTAGGGCAAAACTGACTTTTGGAGGCTGGATCCAATTTCAAGTTAACAGGAAAACAAGAACAGAAACAGAGAAAACTGCTCTAAAGGAAGGTGCTTATCCAGTGCAGAACATATATCCTCAGGCCTAATTCCCAGATTTTATGGAAGCAATAAACAGCTTTAGGGATTGGACAAGCATGATTACTTTAGATTAATGAGACCAACCTCATTTAAACAGGATATTTGTCACCCTAATTTCAGATATTCTCTATGACCTATAGGCTTGTGAGGTCATGTTATTAGTGTATTGAGCTTAGGAAAATTTAAATTCAGCATATTTGTATTTAAAAAACTGCAACTACAGCTGTATGAAAGCAGTGTATCTGTTTTCAATTCCCATTTCATCCAGATCCTTCTAGGAGCAGTCAACTGCTATCTGTAGTTATGTTCTCCACATCTTTGTTTTCAAAAAAACTTTATTCATTTATTTATTTTTCAAAGTTACTACCTAGTCACAAGTATTATATGACACCCTGTCTCAAATGAACACATGATTTGATCCATGTGAAAGATAATATTTAGTACATTGTTTATTATGAGATGACCTATAATTGGTCCAAATAATAGTAGGTATTTGTGTGTCAGGAAGGTTATTGAATAGTAGTAGCAACTATTTAATTTCAGAGATGCTGAAATATAGGAGTAGCTTTAGGGCAGAAAAGGCTACTGCTTTTTGTGTGTGTGTATACACATCTGTTGGTTTGTACAAGTGTGAGATCATGTTTCAGAGGTTATTGCAATCCATGGTTTGAATTACATCTAATGATAATTGGCGATTCTGGCAAATGTTTTCGGGAGGAGACAAGTGGAATGATAGGTAAAAATTTTTCAAAAAAATAGATTAGTGCCACAATGGGAAAAGAATGTGAATGAGATAATTGTTATTTTATTTGGGGTCATTTTCAAAGGTTTCTCTGCAAAATTCAGGTTATCATAACATTACTCAGTCTAGTCACAATAAAAGCCATAGATTTCTTGCATCTCCACTGTGTTTAGTGATGTGAAAGCTGAAAAGTTCCTTTTCTAATAGGACCATTCCAATGTTGGCATTGAATGAAAAAAAAAAAGAGCATTAAATTCTATCTTTTTAAAAGGGAAGTGATCAGGAGTAACATTTCCTATGAACTTTCAAGTTTCAATTTCAAAACAATTGAAGGAGAACATAAAATGTGCAAATGATCACACTGCTTCCATGATGTATCCAAAGTCCAGTGACTGAGAATCTGAGAAAACTTTTACAGTGTAAACTCATTACAACAAAATATTCATTGCAGCACTATTTACAATAGCCAAGACATGGAAGCAACCTAAATGTCCATCAACAGATGAATGGATCAATAAGATGTGGTATATACATACAATGGGATATTACTCAGCCATAAAAAGAATGAAATAATGCCATTTGCAGCAACATGGATGGACCTAGAGATTATCATACTAAGCAAAGCAAGTCAGACAAAGATAAATATCTAATGATATCACTTATATGCGGAATCTAAAAAAATGATACAAATGAACTTACTTACAAAACAGAAGTAGATCTACAGACATAGAAAAGAAACTTATGGTTACCAAAGGTGGGTGGAGGATAAATCAGGAGTTGGGGATTAACGTACACACTACTATATATAAAATAGTTAACCAACAAGGACCTACTGTATAGCACAGTGAACTATACTCAATATTTTGTAATAACCTATAAGGGAAAAGAATCTGAAAAAGAATAGATATATAAACATGTATAACTGAATCACTTTGCTGTACATCTGAAACTAACACAACATTGTAAATCAATTATACTTCAAAAATAAAATAAAAGTGACAAAAAATATATTCATGAGAGGGAGCATTATACATAAAAGGGAGGTATCGAATACAATTAAAGATAATCTAAAGGTCCATAGGTCCATAACAGGAGCCTGGGCACTAGTAGAAACAGGAATTTTGGAATTCTAGTTTTGCCACACTACAGATGGTTGACCTTGAGCAAGTTCCTTATGCTTCCTAAACCTCAGTTTCCTCATTTGGAGAACAGAAATACAAACACCTAATGTGTTATGTTGCTGTAAGAGTAAAGTGTTTAGTACAGTACCTGGCAGGTACTCAATAAAAGGGAGGTAATGGTTATCCCTGTTCTATATTGTGGTCTAAAGTTAAATCCTCATCCCCTTGAGAATGATGAGTCACAGGGGTTATACTGAGAGGCATGGTTCAGTTCACAGGAGCCTCAGTATTCACGGAGACACAGAGTTATTTCTCAGACAATTTTATGGTCTCTTGATTTTTTTAACAAAAGAAAAACAAACAAACCAAATCACTGCACAGAAATTTATACAGTGATAAATCTTTACTATTCTGCATTAAGGTTCATTGTGGTTTAGGTACAGAACCCAAATTCTTCACATGGCTAACTGCTCTAATTTTAGTGCCAGATTTATATACCATGGTGGCTGGACCCCAAACCACCACAGGGATGGTGTCAGACTCAGTACTTGTGACCTTACTAAAGGTATAGAGTCATTTACCATCAATGGCAGTAGGAAATTGTAATAATCTTCTGCTGACTTTACATATTTAGCAGGTCTTCACGTTGATCAAGGCATATTCCCTAGAAGAACAGAAGTAGCACATTCATAGAGAGATCAAATACATTCTCCCTGAGAACTTCATCTTTTGGCTGACCGGAACATACTCTACCTGATTCTTGTTTTACAGTAGAAGCTAACTACAGTGAAAATTAAATGCCATAGTCTCAAAACAAATGACACAATCAAGTTTAGTTCTCACTACACAGTCTTAGGAGGATATTTCCTTTCAGGCTACTCTCCTGTGCAGCTTTCCTACAAGTTCTAGACAGAGATCTTGAATTCTTCCATCTAGTAGCCAGGCTATCCTCTAGGGCTCAAAAACTTCCTCTGGGTCCTATCTATCCAACCTGGAAGTGAAGAGAGGAGGGGAAGGGAGAAAATTGAAAGGGAGGGGAGGGGAGGGAAGGAGAGGGGAGGCGAGGGGAAGATAGAGAGCAAGCAAAGTCTCTTTTATTTTTTTATTTTCATCATCTATTTATTTACTTTTTTTTTTAACATCTTTATTGGGGTATAATTGCTTTACAATGGTGTGTTAGTTTCTGCTTTATAACAAAGTGAATCACTTATACATATACATATGTTCCCATATCTCTTCCCTCTTGCATCTTCCTCCCTTCCACCCTCCCTATCCCACCCCTCCAGGAGGTCACAAAGCACCAAGCTGATAGCCCTGTGCTATGCGGCTGCTTCCCACTAGCTATCTACCTTACGTTTGGTAATGTAACAAAGCGAGAGAGAGGCATAGGCAAGCAAAGGATCTTATTGTGACCTTAGGAAGTCTGGAAGTAGCATGCAGCACTCCTGCTCATATTGTACTGGTTAGAAACAAGTCACATGGCCACGTCTAAGTTTAAGGGAAGCTGGAACATATATTTAACTATGCCCAGAAGGAAAATAAAACACACCAAAAAAATCTTTCTTGGATTTATTTTATTTTTTTTTTTGGTTTTGGTTTTTAGACAGCACTTTATTTTTTTTTAAATTTAACTTAATTTAATTTTTATACAGCAGGTTCTTATTAGTTATCTATTTTATACATATTAGTATATATATGTCAATCTAGACAGCACTTTAAAAAATGCCTTTTATATAAATGGAGGAGTGTGTGTGTATGTGTGTGTGTGTGTGTGTGTGTGTGTAAAATTGACTCATTAATTCTGAGAATCATATGCTGAAGGAAATCTCTGGCATCTATTTACTCCTTTTCTCTCATACTCTCTCCTAAGAAACCAGTGACCTCTTATTTTTGAGAGTACTTTGGAAAGGTGTAAGGATGATCCCCAAGCAACGGGAATTTACCAAAGACTGTGGTGTACACCAAGGAGAGAGAAAGTCTTAAAAGAGAGGTCTCTAAGACACAGAAGAAATCACTTAAACAGCACTAAAGTATATAGGATTTCCAGGCAATTGACTGTAAATGCACACTTTATCAAACCTCTGCCAAAGCAAGATTTTTTCTATACTCATCCTTTGATTGTTGATATATCTACATTATTCTCTGATATATTCTATGGCTTGAGCAATAAGCCTACACTATTTGAAGGGACCAGAGCTGAGTCCTAATCTCGTTGCATGTGTCTCTGCAAGCTTTCAGGACAAGCAGAGCACCAGGGTTAGGAGAGGATGCTGGAAACATGACCATCTTTCACAGTGGCATGGCAGGGAAGAGATGAGTCCAGAACTTGAAGGGAGAACACTTAAAAATTTAATAGTGCCTCTTCCACATTCCAACTTATGAGGGTCTGGTCCTGTGTTGTCATGCATTTCTCTCTCTGTCTCCTTTTCTCTCTCTCACACACACACACACTCACACACACACATACACACACACACACACACACACACACAATTTCATTTACATGGTGTCTTTAATATGCCTCTAGATAACAACAATGTATCACTGAGTATCAGGGAATGCCCCATATAAACTGGAGAGTTGGAAACCAAACTTTGACCAGATTGCTTTCTGATTTCAGATGTGTCAAGCAAGAATGGGAAATATTAAAAACATACTTTGTAGAGAACAAAGACTAGACTTTAACCACTCT